>NC_080570.1:14351422-14725344 GCF_030247185.1 Malaya genurostris
CAGCTTTACAACGAGCGACTATCAGTCTCTCCCGCACTGATCGGTTTTTCGAATGAGTTCGATCTTAGACTCAACCCAGGAGACCTCCGCATGGCATTCCAAAAAAAAAACGGAGAACCAGCTATCAGTGAACCTTTCGCTCGGTGAGAGCGCATCGGGAATCTCCCGGTGTTCGGTCGTTTGCGGCTGTAGTTGGTTCGGGTGGCCGAAGAGCGGTCGCGTTAGATCGGCAGACCTGTGGCCAATCGGCAATCATCGGCGAGACGCGCACATGCCTTACCTTTACTTCTCAGAAGCGGCTTTCTCATTCGATTCGACGATTCGCATGTCGTCGACGGGTGTTCAGCGATGCTACAAGTGTCCAAGAATTTGCATCTCCCCGCACATGATGCTCGAGACGCGCCTCGACGGAAGAATGCTAATTACGGATGCCTGCCGCCGACTACTGTCACAAACCGTCGAAACATCGGTTTTCGGTTGTTTTCAAGTGTTTGGACCCGGGAGCGACAGATTTTCAAGGTTTTCCTTTTTTTTGCCTTTCTCAAGTACCAACTTCTCACTTGCTGTTCGGAGTGGTTCCACAATCATCTGCTGTTGAGGGTCGGCAAATTCCCAGAACATTACTTTGAAATTGACTTTTACTGCCGGCAGTCTCTTAAAATTCTCTACTCCAAATAAACTAAAAACCGAACGCGGTTTCCAGTGGTTCAATATTTCAAGCCTGCAGCAACCTCTTCCACTCCGGGGTCCGCCGCCGCCACCGCCATCGCCTGGAACAGCCAAGACGTGATTTAATGTAAACTGTAGTTTTCGTTTTCATTATGTACTACAAACAAGCACATATCGATAAAAATAATACTCTGCTGTTCGATTCTCAGGCGGCAGCACAAAACCCACCAACAACGCAAACGCGGTCGGAGTTGGTCCAGAAAAAAAACAACATCTGTACGACCAACGAAGGGCCAATACAAGAACATCCAGCGTGAAAGTAAAAGCGCGGCTAGAAGGGTTCCAGCTAGGGTTGAGCTAGCCAGCTCAGCTCCCGAGGACGGTAGGAAAAAAAAAAACTTCGCGTCACTACTCCTTTCACACCTCTCAAGTGCCCGGGCCAGGCGGAAATCTATGCTACCGAGTGCTAAAAACTGCTCCCCGTAGAGTGTTTTTCCTGACCATCGATCGAAATGGGAACAAATCGCATTTGGAGTGGTCGCGGGAAATGGCCAATCTATGCGGGGAGCCCGGACGAAATCCCACGGCGGCCCCACGGTTTTAGTGTTCTACTTTTTCCCGCAAACCACAGAAGCAGATTTTCGAAATCGAATTTACAGAATCGTTGGCCTATTAGTATGTGACCTGGATCAACGAAAAACGAATGGTGCGCCCTCCAGTGGGACGTGCGATTGAAATGGTAGATTTGGAAAATAAAAATTGATTTAGCAAGCGATCTGCAATGGCAATCTGAAATCAGTTTTTATGACGCTTAAGCAACTGAAACAGGCAACTGGAAGAAATTAAACAATTTAATTCTTTTAAATTCAAAAAAAAACAAAAACCTCTTGTAAACGGTATATTGTCGTGAATACGACTTACTTTACTATGGGGCGCCCAGAATTCAATTCAAGAGCTTCAAGTTTCCGAATTCAAGATCTGACTTTTTTCCATCTCCAGGAGTTTCGATCTAAAATTTTACCATAATTCTGGAACTGAAACCGAATTTCAGAACTTGATTCTAAGCCGGGATTTTGGAACCGAACGCTGGGTCTGAGATCAGGATATTGATTCGAGACCAGAACGCTAGTTTTGAAACTAAATTCTGGAAATAAAATAGAAGCTCAGACCAGAAATTCCTGTCCGGAGTTCAGATGTAGAATACAGTTTTAAAATTCTGAACCAGAAATTCTTCAACTCCAAAATCCGAAATCCAGCAGCATAATTCAGATCCAAAATTAATTTTTATTTCATTAATTCAGTTCTAAACGGCATTCCAGAGTTCTAGACCAGAATACAAGAATTTGGTTTCAAAGTTTAGTTCTACCATTCTCTACAGTGGGACTGAATCTGGGAACTAAATTCGGAAGATTTTTGAACAAAACTCCAGATCTTTTGAGCTGAGTTCTGGATCCGAATTCAAAAACGGAATTCTGTAACTGAAATTCAGCTGCGGATTAAAATCCAGGGCTCACGTGCTTGGATTCAGGTTGAGAGAATTCAGAGCCGTACAAGAATCCTAGTCTCGAATTCAGTTCCACAACACAGGCTCAGTGATCAGTTTAACAGGTCTGAATTTAACAATTCAGAATTCAGTTACCGAGTTCAGGTTCAGAATTTAATTCCAGTTCCAGAACTCAGAATCTTTAACGTCAAATCCATTTTATTCGTATTCACGTCATCCAGTTATGTCTCTGACATTACCCACCCGCCTTTTTCGTTTCGATATTCTAAGCGTAGCTTTATAAAAGACTATGGGTTGTGCAATCGACAATACTTTATGTAGTTATTATTCGTTAATAGAGACTGCTACAGGGAAAACTGTATGTGAAAATGTCGTGTTGTCCCTGAGATATGGTTGCTCAAAGTGGAACATGACATCAAACAGAGGTAAACGATGTGCATTGTAGACTCTCAGAAGTTGATTCTGGAATAAACAATATTGTATGATTTTTGTTTGTTTTCGAGTTCTCTATGGAACGCCGTTTTTTAAATTTAATTTTAAAAAAGCTACAACAAAATTTAAAAAAAATCTTTTTGGTCGTGAATACGACTTACTTTACTATGAGGCACCTTTTCAAAATTTACCCTGTACAAGAATAAGTAGAAGTTAATCGCAAATATCTCTTGTTGTATTTTACGCAATTTTTTCTCTATACCATCAGCAATATGGTCAGCAAGTTTTGATAAAAATTTCAGTAGTATGCGATAACCACAAGTAACTCAAAATTGAAGTTTTCTAAAATGTTTGGTATGAACAAGCATTAAGGTGAAATTCAGTGCCAAAATAGGGAGCGCAAAGTTCCAACCGCCTAAATTGAACGAACCATCGCACAAAGTGTATCGCGCAAAACCGACACATAGAAATACGGAATATTTTCAACGGATGAGTGCTGTGGGCTTACGACAAGTTTTGTTCGCTAGTAAAACAGACACTAACTGTGTATGCTTATAAACCATGAGTTTTTTTTTTTTTTGACTAATATGAGTAAGACGCTTTTGTGCATGTTGTTTAGGGCGTTCATTTGAGTCATTTTGATTTCTCGCCTATTGCGTAATTGTTCAAAACCTTTGGCATGATAACAATACTTCACTTAACTGATATTCAAACAAGATCCTTTTCATATGAAATTACAACTGGTTTGTAAAATATTTACCAAAACTATCTAGTTAGTGAACTGCATATTAAATCAATGTATAAGTGTAACGTATAACCGAAACCCAGATGGCTTGGCGGCACAAAGTCGGGAGCCTCTCGCATACAAATTTGTTTGCCCGGTCTACTAAAAGCTAGGTTAGTTTGCTTTAGTTAAGTCCGAACGAGCGGCAGCGAGGTCGGACAGCACCCGAGCACAAGCGAAGTGACGAAGCCGCATTAGACATGTTCCATTTACACTCAGTTAACGGAAAATATTGCTGCTCAGTAGACAATATTAACCATGAGAGAAGTTTTCCTGGATTAAACTCGGGAAAGAATTATTCGATTATTTTAATTTATTTAAAATATTTCAGAAAAACTGTAGTTAAAAAAACGGCCTTAACAAGTATCATCTATCATTTGTTTTTATGTTAAATATATTCCAATTACGATATTAAGAGAATTGAACGTTTCGGCGAAATGACCCTTTCGACAAAATGGCGAAAAGGCCCTTTTAGCGAAATGTCAATCGACGAAATGGCTTTTTAGGTGAAATGGCTTTCGGCGAAACGGCTTTCGGTGAAATGACCCTGAAGCAATGAACAACTCGGCAGATTAACATAAAACTTACATTGTAGCGGTTTCAATGAAAGAATAATAAAACCCATATTTTTTTTTAGTCCAGACTTGATACGAAGGAACAAAAACCTCCTTTTGCAGGAGAAGCTACCCTGAACAAACTAGAACAGGTCATAAAATTCACAGTTTTTGAATCGCATGCAAAACTACATCCGTCCATTTTGAAAATCAGTCTTGAGTCGAATTTGTCTATTCATTCGGAAAAAATTAATGATTTGAACAGAGTTTCATCCAAACCGGAGTATGTGAAGAAGACTGATAAATTGTTATTTTCGTATGTGATCGACGGTTTGAATGGGAATATGTTTCACTACCGAAACCCATGTAAGAAGAAATCGACCACTTCATACGCATCAGTATTACAGGAAAACCATTCCGTACGCCAGGGAAAAAGTTCTTCAACACTTTCCTCACAATGCAAGGAAACACACCGAACTGGTCCAGATATTTTCGAACAAGGCAATCGTTATATTTGTAACACCAATAATAAAAAGTCCTGCTGCAGCGACCAATTACTGGACAGGAACGTGATCAGTGAATTAATTGCCCCCAATTTTTGCTAGCTAGTAAAACAAACGATACTAAAAGTAAGTAGGAGTAGCGAATTATATTTTATCCGCATATATTTCTATCGACTGTATATCGTTAGTGCCGTTGAAGTAGTCGAAATATCTACTTCGCATCGCGTAAAAGATGTCTACAAATCGGTAGAGACGCCACACAAAAACTTTGGGAGGAATCCGCCTTTTCAATATGAAACGCGTGGCATAAAACGCTTCTAAATTTCAAAAATTTAATCGAAGAATGTTTTGTTTCCTAATTACAGCGGGCTCGCCCGATTTAAAATCTAATTATGGGTATAACGAGCCTTTTGCTAGCTGTTCCAGTGCATTCGACTTTCATTTACCTCGAAATTTGTCACAAAATTGTTCCACTGGTTACTATCTAATTAGTTTCAGTTACCTTAGAAATATCAGATTTAATTAAAATGTTGATGCAAAAGATGAGGAGGTTTTATGCCTGTTGGAGAGCAAGTTTGACAGTAACTATCTCCACCGAGCTTTTGCTTGTTCCAAAATAAAAATAAAAATTGGCTGCTTCTTTCATAGAATTGCGCAGTACTGTGGCCTGTTGATGCTTGTACATGATCAGCGATTTGTATAGGAACGTTCACTACCAAAAAAAAAACAAAGATCCGCTTGTTTTGCACCGCTCCCAACCTTCCTTGAGTTTTCTTTGCCTTCGACAATTCAAAAGCAGTTCCAGAAAACAAAAATAATCTTCTATAACGGCTGAATATTAAAAGAAAACAAAAAAATATGCTGTAATACTCGTGACCTGACGTTGTCCTGATGCAACACGACACCCCTCTTCTATTAGGCAATTCTAGACGATTCGGAAAAATCACTAGCTTTAAAAGGTTAAGTTACTTTTGAAATTGTTTCTTTTTCCACTGATCAAACCGGAACCGAAAGTGGAATTCGAATAAAATTCGAGATTTTGAAATTCATTTGATTTTATGAAAAATTGAATTTGTGAATCGAAAATCAGAACCGACAGATAATCCATTAGCGTTCTATGGGACCATAGAAATTTAAACTGTGAAAAAAGAAGTGCATTTTTTTGTCTCGAACATTAGAGATGATTGGGTTTCGGGTATTTGTACTCGAAACCCGACTCGAATCCGAACCCGACGAGGACGGGTACGGGTCGGATTTGGGCTCAGTAATTTGGTCGGGCTACGCGAATTTGAACCCGAATATCCGATTTTTTCTGATTCGGCTTGGGTAAAGATATTAATTTTTCATCAGGTACAACTCGGCTTGGGTAAAGATATTAATTTTTTATCAGGTACAACTCGGGCTCGAATATGGAAGAAAAATTATTGTGGGGTTCGAATTGAAGAATTTGCATACCCGACCATCTCTAACGTACATACATGCACACCAACACACTAATACAAACACAAACTTGACGAACTGATTCGAACAGTGTATGACACTTGACCCTCCAGGCCTCCAGGCAAAAAATTATCAAATCAAATTAGCTTGGAAAAATGCTTTTTTCCGATCAGAATATTACAGCACAAGTTAACTCAAACGACAACGTGTTCTGAGCACGCATACCATTTAAAATACTCGACTATATACGATGCTGAGGTCAGATTTGATGTATTGAAATTCGTGTAGCCATATCTCTGAACTTTTCGAACAAAAAAAGATATTTTATTCAGGCCTATTTGCGTACAAGCTTTACGTGGCCGATTTAGCTGAGTTTTTAGATAAAAATTTTTTTGTATTGGATCTCGTTGTCACCCTTTTTCTAGGGGGAGAGGTGTTTCCATTTCCCTCCTGCGAGGATTGAGGGGCACTTTGTTCGTGACTCGTCTCGTCATCCATTGCCGCATCGGTGCTATTGTTGTCGATTTCCGTCTTCTTTTCGTTGCTAGTTGCTGTAGATGCACCTTGTTGTACATTGGTTGCAATTGCTGGTTGGTTGGAGGGTAAGTTGTTAACTGCAGCTGGTGTACTTTGTTCCCTGTTGTTGGTGACTGTCACAGGTGTACTGGGTTTGCTTGGGTTTGGTGTGAAGGAAGCACCGTTGTCCTTTGGTGTAGTTGTGTCCTTGTCCAGTTTATCACATGACTTACCGTAGTGAACAGCTTTTTGACAATATTGACATGTGGCCATCGGATTGTAATAGGCAACAAGTGATTTTCACGGTATTCTTGTATCCTGACCGAATGTCACATAAGAAGGTATAGGCCTCCTCAAGCGCATGCGTAACAAACGTACGCCATTTAGAATACCGGGGAAAAATTCTTCCACTTTTCTTTTTCGATAGAGAGAATCTCTCCGTATTGGGACATAGTTGCGCGAATATAAGGATCGGGGACGCTTGAGGATAGATCATGCACTCGCACTTCTATAGCATCTTCCATATATACTGGAATGTCGTACTTGATATTTTCATGCTCCACATAGTGCACATTATTATTGTCTTTAGCGAATTGAATTGCATCCACTCACTCACTGGTTCACTCGTTTCGAGGTCGTTCTATTGTTAACTACACAATACTGTACTGGATTCCTTCTGTCCCGAACGTAAGCGGTTTTGGTTTATCGACTGACTTGGTTGAGATGTACGAGCGAACTGAACAACTCTCGTTGTCGGATGTAGAGTTTTTCGATCGTTTCTGACAGTGTACGTGTACCAAACGTATCAAAATCCATTACCGGTACCATGATTAAAAACCATGAGGCATGTCTTCTGATGCAGAGATGCCAAATCTGACAAATCTGCAGATTTCTTATATAGTACTGCAGCCATTGGTTGTTGCAGACTTTTTAAAATCGAGTTTTTCGCAGACTTTCGTCAAAATTCACAGGCTTTTGGAATTGCGGCGACGTTTTTTTTTTGCTCACCCAGTCAGTTTTTTGTATCATACTTTATAGAAAAATTGAAGCCTGCAGACATTTTTTAGGATTTACAGACTTTTGCAACCCTGTCTGAAGATATTTTAAATTTTCAACTGGCATCTCTGTTCTCATAAGCAAAATGATTGATATCGTGAACTTTTTTCATGGAAGATGAGTTGTAAATGATATCAATCATTTTGCTCATGAAATCATGAATAATAAGGCATGATTGACATGTTTCACGATTCACGATCTTAATCCGTGTAGATAAATTGCTGATTTTCATATGTGACCAGCGATTTGCATGGCAATTCAGTGTAGCTCCCCAAGCAAGATTTAGAAGTGTTTTCTGCCGCTCCCCGTTTTTGAAAATTTTTTATTGAAGTGATAAAGAATTTTATTTTGGAGAATTTTACTATAATCTGAGAATGTGAGTATAAAACAATTGTACAAAAAACTGCATAACTTTCAAAAATTGACAAAAAAGCATTTCAAGAAGAACGTGTTAGTTCAAAACTTACTGCAACCCTATCAAGTCAATTAGAATGACGGCTAGCTAGAAACCACCTAACGACGAGTTGTCTTTTTCAAGCACCTCCAATTAAAACCAATATGCGGTTGGTTGGGAATTCATAACGATTTTCGACTGACCACCGCACCAAATGGTATCGGATTATGGTCATTTGCTACCTACATGAGAATATGAGTGCGCTTAAGTCCGTTTTTATGCGGAATAATCGCACAAAAACCATAACCATTAGATGTCCTAAAATAAAATAAACCTCAATATCTCGCGTTAAATAGAAATTTTTTTCTCTTTTTAAATATCAGCTTTGGGATTTCAAAATTGAAATTGTTTTTGATGCCAAATGTTTTAGAAATGCATGAAAGGTCGAGATCTGTTACATTTCGAAAAAACATCGAATTCAGGACCTAGAAAAGCTTTGAGGTTTCGGAAATAGAATTTTTTTAAACGTCAAATGAAACGTCAAGATCAGGTGTTAACTCTAGGAAAAATTCCAGAGATATTAAAAATGTGTTTTGTTTTAGCACTAGTTCGCATCGTTTCGTGCATTTCTAAGACTATTCAGCAAAATCACAAAACTTGAAAAATCCGTTAAAAAAATAACATGAAAATCCTCATAAAAAGACACTTGAGTGTTACCACTAGGTGGGTTAAAATCAGGTTAGCTCATCTCAAATTTATTTGATTGATTCCGTCAATAACATTAGTCTTTGTTTCTGTCGACTTGACAGTCACCGGTTTATGACTGTACCGAAGGAGACACGAAAGCAAACTGATGGAGGATTATGTTAAATATTTCATGAAGAAATTATGTGTTTACCTAGCTCCAATAAGTCTTATTTCAAACATTCTGATACGAAAAACTGAATCATTATAATGGGCTCCTGCTTTTAT
Source organism: Malaya genurostris (assembly GCF_030247185.1). Taxonomy (NCBI): domain Eukaryota; kingdom Metazoa; phylum Arthropoda; class Insecta; order Diptera; family Culicidae; genus Malaya; species Malaya genurostris. The sequence continues at coordinate 14,360,247 of NC_080570.1, forward strand.
GAGTTACTCTGGTCGAAGGTAGCAGTTTCCACACATTCCATACCAGATGAGATAGGCTATGTCACCCAAATGAACACCACTAATGGTGATGGAAAGCGAAGCCATCATCGGAATGATATAGAATTTAATTTTAATGATGTTTGATGAATGAGTGGAGCGTTAGTATGGAACTGACAGAATGTCTGACAAAGTATCAAGTATTTTACAACGCCATCTAAGATATAACAACATTTATCATGCATACCAAATACCAGGTGTTCGGTTTTTGAATGATGTGGTCTACATGATTAGCGATTCTACAAAGACGCTCATTTATCCTCTTTATTAAATGATATCTGCGTCTGTGTTAGAGAAAAATTACATTTCATTAGAAATCAATTTAAGGGTTTCTATTTCAAAGATATGGACCAGTTCAATGCGTTAGTTCGAGACTTACCCTAACGGTATCAAGTTAGTTCGAATTGCTGGCATAAGACGGATAGCTTGAAACCACCTAACGACGAATTGTCCATTTAAAGTGCCTCCAATCAATGGTTTAATCACGATTTTCGTCTGAACACCAATTAAATACTACAAAAAATCACCAACAATAAATCTCACTATGGTTTGATTTCGAGGAAATTATTCTATGAACATATTTTATCACATTTCAGTATCTTGAATCGCGCAACACTTAAATTCCAAAAATCTAACTGCGTGTTTTTCCCGCGAGTATAAACATTTCCTTTTGCGCTGACATCAATCGAGAGAATTCAAGGCCTACTGCCATATGCCAAAACGGCATCACATCAATCGCGACGCAGTGTCGGGATGCCATAAAATAAAAGAAAAGAAAAATCCCAGTAGCGGGAAGCACATTTTGATGCACTTCTGATACACATTAGCAAATCAAATCTCTGGTCCCAAAGGCAGATCCGGCCACGGCGGCCCTACCATGCGCATATATGTGGTAATAATAGTTTATTTTCACAACATTGTAGCTTCTAGTTTTATCGCACTTCAATTGCACCATTTCCACTCCACTGCTCGGCTCACACAACAGCCAGTCCCGGAGAGGCAGCTTCCGACCATCGACGGAACGCCGAACAGGCCAACAGTAGGAAAATTACGATCCGGGGATTCGTTCTACAATCGGACTATATTTGATTAATATACTGATGGATGCACACACGCACAGACGTCCGGGAACCGAGAGCATGTAAAGTTTCCATACTCTACTGCTGCTACTCCTGCGTGTCGGTTGGTGTCGAATGTTTAGATAAAAATTTAAAACCTCACGCGCTATGCTGCAATGAACGGTTGCATCGCACTGCAGCAGACCGGTAGAACTTGAAAAATGAGAACTGGATCAAACACGTGGAAAGAATTAATTTTCCGCCACTTTTTACACACTAACCGAATGATGTTGGTTCTTCAAAATTTTCGGAGGTTTTTGCTTGTACTTGCGCATAAAAACGGCGGATTCAAATGTCATCCGAATGAAGTCATCACAGTTGGCTGTTTTCTTTCGTAGAGTTTCCTCCCTTCGTTCCACCGTTTCGTTATCCGTTCTACCAGAGATGTTTGATCTAGTTAGCTGCGACCTTTTCGTTCGCATGAGGTATTGGGGCATGAGAGGCGACAACATGCCGAGGCTCTGTGTGCACTTTCACGAAGTGCGAAATGTCACTGGAAGGCACTGGCTGACACAAATCCGACGCTAGTCATAACCAAAGCATGTTCGGTGTTCGACCCGATTCTGGAGCCAACAGCCATAGTGATAGTCCGAGGATGGAAATTAACGGTTTTAGTTTCAGTGTATGTCTGTGTGAGTGTGCGCGATGTTTGACCAATATAATCTTTATTGTTTCACGGGGAAAACGGTAATCAACGGTTCCTGCTGTTGTTTACCGACGGGATTGATTGATTGGTTGATGATGCTGTGACGAAGTCAATGATGTCATCCTGGCCAAACGGAACTGCAATGGTGTTTATTCCAATTGCGGATTAAATTAGATTGACAGAGATGTGATATCGAGGTTTTACTGCACGAATCCGAAGGCAAAGATAATCTTGTTTCAAGCTAGATTTCATTAATTACATTGCCAGTGTTTTGATCTTGATGAAGCTAGAAATTCTTCTAAATGTGGTCTGAAAAATTGAGTCCTAATCCTTCCTGGGTCACATCCTAAATCGCAAATCGAATCTTGCAAAGTAACAACAAAATAAAAAAAAATCTGATCCTTCAACTCGTTCGGGCATTTTCAAACGGAACTCATAGTTTTAATCGCTGAATATACGAAAATAACAGAGAATTCACAATCTTAAGTCGTACTAGTATAAGAGAAAAACACCTGGTTCAAAAAGTTTCAAAGTCTAGAAACTTAAAGGAAATATACATAAATCATAATGGAAGATGAAACGCACAGCAAATAACTATGAACTGGCAGTGTGACAGAAAATAGTAGAAAACTTGTTCAATCAACCACGTAACGCTTCGTACCACTTATAATTCACAAAATACGTGATATATATAATGCTTCGTAAAAACTAAAATTTGTCAAAAATTAACGAAACGTTTTTAGGGGGGCGGAAAACCAATCCTTTGGATCTTTTTTTTATCGTCCAAATCATCTTTCCTGAGATGGAGTTGAGCTTTTTTTGCTTACACCATCTTTTTTTTCCCCGTGTACACAAAAACAACGCTTCGTAATTCCTATAACTTACTAAAAAGTAACACATGTAACACTTCGTAAAGTTTATAATTTCCTAAAAAGTAACACATGTAACACTTCATAACGCCTTTCACTTATCAAAAAGTAACGCTTGTAGCTAACAAAAAAGTAACACTTCGTATCGCCTATAATTTACTAAAAAACGCATGTAACGCCTCGTAACGCTTGTAACTAACTAAAAAACAACGCATGTAACGTTTCATAACGCCTCTCATTTATTAAAAAGTAACGCATGTAACACTTGTAACTCGCAAAAAATGTAATGCTTCGTAACGCCTGTAACTTAATAAAAAGTAGCGCATGTAACGCTTGGTAACGTCTATAATTTACTAAAAAGTAACACATGTAACGCTTCATAACGCCTTTCACTTATCAAAAAGTAACGCATGTAACGCTTGTAGCTAACAAAAAAGTAACACTTCGTAACGCCTATAATTTACTAAAAAACGCATGCAACGCCTCGTAACGCTTGTAACTAACCAAAAAACAACGCATGTAACGTTTCATAACGCCTCTCATTTATTAAAAAGTAACGCATGTAACACTTGTAACTTGCAAAAAATGTAATGCTTCGTAACGCCTGTAACTTAATAAAAAGTAGCGCATGTAACGCTTGGTAACGTCTATAATTTACTAAAAAGTAACACATGTAACGCTTCATAACGCCTCTCACTTATCAAAAAGTAACGCATGTAACGCTTGTAACTAACAAAAATATAACACTTCGTAACGCCTATAAGTTATTAAAAATTAACGCATGTAACGCCTCGTAACGCTTGTAACTAACAACAAAGCAACGCATGTAATTAAAAAGTAACGCATGTAACACTTGTAACTAGCAAAAAAGTAACGCTTCGTAACGCCTAAAACTTACTAAAAAGTAACGCATGTAACGCTTCGTAACGCCTGTAGCTTAATAAGAAGTAGCGCATGTAACGCTTCGTAACGCTTATAATTAACTAAAAAGTAACGCATTTTACGCTTTGTAACACCAATAACTCATTTAAAAGTAACGTATGTAACGCTTCGCAACTAAAAAACAAAATAGTAACGCATGTAACGCTTCGTAACGTCTATAACTTACAAAAAAAGTAACGTATGTAACGCTTCGTAATGCCTGTAACTTAATAAAAAGTAGCGCATGTAACGCTTGGTAACGTCTATAATGTACTAAAAAGTAACACATGTAACGCTTCATAACGCTTCTCACTTATCAAAAAGTAACGCATGTAACGCTTGTAACTAACATAAAAGTAACACTTCGTAACGCCTATAACTTACTGAAAAGTAACGCATGTAACGCCTCGTAACGCTTGTAACTAGCAAAAAAGTAACGCTTCGTAACGCTTATAACTAACTAAAAAGTAACGCATGTTACGCTTTGTTACACCAATAACTCATTTAAAAGTAACGTATGTAACGCTTCGCAACTCTTGTAACTATCAAAAAAGTAACGCTTCGTAACGCCTAAAAAACAAAATAGTAACGCATGTGACGCTTCGTAACGACTATAACTTCCAAAAAAAGTAACGCATGTAACGTTTCGTAACGTCTCTTACTAAAAAGTAACGCCTGTAACGCTTCGTAACGCCTATAACATACGACAAAGTAACGCTTCGTAACGGCTACGACTTTTCAAAAAGCAACGCATGTAACGTTTCATAACGCCTTTCACTTATTAAAAAGTAATGCATGTAACGCTTGTAACTAGCAAAAAAGTAACACTTCGTAACGCCTATAACTTAATAAAAAGTAGCGAATGTAACGCTTCGTACCGTCTATAACTTACAAAAAAGTAACACATGTAACACTTCGTACCGTCTATAACCAACAAAAAAATAACGCATGTAACCTTTCGTAACGCTTATAACTTACTAGAATGTAACAATTCGTACCGCCTATAACTTACAAAAAAAGTAACGCATGTAACACTTCTTAACGTCTATAATTTACAAAAATGTAATGCACATAACGCCAATAACTTACAAAAAAGTAACGCATGTAACGCTTCGTAATACATATAACTTACTAAAAAATAACGCATGTAACGTCTATAACTTACTAAAAACTAACGCTTATAATTTCCTAAAAAATAACGCATGTAACGCTTCGTGACGCCTATAACTTACCAAGAAGTAACGCACCACTTATAAAAAAGTAACGCTTGTAACTAACTACAAATTACTAAAAAGTAACGCATGTAACGCTTCGTAACGCTTATAACTTAGGAAAAAGTAATGTATGTAACGCTTCGTAACGCCCATAACTTACTAAAATGTAACGCTTCGTGACGCCTATAACTTACTAAATAGTATCGTCTGTAACACTTCCTAGTATGTCACGTGAATAACTGTACTGCATTATATAAAAACATATTTTCTTTTAATGCAAAACCTTTCTAGAGAGCCCAATTGATTTTATACACTGTGATAAAATTTGACACGTTAACATATAAACTATGACTATATGAGAAACTCATTAAAATCGTATGAATTCCATTTAGAATATAAAATACCAGCTGCAAACTGCATCTGACAGAATCGACCATTACCTAATGATACTATCCTAGTTTTTAAGTTAGTCGTTAATTAAAATTAGAAAATGCCCTTGGCCTCTTAGAGCTTCAGCAGTGTACTTTAAAAAAATTGTTTTAATGAAAAAAGGTGTAAAAACTATGAATTTCGAATGGAATTCATGATACATACTTAACTCAGATCTGAGAATAAATCTCACGTCTTACATTCTCTCTGTCACGTTTTTCTCTGTGAGAACTTGTATGGAACCGTATAGCAGAGATACCAGCGGATTATACTGCTTATGGCCGTTGAAAACAAATTGCTGTCTCAGTTCCAACGTCGAAGCGGTTTTATTGATTGATTGTATCGATGGTACGAGATGGTGTTTTAAAAAACTCTCATCCAAAAGTGTATCGTTATTTCAGAGTATTGAAAAACACCAGCGAATTTTGCGACTGGAAAAATTACTTGCTGTCAGATCCAGAATATATGGTGAATGTCACTCAAACTCCCCAGCTAAACATTCGAAGTTTCTGATGAGCCACTACTACACCGATAAAAATATTTTGTGAATTTATATCTATTTTCATGCACATATTTGATTTTTATTTCGGTTCCTCCAAATGTACAATACACTGAGGTCTTTTTTTATGCGGCCTTTTTTTATGCGGTTTTTTTTACGCGACTTTTTTTATGCGAATTTTCAGAGTTATGCGGTTTTTTCTATGCGAAGTTTCAGAGTTATGCGGTTTTTTTTTATGCGAATTTTCAGAGTTATGCGGTTTGCCCTTCTGCGGTCTTTTTTTATGCGAAGTTTCAGAGTTATGCGGTTTTTTTTATGCGAATTTTCAGAGTTATGCGGTTTTTTTTTATGCGAATTTTCAGAGTTATGCGGTTTTTTTTTATGCGGTTTTTTTTTATGCGGTACGTAAATTCGCATAAAAAAAGACTTCAGTGTATTCCTCCAGTAGAATATTTCTGAAAATTCTGAAATTTTTCGTTTCCGCATAATGTGGCCTAGTTTCTCATTGATTCCTGTTGAGAAATGGGTCGATCGAACGTTTGGTCAAGGCTTCGCATAATTCAATTCTATCGATTTTTAAGTTGGATCGTCAAGAATTTTTTTTTAAATTTGATCCGAACGAAGAATTTTAAGTTGGAAATTTTCTTCCAAAACGCTCCAAATTCATTCCGATAAATTCCACTTCCACCGCATGGTTGAACTCCAACTGCAGCACAGTGGCTGCTGAGTCACAAATACAATCTCAAAGCGGAACTGGCCGAACTGATAAGAAGCAAAGAAAAAAACGCTAGCCGAAACCCGCCATCCTCTAGCGAGAAACAATAACTTGAAGAAATGAGTTCAACGCGATAAAAAAAAAAGCAGGAACGCTAGCACCGAACTCGCCGCCTACTACGACGAATGGTGAAATCAAGTTGGGTACATAATCTGAAGGAGGTTGTGTCGTGTCACACACACACACACACACACACATTCACTCGCACAGACCAACCGCCTAAGCCTACTTCGCCGCTAACGTGTGTGGCTATTTCTAAGTCCGTCGCTAAGCACCCACGCAAACCACGGGGCCGGACGCGGACATGTTTCGCATTTCCCGGAGTTTAGGAGATGCGTGCGTGTGTCCTGCACCGTCTCACCCCGCCTCGTCCCATAACAAGCGTTCTCGCAAAAAATGTGTCAAGTGAAACCGGTTGCGTTGATAAGGAATCTCACCGCCGAGCAGCCACATTTGCTTATGTAATGTGTGTGGAAATCGGATGCGCCCCGGAATCAAACATTCAACATTCGACCGGAATCGTGATGGTTGCTTGTTTTTGCTGGGCTCCAACCAGGCAGGGAGAGTAGACCCTTCGGCTGCTGCTGCTACTAATGCGAATCACTCGTCTCGAATCGGCAGATGAATTCTTCTGCGTTTGCGGGTGCGATGCATATTAGAATCATATTTCCAGTCATGTTTTTCTTTCTACCCCCGGCAGCAGCACCAGCGTCCTCCGGTTCGGTTACTGAGAAATTTTCCGTATTTTGTTTTTACAGTCACCTTCCGTCGCCAGTTTTCCGCCTGCTTCGATGGAAGTGGCGTTGTGACCAGTCGAGCTGGATCAGGCGAAGTTCACTTGGAACTGTCCCCGGCCGTCTTATGTTTTGATTCCGCTGCATTGACTTCGACGAATTGTCTCTCAACCGTGGTATTGGCTTTGGCAGGGACGTTCACGGTTTCCATGAAAAAAAAACTACTTCCATAGTAATCAAATGTGATCCGGGGAACTTCTAGTTTCCGTCATCTCATAAGTCAAATGGAACTAAAATTGTAGAAATGATTAATAGTATCAAACCAAATAAAATGCCAAACTACTCTACCGCAATTTTAAGTTCCTCCTTCACCGGACAGCGTGTCGTCTTCGGTCCTCCATGGGCCTGTCTTTGTTTAGCAAAAGAAAACAGTTTTAAAAAAAACAATAACAAGCAAATGAATATTTTATCTGTTGATGGAAGACCGAAAAAAAACTGTGATAGAAGCAAACGACGGGCATGGGAAAAAAAAGTGACACACATGTGCGACTTACTGCCAGTCTTGCCAAAGGACCAAATCTGGTCTGGGTCGGGTTTGAAGCATACAGCAACATAAGTGACATAAGTGCAAGCAAGCATCAGGAGAGCTCCGCACAGCTCACAGCCGCCGCCCCGGTCGGGACATTAATTCTGCTTTATTCAATTTGAGGAATGAATATGCAAAGCGCTTCTAAGTGAAAACCTTCCCGAAAGGATTATTACGGGTGGGGTGTCAGTTTGGAACAATCGACTGATCCGATTGTAGCACGTTGAACCTTTTTTTTAGTAGGCGAAGTAGGCGGCGAGAAGAGCACATGCAAAACGTCATAACTACTGCTGGAACTGACCGGGGTAAAAATTTAATTTCTGCTGCGCAGGATAATTAGGGAACGACTTGAAACATGATATTTTGTTGCTTTTGAAGATGCATCCATCCTCGAGACGTATGTATTTCGGTGTAGTTCTGCTTCTTCTTTTTTTTCTTTTCTTCGCTTCTACCCACGACCCACGCAGCATCAACGGAAATCGTCGAGTCTTCTTTCCTTCGGAAAGCGAGAAAAAATGCCAAAATTCCTAATCGGCATTTGGCCGAAATGCGTGTCTCTCGACCGGAACAGACCCGACAAATTATCTAAACATGCTGTTTTCGAGTAGAAGTAGAAATTGGTGCTGGGCAAGCCGCGTAGTAGCAGGCTGCGATTTATTTTTAGGTCAAACTGCACGCTCTGCGTAATCAGACAGCACAGGAAGTGGGCACTGCTGGGCTGATAAACGAAGAGTAGAAAAACTGGAAGAAAAAAAAACCCTATAAGGAGCCATTCTCTTGCTGCGAGAATGGCAATGCTGACCATGCTGATCGGGTTGGTGAGCGAGTGTTCTGACAGTTATGAACTGCCAACAGACCTCGAAAATTTTGTTGATTTTTAGGAAAAAATCATAAAAAGAATTGGATTATTCGATCGTTCAAAATCGAGAATAATCGAATCACTTAGTTAATCATTCATAATTACTCGATTAATCAAATGTATTATCACTCAATCCTCTCGTTAAACAATTTCATCGATTTGGCAAGCGTGTAGTTTGGATTTTCACGGTACCCGAGCAAAATTTGGGCGCGTGGCACATCTTACGTCGATACCATCTACAACTCCAGAATTTCACCCGCATTTGACCTTCGGTTCCGGAAGCACAGGGTGGAAAGTGTTAAAAATATGTTTACCGTCACTCGAAGCGACGAAACAAAAAAAAACGTAAAAAAAATCTTAATCATAATAACCATAATCCTTGGTTTCCGATTTCGGAAAAATGGAGCAAAACTTTAACATAAAATCTTTCCGGTTTTTCGGAGACGATTGAACTAATTTTCATAAACTTTGAATAAAACTACAAGGATCAGCCCCTGGGGTTGCTCGAGTCATTGATGTGGAACAAGGCAACCAAAATTTCTAATGATCGATATTTTCAATTAATCGTCACACTTTTGAAACCGCAAATGCAAATGCATTTATTAGGAACCAACACCGAACCCAGAATATAGACTCTAAGATATCTGTTCTAAAATGACATACTGTTGTATAATTTAAAACTGTCAAAAATAAAGCTCGAGCTTGACGATCTTAACGGAAACATTTAAAATCTGTTCTATATATTTCTGTAAAAGTATTGGTGTTGTGTCTATTCACTTCACTGTTTCAATTCAGAAACAAACAAACTAAATTAATGATTTCGAAAACGATATGAGTATTTTTTCAGATCATAGTGAGCTGGAGTGCTTCTAAATGAAACTGTATTATTCAGTGCAAAACATTTAAACGCTTATATTGATAATTTTTGAAATGTCATTCGACGCTTTGACATCTCGTCTCTCAGATTTCGTAACAGACGCTCACGCTAAAAATTAAAACAGTGTTCTATTCGTGTTTCAAATATTCCTTAATTTAAAACAATTTCGTCGAGCAGTTTTAAATCTGTTTTAAATTTGTACTCGAAAAATAGAACTAAATCTCAGCGTCGTGATTGACATGTTTCAGTTGTAGACTAAAGTAGATCAGTCCATATGAAGTAAAACAGCGTTGCGAACAACCTAATAGTCGTGATTTGTATTTGTTTTGTAGCCAAAGAAATTACAACAATAGCCCAAATGTATGCAATTATATGTTATTACATGTTATGTTATTTAAGCTTCTCTTCGCCAAGCTTGTGTTCAAGTTTTGTACGCAAGCAGTTATTTTTATAGCGTTTCTCTACCATTACTATCCTTCTGCGATTTTGGTTGAAGCGTTAAACTTTACCTCATCATCAATCGAGTTCATCTTATATAAATTAGAAATTAATCTTATGCACTCAAAATTTACTCTGGGGTAGTTGTCAATTGCTCAGGCTAAACGACATAACATGGAATTTCATCCGATCTTGCATGACACAAGATCAGAGCATACCAGTTAAAGCTTCAAATCGTTTTATGGCACTTTTTGTTTTGCTGTCTAGCAACAACCTACCTCTAGCATACTACGCGTAGGACTGAAACGTTAGCTATAATTTTGCTTCTATTTATAGATTCGCGTGCTTCCAACAGCTTCGCTTTTGATTCGATTGACCAATCAGAGCGATGCTTTCCCTTTGATATATCGCTTACTCCTTCAAAACCGTCGACTATGGCAGGGAAATCCGGTATGCCGGCGATTTTTTGCACACAAAATAGGACACTGCTAGCTATTAATCAACATTTCAATGATATACAATTAAAAATACATGGAAACTGTACAAAAACTATTCCAATTTCTAGGTCTAATCAAATGGGCTTATCTTGACCGGTTCTTGGATTCCTGCTTTGTGGGTACCGGAAGTTTACTTCTCAGTGATTTCGACTTCTCAAAGCTGACTCTTGATAAACTTAGATTAAATTAAAGGTCTAATAGACTAATAAAATACTGTCAGATTCTAACCGGGTTCGACTTCCGACTCCGGTATTGTTGGGCAATGAATATTTAAATATTTCAAGGCTGCATTTGAATTGATGGAACAATATGTAGACGTAGAAAAAAAAGAATTGTTCAAATGCACAGGTCCTGACAATTGATGTCCAAAGAAATGGTTATAGCCAATTTCCGGGACATTCTAAAATGGTATTTACGCCAATTAAATATATTAACGATTATGGGCAAGGTATCCGAAAAAAAAACATTGATTAGCATCGAAGGGATTCGGTCCTTTTTTGGACCATACAATCGATCCTGATGAACTTCTTGTAATTCAATGGTGATGATGCTTTTCTCATATTACTGTGGGATGCTTTCAAACACTTTTGACTTTTGAATAAAAGCAAGCATGTTGATCAAACATCAAGTCAAATTCAGAAAAATTTTGCATTTTATTGCATCCTCTTTCTAAATGGTAACACGAAAATGAAGTTTAATTCCGCAACCGGATGTCGTATTTAAATAAAATTTTATGGCGTTCTATGATCATGATCATAAGATTTTTTGCTTAAACTTAAGATTGTGGAAATCGATTTGGCGGTTTCTGAGAAAATCGAGAGAAAAATGTTGTTCTTCCCGTAAAGATAGTCTCTGGAGGGCCAAGTGTCATATACCATTTCGAATCAGTTCATCTTTTTCCCCATGGAAATTTTTGAGTTTCATTAGAATCTGACTTTCGGTTCCGGAGTTACAGGGTGGTGAGTGCAAAAAAAAAATGCAAATCTTTTGAATATATAGCTTCTGTAGAAAGATAAAGTGTAAAGATAATCTAATTTCTTTTAAAAAAAAAGCAAATAAATTCATTTAGTTCTCAGGACTAGTGAATTGACAAAATTTTGGTTCAAAACTATTTCGATTTCTAGGCTATGCTAGTTTGCGACTGAACAAAATCTTGTGTTTCTATTCAATAAGCAGTTTATTCAATGTAGTAATATGAGAAAGACATCATCACAGCACCTAGTGGATTAAAACACGTCATATTTTTGCGCATTATACTCCGTAACTCCGGAACGGGAAGTTCGATCCGGATAAAATGGGTTATGGAAAAACGAGTCTCAAAACCGATACTCGTTGTTTCCAGTGATCACGGGCACCATTCGATACGGCTGTCAGGAAATATGTCACATCATTCTTTTGTATTTTTTTTCCTTTTATTACACTCGGGTCTCTTTTATTACTCTGGGGATTTTTCATCCGGTTTCTTTTTACGCGGATTTCCGAAGTTACGCGGTACGTATCCCCCGCGTAAAAAGAGTGTATTCATAATATATCGTTTGATTGAACTATAACAGAACAAAAAATTAACGTTTAGCGCGATGACAAACTATTTTGATACCGGCTTTCAAACCAATATTTTCAAATAAGTTTATCAGGGCAGCCGCCTACCAAAAAAAGTCATTGATTACTGTTTTGTAATAGTGTGACACTTAACCTAGCAAAGATCTACTATCGGTTATCAGGAGTGACCAGGAGAATCTTTTATTTGTTCAAAATACCGCAAACGCATTGAAACTTATTCATCTACATTATAAGCATTGTAATTTCTATGACTTTTCACGACAGATGAAGCAGGAAAATAGATAAGAAAGAATTCTCTCGGAAAGTTCAGAATAAATAGTACCACGTCTTTCTTTACTTTATTTGGGTGCATTTTCAAAATTTCATAAATTCATTAATGAGTATTAATAATAATTATTTCCTTCACTAAACGAATGGAAAAGGGTGTAGATTTGTTGTCAATATTACGTTTATTTCGTGTACGTTGTTCCGAACGAGTGCAAATAAAACCAACCTTCATTCGAGAAAAGAAGCTCTGGACTGAAAACATTTATTTATCATGTTTTGTAGTTTCAAGCAGCAATATTTGCTAAATAAAAATTTTCTTTTGACACTATTTCAATAATAAAGTTCGTTGCACGAAACCCAAATTTAGTTATTTTTACATTTTTTTTTTTCAGCGTGTATTTCCAGTGGTTGAGTTCAGTGGGCTTACGACATGTTTAGTTCGCTGATAAAACAGACCCTAACATTTGATGGTTATAAACCATGAGTATATTTAATTGACTAGTATGAGTGAGACATATTTGTGCATATTGCTTAAGATGGTCAATTTAGTCATTCAATTTATATTCAAAATGCTCTTACACACTTATTAATTAATTTAATATGGTAATATTTACCGGAATTTCACCACGTGAACGTTCGGTAATTGACGGTTCCTTTTCGACGTGAATACATCCTACTTTACTATGGGGCGCCTTTTTCTAAATTCGTTCTGTACAAGCATGGGCAGAACTTAATCTCGTGAATATCATCTCTTGTTGTATTTACCGCGGCAACATAATTTTTTCTCCTTACCATCGGAAATATGTTCAACATTTTATGATGAAATTTCCAGTAACAGTTCGGCTGAAAAGTTCGTATCGTTTAATAGAAACACACATTTTTTTTGCCAAAATTCGTTTTTATTATTCAACATAATTGCCATCAGAGGCGATACAGCGATTATAGCGATCTTCCAACTTTTCGATACCATTTTTGTAGTACGATTTGTCCTTTGCCTCAAAATAGGCCTCAGTTTCAGCGATTACCTCTTCATTGCTTCTAAATTTTTTACCAGCGAGCATTCTCTTGAGGTCTGAGAACAGGAAAAAGTCACTGGGGGCCAAAACTGGAGAATACGGTGGATGAGGGAGCAATTCGAAGCCCAAATTCATTCAATTTCAGCATGGTTTTTCGTTGTTGTTTTTGATCGATTGTGAGCTCACGCGGCACCCATTTTGCACAAAGCTTTCTCATATCCAAATATTCGTGAATAATATGTCCAACACGTTCCTTTGATATCTTTAGGGTGTCAGCTATCTCGATCAACTTCACTTTACGGTCATTGAAAATCATTTTGTGGATTTTTTTCACGTTTTCATCGGTAACAGCCTCTTTTGGACGTCCACTGCGTTCATCGTCTTCGGTGCTCATATGACCAGTACGAAATTTTGCAAATCACTTACGAATTGTTGCTTCGCCCGGTGCAGAGTCTGGATAACACTCATCAAGCCATTTTTTGGTATCGGCGGCACTTTTTTTCATCAAAAAGTAGTGTTTTATCAACACACGAAATTCCTTTTTTTTCCATTTTTTTCACAATAACAAAAGTAGCTTCACTCAAAATGCAATATCTCACAAACTAATAATCAGACAGCTGTCAAATTTATACACGTGTCTTTTGAAGGTTGGTACTAACTGAAAATGGTATGGATTTAATTCTAGTGGCGCCCTCTCATAGAAACGATACGAACTTTTCAGCCGATCTGTTATAGACTAGTAAAGTTCGTCATAAAAAAGCCTACTTTGTTTTTTTTCTCCAAAATTGATCCAGACGGTGGCCAAAGGGTGAAAAGAGCCAAACATTTTTTATAATTTCTTTTTTTTCAACAGCTCTGGTCGAAAAATAACAAATCCTACAATCCTCCCTTGATCAGTCAAAATGAAAAAAAAACTGAAAAAAATCCAAAAACGCTACACGGCGAAAATCGATTTTCAAAATTTACAGAATAAATCAAACTTTTGGATTTTGGAGCAATTTGGCCCAAGAGAGGTAATTTTGCAATCCTTCAATCGTACGTATATTGCAAGGAAGAAAGTAGAAAACTCCTCACAAGCTGAGTTCCATAGAATTCTGGCATGATTGTGACATTCAGTTTAGATTAGTTTTCGATTACACTTTTTGCAGGATTTGTCGTTTTGTATAGTCGAAAAACGACAAATCCTACAAAAAAAAATTCAAATAAAAATGGTAAAAAATTTCACATCGAGTCCTACTCTGAAAACCCTTCTTAATCCACCTAGTGGTGTGATAATGCCTTTCTCTTCTTTCATAACAGTCTCATGAAAATATGTTTCATACTTTTATTAAATAATTTTGGATACTAATTTTGACAACAATTGATTCAGATTGATTCGAGTAGTTCACAAAAGCATGCTTCAGTGTTTATGTCACAGAGTCAGCATCATTTTTCCAAACTAGTGCTTGACATTTGCGTTGCCTACTTGTAATCAGTGATGCTAATCTAAAAAAAGCCTTCTTAGTACACTTAGTGGAATTTTCATATATCCTGAAAAATCACCATAGGGGGGAGTACATGAAATTTTCGAAATCGAAAAAAAATTTTTGATGCCAAAAGGCTTAGAATTGCATGAAACGTCGAGATTTAGTGTCATCTCGAAAAAAAATTTTTTTGAAAAAGTAGACTTTTTGGGACTTAGAAAAAATATGAAAATTTTTTTAAGTTCCAGAAAGTTGATTTTAAAAAAAAAAATTTTTTTTGAGATATCACTAAATTTCGATGTTTCATGCAGTTTTAAGAGTTTCGGCATCAAAAAAAATTTTCGATTTTGGAAATTTCATGTACTCCCCCCTATGGTGCTTTTCCAAGATTGAAAATTGTCAAACCTTTACCACCGGGCAGCACCCCTTACGCATGTCCGATTTTGCTCAAATTTAGCATGAAGGCTTTTTTCGAGGTGCTTAAACTTTTAAGCACAAGAGCTTAACAAAAATAGAGGTGATCCCAAAATTTTGGCACCGGTAAAAATCAATGTGTTTTGTCGATTACGTCACATATACCATCATATCTCCGGAACCAAAAGTCACAGCCATTTGATCTTGGAACCTGATCAATAGCCCGATAGTAGCTTTCAAACGAGCCCAAGTTTGTTAAAATCGGTTCAGCCATCTCTGAGAAAATTAGGCGCGTTCAAATACAACGCTTTTTGTCGGTTACGTCACACAGACATTTTTCGATCTCGTCGAACTGAGTCGAATGGTATATAACACTATGGGTCTCCGAGGCTCCGTTCTAAGGTCGGTTTTTCCAGCAATTCTAATACCTTTCTATCGAGAAAGGCAAAAAGGCGGTTGGGTAATGTCAGAGACATAACTGGATGACGGGAATACGACAAAATGGATGGTTTGAAGAATCTGAATTCTGGAACCGAATTTTGGAGCCGAGTGCTAGAACTGAGTTCTGGAACTGGTTTTTGGACATGAATTCGAGAGCTGAGTTCTGAGCATAAATTTTGGAACTGAATATCTGAATTTCGGATCTGGATTCTTAAACTCAATTTTGATTCTAGAACTAAATTCTGAACCAAACCTCGGGAAGTGAATTCTGAAAATGTTTTAGTTACAGAATTCCGGTCCATGATGCAGTTTTCTGATTCGGATCCAGAATTCTACTCAAAAATTTCATTCTAGAATTCAAATCCGGAATTTAGTTCAAAAATCTTCAAAACTTAGTTCCACTTAGTCATATTGAAAAATTACCTGCCGGTTATTAGGGTAACCGGTTCAGGTATCCAAAATTGGGTAACCACGGTCTTCTTGTTTTCCTCTGGTATAAATTAGATTACTTACACTCAACTATAAAAGATTCGCCAGCAACATCGTGATACGATTTAGAAGAAATACCATCAGCGGCTTTACTCGTCTCAACATCCTCTCAACATAGTGATCTAGCATATGATTTGAGGAATCAAAATGTTGAGATGTTCAATGAAGGTATTTCTGGAATTAATGCATCGTCATATAGCAGTTAGACAGCTCAGGTTTGACAACTATCGTCAAGAAAAGTATTCCAAAATCGTTAAACCAGTGAAAAATACTTTATTAACCATATCGATCACACGCGAAAAGTTTCATGAAAATTTGCCATTTTTGGACGATTTGGAGTAGAATTGCTCTGTTTCGAATTTACAAATAAATAAATAATATATTTCTATACATAGCATTTATGTGAAAGTCAGTGTCCACAGTGATTCCATATCTTTCCTATATGATAAACGGCAGAAACACGAAAAGTGGGAAAAGGACGAGTTAGTCCGTGAATAGCTTAAGGCTTGCATTTTTTCATTTATGTAATTTTTCATTTCTAGTCATCCTAAAACTAATTACAGTTACTTAAATAGGCTGCATGAAGAAACTACGAACTTTTGAGTTTACTCCGGCCATCAAGGTCAGTGCAGACTTCTCTGCAACCGATTTAGCTGCTGATTTCGAAGATTTTCGGAATGTTTCTATAGTTGTAGCTTGTTGTTTTGTGTTGAGAGCTCTCTCTCTCTCTCTCTCTCTTCACGACAGCCCAATACCACTTTATAGATCACAACTCTAGGAAGTTAGGTGGATTCGTTTAGTTCGGTACAACATGGACTTCGCTTCTTATCATTCCAAAACATTATTGGCGTAGTGACAAGATGCAAAATCCTACCAGAATAGCGAGGGAGCGTCATGGCTGCGTAGGAATAGTAACAATCGCTTCTTTTGGGAATTCTTCATGGTATATTTCCTTGTTCGCCGTTCCGGTAGTGATGAAGCTTTGGCTTGCTCGACCGCAGCTGCATATTGTCTGCCAAACCAAATATTTTTAGCTTTAGAAGGCTTAAAACGCTCCTCTACGCCGTTCCGTTGCATGACAGTCCAAAAAGACATTCCGAGAAGCTGCTCAAAGTCTTCCAGCACATAAGTTGCATCGTCCATTATGACTACAAAACTAACTTATGATTGAAAATACAAGTATGATTTCCAACGGCTAAGATTTTTTGAGAAGTGGATAGTATTAGAATTCTCATTCAATTCGTTTACTCCAAAACGATAACAATGAATTTAGAGAAAAAAGTTAAATACTCTCTTCCAAAAATTTTACTCTAACGTTAAGTCTGATTTGATCACATGACAAACGAATGGATTTTGATTTTATTTGCACTGTTCCTCTCATTTCGTATTCGTTCTCCGTTCACCTTTTTCACAGGAAAAAAAATCGTAATCACTCATAAATCCCATCAACTTTTGTCCACTGTCAAATCAGTGACACTTTGCAATGTAATCGAAACGACTACATTGAAACTGAAAAGTCAAATCCTGTTAAAAAATATTTCTACGAATTTTTCGCTACAGTTAAGGTTTTTTTTTCCCGGTCATACAATGTCACAAGAAGCATTCTCCATTCATGACCGCACATATTTCGGTTTCGCTTTTACAGAAGAGATGGGCCAAGACAGAGAAGAATAAAAAAAAACCCTTATAATGATAGCACATTTTCATACAATGCCCTCACGCCGCAGCACCGAAATCTTCTTCGCTCTCGCTCGAGGCAACGAACCGAGTGAGCACTGGCTGACTGACTGACTTTGACTGGGAAGCACTGTTGCATCCTTTTTTTCAGGTTGTTGCGTTTAGGTTAAAAGGGGCTCCCTTTTAGCGTTTCAGACCAGAACAACCACCGGAATCACAAATTGCATCACATGACGACGACGAGAGCGATTTAAAATTTCTTATTTTACCCGTCCGCTGCCTCCCGCGAGAATGCCGTCAGGCATTTCTGCAAACAAATTTGCAGTCAAACCGAACCGAGCGAAGCTCGGAGAACAACAGAAAAGAACAGAACAGAACGAAACTGCAACCCGATCAATCATCAAACCGAGTGGAGAGATGCAGCAGCATCACATGCAGGAAGGACTCGAACAATCGAAAGTGTTGAGCCAGTCAGTAGTGTTTGGTCCCACAGTTCGTCCCAGGTTTATTTTGGCTATCGTCCCGAACGGAGTCATTGATTCACGGGCGCAAAACCAAAAACGCCCGGATCGTTAACACAATCAAATCGGCCAGCCCCGACTAGCCGTCGATGGAAAATTTGAATTATTGGGCACAAACCGCCGTCTATGAACGGCGGAAAATCCACTCATTCGCACCGAACAAACGTAGCCAAACGATAACACGCGGAAGAAGGTCCGGCCAATTCGAAGCGACCGTCTAGATTAGTTTTATTTGTCAGCACGTAAATTATGTATATCGGCTTGAGAAGGGATTGCAACAGCAACAGCAACAAATCCACCAGCGGCAAGTTCTATGCCTCTTTCATCCAGGTTGGCTCTGGTTGCGCTCCTTTGAATGGGAAGGATATGTGTTGTCATCAAAATTTCGCTCTATCGACTGTCCGATCAGCAGGCGTTGCTTGGTCAGTTGTAGAATTCTTGTGAAAATCGATGCTAAGTAACAATTCCAATACTAGATGATTGCTTAAATAAACATTTTCAAACGAATACATTCACGAACGTTGTGATATTTTAAATCTCCGATATTTTTTCGTACAAAACTAAAAGTCGACTGAGGAGCGACTTACTGATAGTGCCATATAAAATACACGCGATACGCCTACAGTTATACTTCACACGAGCTACAAGCGAGCTGCATATTCAGAGGCGATTACTTGATATCTTTTAAAATTCAAGAACTTTTATAGCTGTTTGCAATTTTGACAGAACAGCGAGATGGTCTGGTTTCGGGTACTTGTAGTCAAAACCTGACCCGAACCCGACGGGTATTGATTGGGTTATGCTTAAGCCCTGTCCGCATTAGGCCGATCCGACCGATCCGAGCTCTCCGGCGTTTATTTTTTCTCTGCTTCGGCTATGGCTGAGCTGCACATGCAGCTTTGTCCATGGGCATGTGCAGCTCAGCCATAGCCGAAGCAGAGAAGAAGTAAACGCCGGAGAGCTCAGATCGGTCGGATCGGCCTAATGCGGATAGCCGTTTATTGTATTGCAGCTCCACTAGCCTATGTGTTGAATTGTTCGCTATCTTCTGGCGAATTCCCATTTGGAAAAAGTCAATATTATATCCTGTGCACAAGAAAAGAGACAAGCATATCAACTTCGAACTATCGTGGTATTGCGTCATTGAGTGCAGCTTCCAAGTTGTTTGTATTAATCATTTGTTCCTAGGCGCTCAACGAATACAAATTTAGTACGTTATAAGGAGTGTATCGAAAATAAGCTATCCACAAATTTTTCTTTCAAATCATGATAAAAAACGATATTTTATTCAAACTAAAAACTGATTCCTCATTGTACGAGGTTAAACTTGAGCATAATGAAAACAGAATGAAATTTAAGTTATTCCTTCACGAATTTTCGAACTTTTGATCGAACGCTCTTCATCAAGTTCCGGACAAGTGTTGCATCGCATTTTTTGGACGTTTGAGCCCAAATTTTTTTGAACTCCTGCATGTTCCCAGCTGCCTTACCAGTCTTCTTGAAAACCCTCTTCACGATTGCCCAGTAACGTTCGATGGGTCGAAGCTGAGGGCAATTTGGTGGATTGATATTTTTCTCAACGAAATTTATATCCTTTTCCGCAAGCCAATTGAGAGTGGTTTTGGCATAGTGAGCCGACACTAAATCCGGCCAAAACAGTGGAGGTGTACTATGCTTCTTATATGAAGGCAGCAATCTCTTCTGGAGACACTCAGATCGATAGATTTCTGCATTTATAGTTCCGCTAGTGTAAAAAATGGTTGACTTCAAACCATAGGAACATATTGCTTGCCATACCGGTACCTTTCGACCAAATTTCTCCAATTGAATCGACCTGTTCGCATCGCTCACATCCTTCCCAACGACGACAGTAAAGTATTGTGGACCTAGAAGGGTTTTTCAGTCCTCTTTTACATAAGTCTCATCGTCCATAAAAACGCATGCATCCGGACACTGTAAAAGACGCGAATACAATTTCCGGGCCCTTGTTGTTGCTCGTTTCTTCTGTTCTACACTTTGTTTCGAGATTTTCTGCTTCTTGTAAGTCTTCTGGTGATTTCGCCTCTTGATGCGCTGGATCATTCCTACCCTCGTTCCTGCTTTTTTGGCCAAATCACGTATTGACATCGATTTGTTCTTCATGTCTAGAGATACCACTTTCTGGTCCAATTTCGGGTTGAAAGAACCGGGTTTTCTGCCTCTTCCTGGTAGCTCATCCAAAAAATAGTGCTCGCCAAACTTAATGATGATGATTTTAACACTGGCATGATAAATTCCAAACCGCTTCGCCAATTTTCGCATAGTAATACCCTTCTGACTTAGCCATGTGTCCAGAACCTTAATTTTCACTTCCTTTTCAATACGCGACATGTTGAAAACGCAGAGTTTCAACCGCACAAACAAGTAAACAAGCGAAAGCTGACAGCCAAACGCACAGCATACTGTGATCTGAGTATAAAAAAACCATCACTAATACATGCGTACAACACAAATGTATGTGGATTGCTCATTTTCGATACACTATACGATACGCTCAGATCCAGATTTTTCTTCAAAAAAAGATCGATTGCGTCATCCTGCAGTTGATCGTTTGCATTGGAACAAAATACAACGAAAAGTGGAAAACGATGGGGAACATTTTACAAAATCAGCCATTCTAATGGCTCTAAATGTTATCTGAAGAACTATTAAGAATACTTTTTTGCAAAGCGGAGATATCAGCATCAAACGAGCGCAAATCATGCTAGCATTTGACTGCTTCGCGTTTGCGAAAAATGTTCGAAAACTGTTTAATATCGTAAAGAATTCCACAATTTGGTTTTTTTCTGAAAGCCAGAAATGAATTCCGTACAGCATTTTGATAGTTTCTTTCACTCAAAAATTGAAATTATATTTATGTAATGATTTCTTCTAGGTCAGGGCTCGAACTTACAAGTGACTTACAAATCCGTAACTAAATAGTCAGTTCATAGACTCCAACAAAGCCACTAACGGTTTTTTTTTTCAGAACACTAAAAGTAAAGTAAGGATCCTATTTGGAAAACTGTCTTAAACTGCCGCTCCAATTCCTAGAACACAAACGTAATCTTCCAAAACCGAATGGTCCTTTTCATGACTGCAAAATCTTAAACGGTCAAACGGTATCAAATCAGTTAATATTTATACACATCTCGAATACAGTTTTACATCAATTTCGCGGTTATGTCTCTGGCATTACCTACAACAAGTTTTTTCACTCCCGGACGACGCTGCTTCCTGAATTCTTCAACTGAATTTTGGTCCACCTGAACTCTGATTTTAAATTAAGGTTTGGAATTTAGTTTCAGAGTACGGACTCTGAAACTGAATTCTAGTTCTATATTCTGGAACTAGAATTTTGCAACTGGTTTAAGATTTTGGAACTGAATTTGTTTGTTGTATTATTTAACACTTATTTTATCAGTATTATTTCCATCAAGCAGCTTACTCGTCGTCAAGATGACACCGGTGCAACACCATCCCGTTCATCCACATACAAGCAAAACGGACGGGGAGATTCCTTGAGGACAACGCCAACCGAAACAGCAAGTCAGTCCGTCGTCGTGTGCAGAGCAGCTCCGTTTTCTAGGTTAGGTCAACTACACGAACACTAAGACGACAGCTTTAGTCATTTGAAAGTAATTAGTTTGGTTGATGGTTCAAACACAAACTTACGTATTGCTCGGAGAGAGAGAGAGACATGGAGAAATGATATGATTTTCTAACAAGCTCCAATTAAAGTATTAATTAAACAACTTATTGAAATCGTATGCCCTAAATAGTTGCGTTGCTGAATTTAACTCCTGAGGAACACATTTTCGGACGGAATCAAAGCTTTCAATGGGACCAGTTTGCAGTCCTAACGTACTATTCGTTGTCTTCGTTTTACACTGCGAAGGAAAGTTCCGGTATTATTTTCCGTTGTGGGATTTAACATTCTATTTCAATGGCCTTCGAAGACTACCATTCTATTGATAGCAGAGATCCATTCTGGAAAAATTAAACGAAAGAACGTGGAAAAAAGTAACAGTTGAAGTAGCCTGACAAAATGTCATCTGAGTACACGCTTAGAAAAAGTTACTCGAAAGCAAGATCCTACTCATATTTAGACAAAGTGGAACAACCCAAAAATAGAGTAACTCCTTATTGACATAAATTTTACCCCCTGAAGTTAGAAAACCATTCGAACTAACGATCATTCCAGGTCCGAAAATGAGTAATATAGTACTCTGCCTGTGAGTAATTATTTTCTAGCGTGTAGAATGAAATTGAAGCCAGATGATGTACTCTCTGGTGATGAATGATGGACGAATTTCTTGCCAACTCGAACAAATGTTGTATGGCAGTACCTTCTCGGATTCCAATGAAACCAAGTTTAAAACTGAACTTTTATTCGATATACTGATAATATTAGACTACAACAACAGAATATTATTCTCAACATTTGCTACTTAGCCATTGTAAACTAGCTGGCGCACCTTCTTGCGAACGTTCCTCATTAAATTCCGTACAGGCTTCTTGGCGACAAGTTTTGAAACTTGTTTCCAATCTTTTTCGAACTGTTGAATGGTTTCGGCTGCCGAGACATGTTTCCTAAGATGTGCTTTCGTTAATGCCCAAAATTCCTCAATTGGTCGAAGTTGTGGGAAATTTGATGGATTCATGTCTTTTGGGACGAAAGTAACATTTTTTGTAGTATACCGTTCTACCGTTGATTTCGAATAGTGGCAAGAAGCAAGATCTGGCCAGAAGACAACAGGATCCTTGTGGCTTCGAATCATCCGTTTATCCAACTGAGGTTTAGCAGGACTTTTTTTTCGACCCGTCTTCGGTTTATCCTCACCGAACTTCAACTGTTTCAATCCAGCTAACGGTCTTTCACATATTACTCATTTTTTATTAATATCAGAGGATTCTTCTAAGAAAAATTTAATTTGGAACTTGAATAAAATGGGCGGTTCCAGTGGCCACACATATAAAATTTTGATGTTGATTATTTCATTCCGGACCCGACCTTTTTTAAATGCAAACATTACTCAATCGAACACGGTGTGCAGTAGACGGGAAATAGCATCTACACACCGTACACGAACACGGGTTGCCGGATAAACTGACGCGATTGGACAAAGCAGGTGATGGACTATGTTACATAGAGCTTTTCATTTTCTTCGCGTTTCGCCTTCGTCTCACCCGGTGCTTGTGAAACGTGAAGAAAATGAAGTGAAAAAATATCGTTAAGAAACAAAATCAGCCCACTCAGACAAAATTATGCGCATCTCTCACGCATCGATCACCTTGTTAGTTCTCTTTTTTGCCTGGTATATGCAATCACTTGAAAAATCGACTAGTAAAAACTGGCCCCGGAGGACCAAGTGCCTTATGTCAATCGACTCAGTTCGCCGAACTGAACAATGTCTGCGTGAGTGTGTGTGTGTTAAACAATCTCACTAGGTTTTCTTGGAGATGGTAGAACCGATTTTGACCAACGTGGTCCCAAACGGAATTCCTGAATTTCATCTGGATCCGACTTCTGGTTCCGAAATTATAGGGTAAAGCGTGTTAAAAATGTTATTGCGTCACTAGAAGCGGCAAAGCAGCCAAACAAATCGATTTCGGCTATTCTGGTTTCCAGTTTCCAAATCAGGAAGCACCGTAAATGCTGGTCATTCACGTCAAAATGAATTTCACTCACTTTTCTCAAAGATGGCAGAACCGATATTCCCAATTTTACATTCAAATGAAAGGTTTTACCAAAAATTACTGCATATTTTTCGGTTCCAAATGAAACCAAGTTCCAAACTTTTAACCGAATTTACCAGTTAGTTGTGACTTCGAAGCACATTTTATTTCTATTACTGTTGTAATAATTTTCGAATGTGTAGAACCAAGCAGTGTGATATTCTCAAGCCGACTAACCGATTAAATTCGATTCAGTAGCACCAATCATTCCTAACGCGACCGTCGTACCGTTCGGATGCTAATTCGTGGTAGAGCAAGTGTGTATATAGCCGTGCTAATCCGCTTCAAGGTCAATCAATGATTAATCTTTTGTTACTGTGAGCAGTGTACCAGACAAACACGAAACAATAGAAACAATACCGTTAGGCGATCTCAAGTGCTAGTGCAAGTCTGTAGACTTTAAATAGTGATCGAACGTTTGGAGTGGTGCCGTGACCCGGTGCTGTGTGCTTTTTTCCTCCTAGAGGTTTTTTTTGCACACGGGCACAGTTACAATTCAATCAACGCGTGGCCCCAGCGGCCGAGCTTTGCTACGGAGCACACCGATTAACCAAGGCCAGGCATTGGTGGCTATTGTTTAAGATAAGTAATATTCTCTTTTCCTATTTTATCTGTCGTTTAAATTACCTGATAGTACCCCAGATCTCTTACCCGCACGGATACAATTCCGTGTCATGATAAACATTGAGAAACATAATCCTGATCCACCAGATAATGAAATGGATACAACTGCTAATAGCAACAAATCCCGCGTTAAAAATTATCCCGACGGACTTGCACTCCCGGCCGGACCGTATACGGTTTATTTCCGGCCCAAATTAAATGGAAAAAAATTGAACACTCTTCAATTATCGAGAGAACTGACAAAGCGATACTCTACCGTTAAGAGTATCGACAAGGTGCGCCCAGACAAGCTTAGGGTCTCGTTAACCAGTGCAAAACAGGCTAACGAGATCGTTCAATGCGAGCTCTTTACGCGGGAATATCGTGTGTACATCCCCGCTCGTGAAGTCGAGATTGACGGCGTGGTCACCGATGCCAGTTTGACATGCGAAGACGTTCTTAAGTACGGGATGGGTTGCTTTAAAAACCCCTTACTTAAGACCGTAAAGATACTGGATTGCAAGCGATTGCATTCAGTGTCGATCGCGGGGGATGGTACCAAATCATATCCCCAATCAGACTCGTATCGGGTGACCTTCGCTGGCTCGGCTTTACCTAACTACGTCCTCCTGGACCGAGTGCGCCTCCCTGTTCGTCTTTTTGTTCCGCGTTTAATGAACTGCACCAACTGCAAGCAACTGGGACACACAACATCCCATTGCTGCAATAAGCTCCGTTGTGCTAACTGTGGGGGGTCTCATGCGGATGGCTTTTGCGGTAAACGCACTGAAAAGTGTCTTTACTGTAAGGAGGGTCCGCATGACCTAATGGCATGTCCTGCGTACAAAATGCGCAAGGATAACATGAAGCGTTCCCTGAAGGAACACTCCAAGCGTTCCTTTGCTGACATGCTCAAGAGTGCCACACCCCCTAAACAATCAACGAACATCTATACCTGCTTGTCAACTGACGAGAGCGAGTTTGACGACTCATTGGAAGGTACATCTTCGGCGGTCCCTCATAGCTTTAGAAAAAGAGTAAACAAATCCTCTCATAAGCTCCCAAGTAAGGGTTCGAAGATGCCTTCCGATGGGCCTCCAACATTTATATTTAGGAGTAGTGGAGAAAAAGCTCCGAAGCAAAAAGTTCCTGGTTTCGGAAAACTCAATTCTGAGAAGGAATTCCCACCACTTCCCGGGACACCAAAATCCCCAAGTGCCCCTGAAAACCCAACAGAGAATCAGCTGGGTGCTGGGCTCATAAAATTCTCTGATGTTGTGGACTGGATTTTTACCACCTTCAATATCTCTGATCCCCTTAAAAGCCTGTTTATGGCTTTGATACCTACAGTTAAAACATTTTTGAAGCAGTTGACTGCAAAATGGCCCCTTCTTTCAGCGATCGTATCCTTCGATGGCTAATTCATCCACCGAGGTCACGGATTCAATCACTGTTTTACAGTGGAATTGTAGAAGTATTATCCCAAAAATAGATTCTCTCAAAATTCTAGTGAATAATATGAAATGTGACGCATTTGCATTGTGCGAAACTTGGCTAACTTCTGATGTATCCCTGAACTTCCACGATTTTAACATTATTCGCCTGGATCGAGATGATCCCTACGGAGGAGTACTTTTGGGGATTAAAAAGTGCTATTCCTTTTATCGAATTAACCTCCCCTCGATACCAGGTATTGAAGTTGTCGCATGTCATGTCACAATGAAAGGCAAGGACCTTTGCATTGCTTCCATCTACAATCCACCAAGAACCACGGTTGGGTACCGCTGGCTGAGCGATGTCATGCAGCTCCTCCCCGCGCCGACGTTAGTTTTAGGAGACTTTAACTCTCACGGTACGGGATGGGGTTGTCTTCATGATGACAACAGATCAACTGCGATCTATGATCTTTGCGATAACTTCAATATGACTATCTTGAATACCGGAGAAATGACACGGATTCCTGCACCACCAGCAAGACCAAGCGCGCTGGATTTATCCTTATGCTCGACCTCGCTACGGTTGGATTGCACGTGGAAGGTGATCCCCGATCCCCACGGTAGCGATCATCTACCTATCGTAGTTTCAATCGCTTGCGGATCAAGACCATCGGAGACAATCAATGTTTCGTATGACCTCACACGAAATATTGATTGGAAATACTACGCAAATTCGATGTCGGAAAAATTAGTAACAGCACAAGAACTTCCTCCGGAGGAAGAGTACACGTTTATGGCTGGCTTGATTCTCGATACTGCGATTCAAGCTCAGACGAAACATGTACCTGGCGCGGAAACTAACATCCATCCTCCTAACCCGTGGTGGGACAAAGAGTGCTCATCACTTAACGCGGAAAGATCTTCAGCGTTCAAAAAGTTCAGAAAAAATGGAACACCTGATAATTATCGGAATTACGTGGCGTTAGACAAGCAAATAAAGAACCTAGTTAAAGCAAAGAAACTTGGTTATTGGCGACGGTTTGTTGACGGATTATCAAAAGAAACATCGATGAGCACTCTTTGGAACACAGCTCGACGAATGCGAAACCAAAACACCACGAACGAAAGCGACGAATATTCCAACCGTTGGATATTCGATTTCGCTAAAAAAGTATGCCCAGACTCTGCTCCGGAACAGAAGATCTCCCGCCCCGCGACATCAAATACAAACGAAACACCGTTTTCGATGGTAGAGTTCTCACTTGCACTCTTGTCATGTAACAATAGAGCCCCGGGGTTAGACAGAATTAAATTCAACTTGTTGAAAAATCTTCCTGACTCTGCCAAAAGGCGCTTGCTGAATTTATTCAACAAGTTCCTCGAGGGTAATATTGTCCCACACGATTGGAGACAAGTGCGAGTGATTGCCATTCAAAAACCAGGAAAACCAGCCTCCGATCACAATTCGTATCGGCCGATTGCTATGCTTTCCTGCATCCGGAAATTGTTTGAAAAAATGATTCTCTTTCGTCTAGACAATTGGGTCGAAACTAACGGCTTGCTTTCAGATACACAATTTGGTTTCCGCAGGGGCAAAGGAACGAGCGATTGTCTTGCGTTGCTATCAACAGAAATTCAAATGGCATTTGCTCGTAAAGAACAAATGGCGTCAGTTTTCCTAGACATCAAGGGGGCTTTTGACTCAGTTTCCATAAACATCCTATCTGAGAAGTTGCATCAGCATGGTCTTTCACCAATTTTGAATAACTTTTTGTATAATCTATTGTCCGAGAAACACATGTATTTCGAGCATGGTGATTTGTCGGCAATACGATTCAGTTACATGGGTCTTCCTCAGGGCTCATGCTTAAGTCCCCTTTTATACAATTTTTATGTAAACAATATCGATGAATGTATCAACACATCTTGCACGCTAAGACAACTTGCCGACGACAGCGTTGTGTCCATTATAGGATCCAAATCTGCCGATCTCCAAGGACCATTACAAGATACCCTCGACAACTTGTCGACATGGGCTCTTCAAATGGGTATCGAGTTCTCTACGGAGAAAACTGAGCTGGTTGTATTTTCGAGGAAGCGAGAACCAGCACAATTACAGCTTCAACTAAGGGGTGAAACCATAGCTCAGGTCTTCACATTCAAATATCTCGGGGTCTGGTTCGATTCCAAAGGCACCTGGGGATGTCATATTAGGTATCTGAAACAAAAATGCCAGCAGAGAATCAACTTTCTTCGTACAATAACCGGATCGTGGTGGGGTGCCCATCCAGGAGACCTGATCAGATTATACCAAACAACGATATTGTCCGTGATGGAATACGGATGCTTTTGCTTCCGATCCGCGGCGAACACTCATTTCATCAAGCTGGAAAGAATCCAGTATCGTTGCTTGCGTATTTCCTTAGGTTGCATGCAGTCAACTCATACGATGAGTCTCGAAGTGTTGGCGGGCGTCTTTCCGTTAAAAAATCGATTTTGGGATCTCTCATATCGATTTCTAATCCGATGCGATATTTTGAATCCGATGGTGATTGAAAACTTCGAAAGGCTTATCGAGCTTAATTCTCAGACCCGTTTTATGTCCTTGTATTTTGATTACATGGCTCAGAATATTAACCCTTCTTCGTTTGTTCCCAACCGTGCTCATTTCTTGGATACTTCTGATTCTACTGTGTTTTTCGACACATCCATGAAAGAAGAGATTCGTGGAATTTCGGATCACGTACGCCCTCAAGTGGTCCCTAATATTTTTTATAATAAATTTAGAACAGTCAACTGTGAAAAGATGTTTTACACTGACGGATCAAACATCAACGAGTCCACAGGCTTCGGCATCTTCAATCAGAACATCACCGCTTCGTACAAACTCAGTGATCCGGCTTCAGTTTACGTCGCAGAACTAGCTGCTATTCAGTACTCCCTTGAGATCATTGAAACCTTGCAAAAAAGACCATTACTTCATTGTCACGAACAGTCTAAGTTCAATAGAAGCTCTCCGGGCAATGCAGCCAGGAAAGTATCCCCCATATTTCCTGGGGAAAATACGGGAACACTTGGGAACTTTATCTGAACGGTCTTATTTAATATCGTTAGTCTGGGTCCCTTCGCATTGTTCCATTCCGGGCAATGAAAAAGCAGACTCATTGGCTAAAGTGGGCGCATTGGAAGGTGATATTTATGAAAGACCAATCTGCTTCAATGAATTTTTCAGTATCTCTCGTCAGAAAACTCTCGAAAGTTGGCAAACTTCATGGAGCAATGGCGAACTGGGACGATGGCTACACTCCATTATCCCTAGGGTATCGACGAAACCTTGGTTCAGGGGGATGAACGTGAGTCGCGATTTCATTCGTGTTATGTCGCGGCTCATGTCAAATCACTACACCTTCAACGCACATCTCCGGCGTATTGGGCTCGCGGAGACCGGTCTCTGCACCTGTGGCGACGGTTATCAGGACATCGAGCATGTCGTGTGGTCGTGCGTAGAGTATCGTGACGTCAGGTCGCAGCTACTGGAATCCCTTAGGGCCCGAGGTAGACCGCCTGAGGTTCCGGTTCGGGATGTGTTGGCGAGTCGGGATAGTTTATATATGCTTCTCATATACCAGTATCTTAAACACATTAATATACAAGTGTAATCCGTAGTATCCTCTCTCTTGTCGAGGCTAAGAATAATCTTCACCTATAGGTTCGAGACTAACATTCGCCCGATTCTCCCAATCCCTAGTCTGTCCACCATCTCTGTCGAAAATAACAAGATCTTTTTGCTGTCACTAATTTTTTCGTTCCCTTTTCCTCCGTTTCTCCACCATCTCGATGTCAACTAATTAGATCTTTGTCGTATTCAGTCATTCGTTCCCATACTCCCTTTTTCCACTCCGTTTTCCACAAAATTACTTCTCCATGTTTCTTTCAATCTCTTAGGTAACATCACCATCATCGTCCACGGAAAACTGCTCCAATCGATGACCAACATGCGGACCACCCGCCGGGTATCCGTGGCCTGGGGGTGTTTCTCGCGGACCCACGTAGAATCGTCATCTGGAAGACACTCGTATTATATTCAATCCATCGACCATTGCTGATCGCCAACTGCAACTGCAACTGAATCTGCCAGAATCGACCATTGCGACCGGAATACGTCACTACCGTAATGATAATACCCTAGTTTTAAGTTAGTCGTTAATCAAGATTAGAAAATACCCTAGGCATCTTAGAGCTTTAGCAGTGTGCCTTTAAATATATTATTATTGAATAAAAAAAAAGTAGCACCAATGTGTAATCTGTAATTCTCTAACTAACTAACAACACGTCTAGAAACCCGGATCCCAATCCGTCTGGTTTGGTTCCTGGTTGATTTTATAGCACACCAGCGTATCGCCCGCTTTCAGCTCGAGTTGTTGATCGTTCAATCGCAGCCCACACTCGACATCCCGCTTGACGGTTTCGACTTCGTTTTTTAGGTGTCTCATCGAGTCCAGCACCAGATCGCTGACCAGCACGTCTCCATTTCGGACCAGTTTGTATTTGGCGGCTTTTTTCAGCATTCCCTTGACGCACCGACAGCCCAGTACGGTTAGCTTCTTTCGGCCTTCGTTGATTTCGAACAGCTGTAGAACATTTGCTTCGCCTATCATTTCTTCAACATCGACCAGCGGCAACTTGGAGTTGATTTCCTTCTTCAGGTCGTCCACCAATCGGTAGATTATGTTGACCGGTCGAATGATAACATCTTTCGGAGGTTTATCCGGAGAATTAACCGAAAAAGCATAGATAATGGCATTGAAAAGTTTGGCCATCTCCAAATCACCCTGAGTAACATCTCCGACGGCATAATGAATCACATCCAGCCGGCACTGATCGTTTCCATCGTACGTTTCCAGCACATCGAGAATCGCTTCCACCGAGCCGTGCACATCCCCTTTAATGATCACATTGACCCGTGGCGTTGGATCTTCCGGAGCTGATTCCTTTGGACGAGGGCCACGATTCCGTCGTCGGAAGTAACCAGATGCTCGTTGTTGCTCCCGTTGGGCTTTGTATTTTTCCTCATGCTCCTGTTGCTTCAACGTGATGGCATCCTTATCGCTCTCGGCTTTCTCCACCATTGCCTGAGCTTCCCGCCATCGCATAACCGAGTGAGCCACCTTTTCCGATTCTACCTCCAAAATCGTGTCCCCCGCGGAAGGAAGCTCTCGCCAGCCCAAGATTTCCACCGGCATGCCGGGAGTTACTTGCATTATTGGCTGTCCGGCGTGATCGAACAGACCGCGCACTTTGGCCCAAGCTTGACCACTAACCAGAACACTACCCTTGCGAAGCGTCCCGCGGGTCACAATCGCAGTCGATAGTTTGCCCCGGTGACTGTCGAGTTTCGATTCGACAACGACACCCTCCATCGGACCGACGTATTCCCCCTTCAGACTCATCATCGTTGCCTGGGTACTGACGGCTTCGGTCAACTCGTCCAGGTGAGTGCCATGCAGTGCTGATACACCTAAAAAGAAAAAAAAACGATTCATTTCCAATCCGCATTTCGAAACTCATCTCCCTCCAACTCACCCACAGCGATCGTATCTCCACCGAAACCTTCCAAAGCCACACCGTGCTGTGACAGTTCCCGTTTCACCCGATCCGCATTGGAACCGGGTTTATCGACCTTGTTGATGGCCACTATAATCGGAACTGCGGCTTCCTTAGCCAGATTCAGTACCTCTTTGGTTTGTTCCATGACACCATCGTCTGCGGCGACCACAAGCACAATGATGTCGGTCAAATTGGCACCTCGGGCTCGCATCGCACTGAACGCCGCATGACCTGGGGTATCGAGAAACGTTACCTTCTCCCCACTGTCCAGTTCCACCGTGAACGCTCCAATGTGCTGAGTAATGCCACCGGCTTCACTGGCCGCCACCGACGCACCACGCAACGAATCCAGCAGCGTCGTTTTACCATGATCAACATGACCCATCACCGTAACGACCGGGGGTCTCGAGCGAAGGTTTTCCGCTGCCGGTGGAGGCCTCGGAACCACATCCCGATCTTTCGTTTCAACTTCCTTCTCATCACTCGGAGCAGCTACGATCCGCGTTCTCATGCCGCACTTTTTGACAATCTCCTTAATGATCCTGGGATCCGCTATTTGTGCCGTCGCATCGATACTACCGACGTCCTTAACGTACAGCATTGCCTCCTGGATGTGCTCCAGTTCTAACCGGCAAGTTTTAGCCAGATCCGCCACAGTCATGTTCCGCCAAATGTCAACCACCGTCCCCGCATCGTTGCTGCTGTTCGTCGTACTGCGATGCTTTTTCGCAGGAAATTCTATCACCTGTGGAGCTTTCCTTTCTTCGGCCGTCTTCCTACGCTTATATACGAGGGCACTAGTTTGAAAGTCACGCAAGCTGGAGGACTTGCGCCACAATCCGGCAGACTGATGGCGGACGGTTTCATTGGTTAACCTATAAAAAAAATTATCTTGCTTGTTTACTAAAAAAAAACAAAACCCTGAAACGTGTTCCTACCTGTTTAAGGCCAACCTAAACGCAAACATTTGCACTGATTTGATATTTTTAGGAAAATACTGTTGAAAACCTTCATTCACTGGAATTATAAAATTCTTCTTCTTCTTCTTCCTTTCTGGTTGGCGTCAACTCATTTGAGATGACGCCGAATTGATGGCACAGCAACTAATGGCGTTTTCGTTTTTAATTTGCACTACACCGGTGCAGTGCTACACTGAGGCATGAATAAACGAACAAAAATGACGAAAACATAAACAGTAACCATTGACTACAATAAACGATTCCATTGCGCAGGGCTACACCAAACTTTTGATGAGTGCTACACCAGTGGTATCGGTGCAGAAAAAGTGTAGCACTGGTGTAGTGCAATTGGTAAAAACGAACGGTTTCAGTGCAGCTTTCGCTACACCAGTGTAGTGCAATTTAAAAACGAAAACGACATAAGGCTATATTGCCAGTTAATTTTCGTTTATAGTCCAGTGGACTTTCTTTTCACTTGACTACAAGCGAAAATCTCGCTGTGTGGCTGCGTCGAATCGTCAAAGTACGGCTGAAAATCCTTTCTTTCTTGCGAAATACTCGAATTTTCCCCGGACTAACACGATGCAACGTGCTCACCCGTTGAGAGTTTCACCGGAAGTCAAAAAAATTCAAAACAAGGAATCGTACAAGCAAATTGGTGTTATGTGATTTTGTTTTGGTTTCTGAACCGTTTTGACGTTTCTTCCGGCCGGTGTTTGTTCTAGATCAGTGATGCCAGATCGAGCTTTGCATAAAGCGAAATAACGGTACTAATATTATAGCAAAAATTAAATACATCTTTCTGCGTGGTGAGCTAAACCTATTTTACGAAAATAGGAAAATCTGTATATTTCTTATATTCTGCCTGACAAAAAATATATATGTAAAACTAGTTAACTTGAAACAAAGAGTGCTGTTTAATAAGCATTATACAATTTGTAAAAATGGCTACTCTGTTTAAAAATAATGTCGACTGAAGTAGGTGGGAACAGAGCAATGCAGAGCTGCCATTTACACAGACTGAACTACGTTATAGACTCACTTTCAACTTTTGAAGCTGAATTTAGCCCGCATAGCATTTTGGCTACCTGGGCAGCCATGGCCACCAGAAGGCTACCAAAATTGATTCAGTTACGGTTGTCAAATCCAATTTGACAAAACAAAGTCGCCTGTATCCAAGTTAGCCGAGCGTTTTCATCTTCTCACCTTCGCTGAAAATGTCAAAGATTTCAATGTGGAAAAATCCTGGTGGATACGGTTGTATCGTTTGAGTTGTATTCCTGGCAGCGGTGAGGCAGCCGGTCACCAGAATGTCTGCCAGCCATATTTTTCCAGCTGGCAGTGTTTAGTCAGCCATGCGTATGCGGGAGGCAAAGGAAACTTTCAAGATTTTAGGGTGGCAAATAAATTACCGATTTCAATTTCCCGGTTTGCGAGATAAAAATTCCCGTATTTTTGGAAAAGGCTCCAATCGTTTCTATTTAGTTTTTTTTCATATTCCTCTAATTCAAGCTTTCAACAAATATTCCATGTCCAAAAAAAGAATTTTAAAATAGGTCCGCTAATTGAGGATTTAAGTACTTTTATTACTAGTACATATAAGAAAAGCATAAAGCCTTTTTATAGTCATCCAGGGGCTTTGGTTACACGTAACAGATTTCTTCCGAGCGCACATGACGACTTCCACAGATGAATTGTCATATTCTGATTGTGATGGAATCCATAAAACCAATTATTCACAATGTCCTATCAGACAAAACATTTTAAACTCTCTTGTAATTTTATTTAGCAAAATCGTTCGGCTGAAACGACTTGTTTTTCTAAAACACCAATTTTTTTTCTAATGCATCTACAAGCCAATAAACAATAGATACTCTTGTGGCGTGTGTGGACAACACTATGATTTTTTTAAGAGCTCGCTCAAAAGTAACTTTTCGAGTCATTTATAGTTCTGGTTTTACTTCTTGTTGGAAAGACAAAACACGAAAATATTCTAAATCGAGAAGTTTATTTGAGGTCAAACAGTTTATTTGCGTCTTTCAAGCGACGACTTTCCACAGGGGAAATTACGACAAAAACTAAGTTTTGGCGATAAAGATGTGCATGGTTGTGTTTATTACATTAGTAAGTATTTTGTTCTATGATTGTTAGAAAAACTTCCAAGTCCTCTCACCCAGTAATAACTAAATTTGAATTCTGGTTCTAAACACTGGATTAGAATATTGAACTATCGAACAAGGTTTCTGTATCAGAATACTGAATCTGAACCTGGATTCTTGAAAGAGATTCTTTATCCGAATATGGATGCTGATCTTGAAGCAGATTTAGAACTTATATTCGGAACATAGAACTTGATTCTAGACCTTAACCTAGATTCTGAACCTGGATTCTGCGCCAGAATACTGTTTTCTGAACTTCTGACAGAGTTACCGAAACAAAACTTTGAACCTATTTTGCACTTGAACTGTGAGCCTGAACTGGACTCTGGACCTGAGTTCTCTAGGATTCCTCGATTCTAAACTTGAACCTAAATTATTAACAGAGATTCTACACCAGGATTCGAAATCAGGACCCTGGATTTGGATATCCGACAAGGTTGCTGGATTTGAATACTGAATCTGGACATGGTTTTTGAACCAGAAATCTGACAGAGATTCTGAACCTGTGGCAGAAATTTACACTTGGATACTGAACATGGATTTGGATTCTAGCCCTGAACTCGATTTCTTGGTTTGAACTCTCGGTGAAGGTTTCGGGTCTAAATCTGGAGCTGGATTCAGGATCCCAAACAAGATTTTTACTCAAAAAAAAATTGACAGAGATACTGGGAATGCACTAGAATCATGAACCTGGAACTTGATCCTGATTTTGGATTCTGAACCTGAAGCTCGATTCAGAAACATAACTCTGGACTTGGATTCTGGGTCAAAATTTTGAAGTATGATTAAGAACCTAGTTTCTGGACCTGCATTCTGATTCTGTATTATGAAACTGATACAGAATTCTTTATTTGGATTCTGAATCTGGACCTGGATTCTGTACATGGATTCTAAGCCAAGACCTGAATTCCAGACCAAGATTCCGTTCTATAATTGGAATTCAGAACCAGGACCTGTATTGAGTAACTAGACCTAATCTCTGAACATGAATTCGTGATCTGAGTGCAGAATCTGAATTCTGAACCTAAAATCGCGACTTCGATTCTGGACCGGAATTCTTAATCTGGATCTGAATTCTGAAATTGGATTGGATTTCTGAATTCTGAAATTCTGGACTAAAATTATAGACAGAAAATTTTTACCTGAACCTGAATTCTGCATCTGGATTCTGGCATTTAATTTTCAACCTGGACTTGGACTTCTGGGCCAGAGCTCTGACCCCGGATCAGACAGCTTTGAATCAGAAACCTGCTCCTGAACCCTTCACCTGAGTTCTGGACCTAGTTTCAGAGCATGGACTTGGCTTCTTGAGCGAAAGTCGGGATCCAAATTTTAGGCCTGCATTTTGGATCTGGGTTAAAGACCTAAACTCCCGAGAGGAATACATAGATTTTAGTGTGTTTTGGACATAAGTTCTTATCCCAGGCCTAGATTTTTTTAATATCGAAGCCCACTATTTGCGAATCATTGCCCACCTGTTAACACTGTTGAGTTTATTATCCACTGAAAATGAGCTAATGTAGCTGTAGGGACCAGTTTGGGAATCACTGATCTACATCAATATCAACGTTCTTGAGATCTACTATGGATTAGTTGAGGATCTTTAAAAAAGAATTAATTAAAATCCATGCTCAAAATCTTTCTAAGATTCTATAATGGTCCTCAGAAACCAGTTTCAGCTCTCAAAGAAGAAATACTTCCTGCAAACGATCAAAGTCGACAACTTTTCCAATTTTGTAAATCCTATCGATATCGCACAAAAATAAGGGCAACCATTAGCGAGCTTAAAAACATGAAGGCTCCTAAAATTTGTTAATAATTTTATTTAAATTTTTTCCGATGTTACCTTGAGACTTTGCCATCAATTATGCAAGTGAGTTGAATACTAATTCTAAAACCAACAAAATAATCACTTTAATAATTCTGATTAATGACCGAAATTATCAGCATAAACTTTACTGTTAGCTCGGCAAAAATTCTCTAGGATGCAAAACGCAAAAGCAGTTCTCTTCGCTGTTATTGAGCGGAAATTAAAAAGAAAAATCTCAGTTTATTAGGTACAATTTTCAAAATAAACTGATTTGTTGAGCAGAAAACTGCTTTCGCAAAAGAACTAAAAGTGACTGAATTCTATATGTAATAGTTTTAAATAATAGAGTAGAAATTGCATATACGATTACTACTTTAAATACACGCAAGAGTCACTGTACTCACTACTGAAAATTTTGTTATCAACGAAACGCAATTGATTGCTTTGGTACGGTTTTCTCATACAAAACATCCTGTTTTAATCCACCTAGTGGTGTAATGATGCCTTTCTCATATCAATCATACTATCATAAATAATACTGTGATATTCTTCAAAAATATTTTCTTCGATTCTTAAAAGAATAACCGAAATCGGTTTGTTTGTTATGAATTGAAGAAGATTGGGAAAATTAGAGACATAGCTGGGAGATGCGAATAGGAATAAAACTGACATGCCTATTTCACACTTCCTAATATTGAAAATCGTTCGTATTAGTAGATTAGGTGAATTTGGCAACTTTTACTGCTTCGTTTCCAGAACTGTAACGGTACATCTATACTAAAGGATTGACGACAAACATATTCTATCATACAAACAACGTTAGAACAAAAAAAAGTGAGTTTTTAAGAAGTCACCCTACTTTTACTCGGGAAAATTGATGTAACTTGATCAAATGAAAAGCTAGAGAGGTGCTTTTTCAGCAAAGTATCTCAAAATAAATTTTCGTGCAACTTCATTGTACAACGAAATCATTTTTGAGTTCAATTAAGATTGTTAGATTTCAGATTTCAATCTAAATAAAGACCACCCTAGTAAGTTTTTTCATCAAAATGAGCGCCATTTGATTACAAACAACTTTTGTAGAGACTACAAAAAAAACTAATATTTGATAGTGAAAATATTTTTGTCACGTTAATTTCCCGTTTCGGGACACTTTGCATTGATGATAAATCGAGGATCTCTAATAGATTGTACTAACGAAAATTTGTGAAATCTGCATAAATCTACATTTGATTTCTGAAATTTGTATTTGTTACAAAATCTGCAAGCACATAGAAAAATTTGCATATTACGGGAAAAAATGTTAAGATGGCATCTCTGCTCTTGAAGCGAAAGCTTGAGGTAACCATTTCAGCCTGTGCGGTCAGGAATATTACCTAGCTAGAATTACTGTACAAAATAGTTCCATCGTGCGGACTAGCAAAGAAACTACCGAGACCGCACCTAGCGGGAAAACGAAGAAGCTCAAATTTCCAGTAGCGAAGACAAAACTTGATTTGTCCAACGGGGCTAGTGTCCACCCGAAGATGTCACTACAGTGTAATTTTGTTGGATCGACGAGTTTACTACTAATTGTTACCCATTGTGACACCTGAAGATGGTAAATTTCGAAATTTATTCTCAAGAGGACTATTAAGCTAAGGACTAAACCAACTGTTTTGTTTACATAACCTCTATCTACCAAAAGAGAAAATTTTCCGTTTCAGTAGAAAATGCTAAAGCATATATAGCCGCATTAAATCCTCTGTTATCTCCGGGGTGCGGAAAAGTTCAAAAGATAGGTTCGAGAGACTTCGAAAGCCCCGATAAAAAAAACACACATACACACAGAACCAACTGTCTCACATCGAGTTGTCTCACTTCCTCTCGGCCTATTGCAGTTTTTTTTTTAATTTCTACCCGGCATACTGCGATTGGCGTTGATGATGACAATGGCGATGGGACGATGATAATGCATTGCGGTGTGCATTCAGCAATCCCCCCCCCCGCCGTCGTCGTCGTCGTCCGACGCAATGTTGAATTTCATTTTTTTTCTTCGCTTCTTCACTCGTTGTTTGCTTAGTAATATTTTTTCAAAATCAATATACAAACACAGAGCCCTGAAGATGTGTATATGCATTTATGGTGATTATGAAATATTTGCGAAATGCATTTTGCACAAATGTTGACACACTTTCGCCTCTTCGCCACGGTCGTCGTTTGTCGGCAGACAGAGGCCAGTTTGAAAGTACCGACGAATGACGGGACTTGACTGTACAATCGTCGGCCTAAAACTGAGAATACAGGCAAATACGACAATGTATGCAGATAGGAGTGACGGTGAGTCTTTCGCGAAATAACTGCATCTTTATCAATCGATCAATTGAACGTTGAATTTTGGCTTCGGTATGACCCAATATATTTCGATCAGACAGAGTTCAGGACAGTTTGGTAAAATTAGCCACATAACACTCCCGCAGTAACGAAATTGATTCACTTTGTTTGTCACATGTGCATATAGCTTGCCAAATCAAGTATTTCGAAGCGAATTTCGACAGCTTCGTTTGGTTTTGAAGAACACATCTAACTTGTCCTCAGCGGTAAAATATTTCTGTCTCGGTAACTGGCACCAGTCTGCATTGACG
This sequence comes from Malaya genurostris, assembly GCF_030247185.1. Lineage (NCBI taxonomy): Eukaryota > Metazoa > Arthropoda > Insecta > Diptera > Culicidae > Malaya > Malaya genurostris. Next base: position 14,399,569 of record NC_080570.1, read on the forward strand.
TTTCGGCATGGATATTTCTTTTAGCGGAAAGTGTGTAGAAATTCCGTGCACGCGTTTTGAGAACACCCTGTTGAAGTTCGTCCCAGTTTGGGAAGCCCGGAGAGTCGAGTGAATAATTTTGCCACATACAGAAACCGGCAGATGTTTACAAATCTCGACGATCTGAAGCGAAAGCCATCCATAACCTAGGTCACAGTTCAAAACTCAATTGCATAGCCATGCAATAAGAAAGACAAAAATCAAATTAAGTTTCTATTTCATAAGGCAATTCATATAGAATGAGGAAAAACCTTTCTTTCTAGGGAACGTGATTTGCAGGAGTTTGCCCAACCTTCTGTTAGGTTAGTGTTTGGAGCGTTCATGTCCTTGGGTGCCGACTGGATTTTGCCAGATATGAACATTTGTATTGCTTGGGGAAAGACAACCGAGTTTTCCCAGGCAATTTAACTCATCAATTTCCTAAATGATGGTCCCGGGTGCGACGTAAATATTTCTCTTTAAACCACAGCTGCAAATGGTCTGCCAAACGAGATATTTCTTTATAAACTTCGACGGCTCAATACATTAGAAAACCTCGGCTATTTGTCCTCTTCCAACTTTCATGGAAAATTCCTCTTGGGGAAGTCTGACTTGACGACCTCCGGTTTTTTCGAACTCCATTAATTAATTTCTCTTAACTAGCTGCGGACAAACGTGTTCCGAACACTTCCATTTCGTTGTTGACGTTAACGTCCGGCGTGTGAGTAGCTCGAAATTTTATGAAGCGCGAACATTATTTGAATCCTATGGCTTCGATACTATATTTACGACTAAGAAGGGGAGCGGGTCATATCACCGAAAGCCATTTCGCCGAAAGTCGTTTCGCCGAATAGGTCATTTCGCCGAAAGGGGATATATCTCCTGCATGTTATGTCTCCTGTATAACTGATGTGGCGCAGCGTCGGAAGCGGCGGCCTCTTGGATACAAACCTGTAACCGCCTCGTTTGCCCGGTCTACTCAAAGCTAGGTTTCTTTGCTTTAGTTAGGTCTTTGCGAACGAGCGGTAGCGAGGTCGGACAACACATGAACCAAAACGATGTGGCGTAGCCGTATCAAATATTTTTTCATTTTCATTTAATAAACGGAAAATACCACCTACAATTGCCTGGTTGAACACCTATGCAATTGCTTTGATGCTTAGTAGCTAATAGTAAACAAGTTTTCTTGGGAACTACTTTCTGAGGTTCATGAATCAATATTTATTCAAGAGTACAACAATCAATCCTTATTCAATAAGTATAATGGTAGGTCAACAAAACGGGCGTTAACGCTATCATCATTCGTTTGTCTTTAATTTAAATCAATACTAATTACGATTTCAAGACGATTTCAGGATTCGGTGAAATGACCTATTTGGCGAAATGGCTTTCAGCGAAATGGCATTCGGCGAAGTGACCCATTCGGCGAAATAATCCTTTCGGCGAAATGGCTTTCGGCGAAACGGCTTTCGGCGAAACGGCTTTCGACGAAATGGCTTTCGGCGAAATGACCCTGATCCCTAAGAAGAACATGTTGAAATCAAACACTTATTTCAAGCGTTTTTTTTCTATTTCTGTAGAAAAACTGTTTCAGAAGTGGTTGGAACAATTCATCACTCAAATTTTCGGAAACGGAAGTCGGATCCGAATAAAATTCAACAATAATCTCTATATGATCGTACAACCTTTTATTTAGTCTAAAGTACGGTTTAGTTATCTTTGGCCTAATAAGACCTTGAAATCAGAGCAGGTGTAGGTCTGATTTCGGAGATTTCTCACTCGTTTTTGCGTCATTACTTCTTGAACCGATTTTCACAAACTTTCATAGTCTAAGCAAAAAATATGTTTCTAAGAGAATATCGGTAGAGTATTTATACAAGTATAGGCTAGAGTGAAAGGTCTTACAATCTCGTCGATCGCTATTGAACATAGGGCTTGTTCGCGACAGAATTTGGACAGATTAAAATTGGAATGAAACAACTCCAACTCCGGGCAGTTGAGTGAAATCACCTCTTTCGGTACAACATGGATTCCATTCGCTTTATACCATTCCAAACCATTTCTGGCGTAGTGACAAGATGCCAAAGCAGCCCAGAATAGCGAGGGAGCGTTATGGCTGCGTAGGAATGGTAACAATCGTTTCTTTAGTCATTCTTCATGGTTTATTTTCTCGTTTACAGTTTCGATAGTGATGACACAGTTGCATATTGCCTGCCAAATCAAATATTCTTTGGGAAATCTGGCCTCCTTTTTCGTATTCCTGTATGCCGTACCGTTACCTGGAAGTCGTATTATTTATTAAGGAAGTCATTTCAACGATTAAATAGAACCAAAAATTCAACATTTGAACAGAAAATAATAATATTTTTTTGTGATTTTTCGAATTCTGACCCTATGTTTTGTTCATTCTAGCCTGCGCAGTTGACTGAGCAGGAAATAAAGCAGGAAGTGCATCATTGCGGTCATTTCAGATCCAAAGCTCAGTTCTAGTTCCAGTATCAAAAATTCAGTTCAGTATTGAATCAATTTGCTTCAAACAAGAGCAATTGCAGGCTGATAAGTATAAAACTTTCATTTTCAGGAGCATGACATGACACGGAAAAATGAAGCCAAATACATTCAAATAGCCATAGAACTGTTCAATTAGACAGGTATGGTAGCATTATATCCAGATCCGGCTTCCGGTTCCGGATATACGGGGTAGTGTGTAGGGAATTGCAACCTATCATATTGAACGAGAATGCAAAAAACGTAAAAATTCATCTAAAATTATAGGTTATGCTAGTTGCTGTCCAAATGAACCGATTTCAGCTATACCGATTCCCAGTGTCCCGTTCCGAAAGTGCCGGAAATAGAGATCAAAAACTCTGAAACTGAACTCTCTTCGTTTCCTCGGTGACATCTGAGTCTATTTTCCCAAATTTAGACTCAAATAAACGGAATTGGAACAGAACTCTGTAACAGAATTTTGGAACTGGTTTCTGAACCAGAACTTGAATTTTGGATTCGGATCCTAAAACTGAATTCCGAAACCTGATTTTGGAAATGAAATCTGATTCAGAAACTGAATTCTGGAATTGGATTCTGGACCTGAACTCTCTGCACCGGGATTCTACAGTTGAACTCATACCCTGGAATTGGATTCTGCATCAGGATTCCGGACCTGGATTCTGAAACGGAATTCTGCATCTGGATTCTAAAACCGAATTCGAGAGCTGGTAAGGTAGCTGGATTCTGCAACAGTATTCTGTGAATATCGGACCAGGATTTTCGAACTGACTTCGGGAATTGGAGTTAAATTCTACAAATGAATTCTGGAACTAAGTTTAGAGTCTGGGTTCTAAAACTGAATTCGGGAACGGCATTCTGAAAAGAAATTTTGAATCTGGATTCAGAAACTAAATTCTGCAACAGAATTCTTCGACTTGAATCTGAGACTGGAATCAAAGTTCCGTTTCGAGTTGAATTCGCGAACTGATGCGGTAGTTGGATTCTGCAACAGAATTCTGGATCTAGATTCTCAAACTGAATTCGGGAGTTGGAGCTAAATTCTACAAAAGATTTCTTAGACCTAATTCTGCTACAGAGTTAAGGATCTGGGCTCTAAAATTGTATTCAGGAATTGGAACTGAATTCTGCAATAGAATTATGGACCTGGATTCTGTAATTTAATTCTGGCATTGAGTTCAGGATCTGGATTCTAAAAGTGAATTCGGGAGCTGGATTCTGCAGCCGAATTCAGAACCCTAATTCTGGAAATGAATTCCGGACCTGGATTTTGGGCCTGAATTCTGTATCTGGATTCTACATTTGAAATCATGACCTGGAACTGGATTCTACATCAGGATTTAAAGCCTGAATTCTGAAACGGAATTTTGGATCTGGATTCTAAAACTGAACACGAGATCTGATGCGGGAGCTGGATTCTAAACAGAATTCTGTACAAGGATTTAAAAATGTATTTCGGGAACTGGATTCTGCAGTCGAATTCCGATACTTAATTCTGGAAATAAATTCCGGACCTAGAAGTTATGGATCTGGATTCTAGAACTGAATTCGGAAGCAGATGAGGGAGCTGGATTTTGCAACAGAATTATGAACCTAGATTCTGAAATTTATTTCTGGAACTTAATTCCGGACTAGAATTCTAAATTCTGCAACAAAATTTTGAAACCTAATTCTGAAACTGAGTTCAGGACCTGGATTCTGGACCGGAAATTGAATCCGGGAACTGAATTCTAAAACTGAATTCGGGAACTGGATTCTGCAGACGAATTCCGAAAACTGAATTATACAATTGAATTCACGTCCTGGAACTGGTTTCTGTATCAGAATTCGGAGCCTGCTTTCTGAAACGGAAATCTGGATTGTAAAACTGAATTCGAAAACTGAACCGGGAGCTGGATTCTGCAGTCGAATTCCGATACCTAATTCTGGAAATAAATAATGAAGATATGGATCTGGATTCTAGAGCTGAATTCGGAAGCTGATGAGGGAGCTGGATTCTGTAACAGAATTATGAACCTGGATTCTGAAATTTAATTCTGAAACTGAATTCCGGACCTGGATTCTGGACCAGAATTTTAAATTCTGTAACAAAATTTTGAAACTTAATTCTGGAACTGAGTTCAGGACCTGTATTCTGGACCGGAAATTGAATCCGGGAACTGGATCCTGCAGACGAATTCCGAAAACTGAATTATACAATTGAATTCAGGTCCTGGAACTGGATTCTATACAGAATTCTGAGCCTGGATTCTAAACGGAATTATAAATCTTTATTCTAAAACAGAATTCGTAAACTGAACCGGGAGCTGGATTCTGCAATAGGATATTGGACCTGGATTCTCGAACTGAGTTCGGGAATTGGAGCTGAATTTTGCAACATAATGCAAAAAATGGGCTTGGATTCTGAAATTTAATTTTGACTTATTCTGAAACTGAGTTCAGGACCTGGATTCTACACCAGAAATGGAGTTCAGGACCTGGAATTCTACATCAGAATTCAGGGCCTGGATTCTTCAACGGAACTCTGGATCTGGATTCTGCAACAGAATGCTTCAACTTTATTCTGGAACTGGAATCCAAGTTCTGGATCTGGATTCTAAAACTGAACGCGATTCTATAACTAATGCGGGAGCTGGATTCTGCAACAGAATCTTGGAATCTGAAACTGAATTCGGAAATTGGAGCTAGATTGTACAAAAGAATTTTTAGACCTAATTCAGCAACTGAGTTCAGGATCTGGGCTCTAAAACTGAATTCGGCAATTGGAACTAAATTCTGCAAAAGAATTATGGACCTGGATTCTGAAATGTAATTCTGCAACTGAGTTCCGGACCTGGATTCTGGACCAGAAATTGACTACAGGATCTGGAATCTAAACCTAACTCTGGAAATGAATTCCGAACCTAGATTCTGGTACCAGAAACTGAAATCTACAGTTGAATTCAGAATCTGGAACTGGATTCTGCATCAGAATTCTGGGCCTGGATTCTGAAACGGAATTCGGAAATAAAAACTGAATTCTACTGCAGATTTCTTGACCTGGATTCTGCAACAAAATTCTTCAACTTCATTCTGGAACTGAATCAAAGTTCGGAATCAGAACTCTAAAACTGAATTCCAGAGCTGATGCGATAGCTGGATTCTGCAACAGAATTCTGGATGTGGATTCTCAAACGGAGTTCGGGAATTGGATCTAAATTCTACAAAAGAATTCTGAACTTAACTTAATTCAGCAACTGGGGCTGGATTTTGAGAACAACTGAACGCAATTCTAAAACTTATGCGGGAGCTGGATTCTGCAACAGAATTTTGGACCTGGAATCTCAAACTGAATTCGGGAATTGGATTCTGCAGCCGAATTTCGAAACCTAATACTGGAAATGAATTCCGGACCTAGATTCTGGTCCAGAAACTGAATTCTACATCAGAATTCTGGGTCTGGGTTCTAAAACTGAATTCGGGAATTTAAACTGAATTCTACTACAGAACTCTTGATCTGGATTCTACAACAAAATTCTTAAACGTAACTCTGGATCTGGAATCAAAGTTCTGGACCTGGGCTCTAAATTCTGAATTCGGGAATTGAATTCTGAATTCTGCAACAGAATTATGGACCAGGATTCTGAAATTTAATTCTGGAACTATTGCATGTCCGGTCGGTAGCATCTCGATCGCCATCGGAAGACCCCTTGTTCGGGACCCAAACCCTGTTAACGCGGAAAAATAACCCCTGTATCAAGTTTCGTTTGTTTTTAAATTTCTACTCGATTTCTCGAATTACTTTACTTTCCTACTTACCTTGTCATGTCCTGGATGTCGGCGGTGGCGGCGGCTGTTGCAGCTCGTTTCGGTTTCGGCACCACACGGAAAGGAACCACTCATCGTCGCAGCAGCAGCCTATCTCGTCGAAAAAAGCTCTCGGCTTACCCAGAACCTTTTGTCGTGTATGGTTTTTTTTTGGTATCTTCATTTTTCGTGCAGTCGGTCCGGTCCTAAATGGGGACCACCCACAAACCGGGGTGTCAATATTTGCTCAGACCAAATTGAATTACTGCGTGATTATGACAAAAGATCCATTTCTTAAGGGGTGCTGCACACCTCTTCAGCGGGTTCCTTCGGTCCTGGTTCTCTTTTTTTTTTGTTTTGATCTGACTTTCGGTTCGTGTCCTCCGTGGCCTGGGTCATCCCGAGCAAGCTGCTAATGGATTTTGCTGCCGAGGCGAGCGGCGCTTGCTTCTTTCATCTCGTGCTCTTCTGGACCAAACCTCTTCAATGCAGACATCAAAATTTCCAGGGAGAGGGCAAAAATCCTTCGAAGAATAAAAGTTCACTTCTAGACCACGTTTTATTATTTCGTTTCTTTTTATTTTTTGTTTCCAACCCTCTCCGGTTGCGGCCAATTGTTTAAAGCGGACCGCCGCCGACGAGTTACCTGTCCTGGTGCCGAGGCCGGCGATGGCGAAAAAGAGGCAGAAAAATAACAAACCCAAAGGTAAACGGGCATCTCTTTATTGATTTTCCCAACTTATTCAAAAATAAATATTTGTCACCGCAAAAGAGGAAAAAATATATAAATTTCGTGATAATACTGCTGTCATGCTTTGCAGCAGCAGCAGCAGCAGCAGGTCTCGATGCGATGCGATGACGCGAGACGCAACTGCTGCTTCTTCTGCCGCCTGCTTCTCTACTCGACTGACTGGATGATGGCGACGATGGCGGCCGTGACTACAAAGTAGGCGATGATCGTTTTGCCGTTCGCAACAGTAGGAGGCGGCCCTGTGGCGATGAAAAAGTGGTCCAGACGGACGCAGAGGGGGTAAATTGAGCACTGCCGCGGCGTACACACATTTTTCAGTTAGGGAGGCATTTGCCGACCACCACGCAATGTCAACATCAACCAACAACAACGGAAAAAAAATTCGGTAAACACTTTATTATAATAATGGAACAATGAGCTTCTTCGGTTTTAGGAGATTCATTCCCGACCCTTTTTCAACTGCATTTTAAACCTGCAGTCTAGGAATATTGCACAAACCGTTTCAATTATAGTGAATTTGAATGCAGTTGAAGTAATAATGGAAAAGTACCCATTTCATCATTCATTCATCATTCGCAGTCTCCAACATCCAACGTCGTCGCTGACGCCGTCGCCGCCGCAACCGTCGTCGTCGTCGTCATCACCGTGTCGCGCCGCGCCGCGCCGCGTCAGTTCAGCTCAGCTTCAGACACAAGCAAAAGCAAGCCAGGCAGAAATAAAAACGGCCATGTTTGTTTGTTTAGCTCCGCCTTATTCTTTCGCTGTTCGCATCATCATCATCATCATCTTTTTCTTCTTCCTCCCCGGAGTGTGGCCCCGATGAAAGGCAGAGCGCATTTTTGTTGCTGTCTCCTCTGCCTGCCTCTCAGCCAGCCACAGTTTGTGTATGTCATGGATGAAGATTTCTTCTTGGATTATTGTTATTATCATTGCCATCATCGTCGTCGTCGTCGTCATCATAATCATCCTTACATGCAGTAACATTCAATTTCGGTGGGATACAACAACAGCAAAAAATAATGTTTCCGCATTCAACGCATTCAGCTGCAAAATGTGCATCCAAGTAGACCGTGTTGCGGCGGTGAGTAAGGAAAATGTGCGGCGACAAACTTTGACAGAAATAAAACCCTCTGGGTGAACTCATCTGACAGCTGCATGTGTGTTTGTCGGTTTATTTGATTCTAAAACCAGTCGCGAAAAGAAAAATACATTTTTACTGAAACGATTTTCCTAAATATCCTTCATCTATTGCAGTGATGGATGTACGCCTAGGGCGGCAAATTTTTCAAGAGAATCTAATTTTCAAATATTTAACGGCATATTCTGTCGTGTTCTAGTTCTAGATGCATAATTTATGTCAGTTACAAAATTTAAATCTGAATATTATAACAAGAAAAACTGGTAGCTCCAGGAGTGGTTTACTCGTGTTTCAAATATACAACAACAACAAAAAAAAATAGAACGGCATCGTAGACAAGTTTTAAAATTTGACAGAAGAACTGGTCGAATAAATAAAACTAGAACGGCTTGCTGGGGATACGTTTGTTCCAGTTTCTGCTTCTTCCATATAGAACTTCTAGCTGCTGAATTTGCTCTTACAATTCGTTAGTCCCACGACAAAAGGGGCCTAACTGCGAAAGAGAGCCTCTCTTTGTTTACTTTCTCTTTTGATTATTACGGAGCCATTACTGCAATTTCTCGAAAGTTTCCTGAATGAATCGAAAACTTGTGATATTTCCTTGAAGGTTTAGCGAAGAGTAAGCCGTCAAATGTAAAATCAATCCGGTAAATCGTGAAATACAAAGTAAACAAAGAAAAACTGTCATTTGCAGTTAGGCCCTTTCTGTCGTGGGACTACCGAACTCGTTTTAAGGATTGGCTCTGATTTTCATATAAATTAATAAATAATTTTCTAAGAAAAACAATATAATTTATTTTTTAATTGTATTTTTTTTATTTGAAGTGCAATATTGATATGTTCATTGTTAAATAATGTTTTAAAAAAGAACTAATTGAATTGTTAAAGAATTGAAGGCAATTTCGCCGAAAGGGCCATTTCGCCGAAAAGGGTGATTTTCGAATACAGGGGGTGTAGATGTAGGGTCTAAATGATGAAAAACAAAATCATTTTTGCGAATTATTTTCACAACTATCGTTCAACAGAATAAACACAAACGTTTTGCATAATACAAAGCATCATTCGAACAACAATTCACCTTTTTTTCGTGGAAAATTATAGCGAAATAAGCCGGTGAAGAAGTATTTTTGAGGACGCTTCTTAAAAATCATGGTTTGCGGTGTCCACTATATCTCAGCGCAGACTAATCAGAAGTGAACAAATCAAAGCAGCATAGTTAGAGTAAAAGTTTTTCTAGACCACAACGTTCCTGTTTGAATTTTTTCTAATTTTTAAATTTTTGGTGGTTGTTCAAAGTGAAAAAAACCGCCATTTCATGAAAAAACGGCCATCATGTAACTGTTAAACCTCCCCAAAATAACGAACAACGAACAGGAAAACGTTGGGGTCTGGTTTTTTATATGTAGAAAGTGTGTGCAAAATTTGAAAAAAAAATTGACGCAGTAGTTTATGAATGACGATGGACACGGACTTTTAAAACCTGCTTTCGAGAAAAACGCGTTTAAAGTTTTTTCTCTACAAAATCAATGGAAATAATCAATTACTCCAGGAAGCCCGTCGGGTCTAATATTTTCAAAAAATCATATTTTTTCCGTTATATCAGATGTACAACTTTGCTTCCGCCGTTTTATTTTTCCAAAAGTTAAAGCTTTATTGCGAAAAAGTGCTCACAGATGTATTATTCAAAGTATTGTCCATCGCTAGCGACAACTTTCTTCCATCTTTCCGGCAATTTTCGGATCACGGCTCGAAAAAAGGAGTCCTCTTTAGACGCTATCCATGAAGCAATCCATTTTTCCAACTCTTCGAAGGATTGAAAATGTTGATCTGCCAGGCCGTGTGCCATCGAACGGAATAAGTGGAAGTCAGAAGGGGTGACATCTGGGGAATACGGCGGGTGGGGCAAGACTTCCCATTTCAGCGTTTCAAGGTACATTTTGACCACTTTTGCGATGTGAGGCCGAGCATTGTCGTATTGGAGGATGACTTTGTCATACCGCTCTGATATTGTGGCCGCTTTTCTTTTAGCGCATTTGTTGAGCACTGTACACACTCACTTTAAAGGCATTATCATTTATGTATTTTGACCAGCCTCAGCCGGTACAGCCACCTATCGGAAAACGGCGGAAGTAAAGTTGTGCACCTGAGAATTTATTATTTCGAACCTTTCAAGAATGTTTTGTCAAGTTTTGAATTCAATCGAAGTAGAAATCTTGGGCCTGTGCGCCAAGCTCTTGCTTCTTCGTAGAATGAGATAGCCATGGATAAAGGTCCATAACATCCAGAGTTTCGTTCCAATAGGCTTGAAAATTTTACAGAAAATTCTTGAAATGTTTTACTAAAAGAAAATAATAAATGATTTTTCAAAAGTGTTGGACCCTACCCGCCCCTAACCTTTCAGTCGTTGGGAACGATTCACCAAACTGATTATTTTCACTTTCGATTTTCAACAGTAGAGTAATTCTTATAGTTCTTTTGTAAACATTTATAGCTCTTAGAATAGCTGATTTGTAAAATTTTCTCCGTCGTGAATGTGCAAAATGTCGATTTGCTAATAGCAAAGGAGGCACACCTCGTAGTATAAAAACATTGTCGATGCTCTGAAAAAGACCGTTAGAATTCGATGGATGAATTCAGTCCTATATTATAAGCAATTTTTATTTCATATTTGGATTTATATTCGTCCAATTGTATATTTATGTCTATTTAACCTAAATTAATCCATTCTGCATTTAGCCGTAAATCGCTCTAATGATGACATGTTCATAAGCTAAACATACGCCATATTGTTTTTTGTTCTGATATTGTATTTACATGGGAAGTTCTAGTCATTTCACTGAATGGGTCATTTTGTTGAAAGGGACAATCAATCTTAAAAAAAGATTCAAGAAAAAAAATCATGCTGGAAACTCGAGAAAATGAATTTATCCGTTATTTACTCATATTTAAAATTATTTCAAAAGGCGATTGTGGATCAACTAAAGAGGTGTAAACATTATCATAATCCCATTTGTCTTTATTTTGAATCAATTCCAATAACGAAATTAAGGCAATTGAAGAATTCGACGAATTGACCTTTTCGACGAAATGACATTCGGTTAAATTACCCTTTCGGTGAAATGGCTTTCGGCGGAATGTCCTTGACCCCCAATCAATGAGTTATGAAATCTCAGTAGGATGTTGCAATTTATGACTGTTTGATCCGCATAAAGAGAAAATTGCAATAAATTGGACGAATTTATTTCAAAGCCATTTGAAAGTGTTTATACTTAACGAATGCAGTATAAAATAACTGAGAATCATCCAGAACTGGAAACAGAGATCAAGAAATGAGAAATTTTGAATATTAAAAACACAGCAACAACAATAATCAAATATGAGAAATGAAATACATGAGCAAATAGTAAAAAAAAAGTTAAATTGAAAACTCAAAACCATATAATTGACTTTCGGTTTAGAAATACGACACGAAAAATAACAAAATAAGGTCTTTCAATATTACTTTAAATTGACGTGAAGTAATAAGAAATATGACATAAATATTTACAAGCTTAGTATTAGAAAAGAGAAACTAGTGCAATGCAAAATGTAAAAACAGATAAGGAATTTTCACAACAGAAAATAACGAAAAGAAGGACGAAAATGGAATCAAATGACAAAGTAATGAATTTAAAAAAATATGATTGTAAAAGAATCACAAGGTAAAAATAACAGAAAACAAACAAAAATCACGATATGAAAACGATATTATAATGAGAAAACGAAAAAAGGAGCGACTGTAAACTATACAGAAGTGAAATTGAAATGGCAACAATAAAAAATATGACCCAATTAATCGATTTTTTAGAACTAAAAATAATGATAAACATCATATAAAAAAACAACAGGTAAACGAACTAAAAAGCATAGTATTAAGAGGTAACCAGTTTGTGCAAAGAGCACTTGACTTGTTCCATATTTTTCTACGTTTCGTCTTCGACTCATCAGTACATTAGCAGTCTATGCTGCACTGCTAATGCCACCTCGCGGATCAACATAATCTGCTAAGAAGACGTAAAGTTAACAATTTGACAACGATAAATAATAAAAACTCAACGAAAATAAATCAGAATTCAGAGAAAAAAAAACTCCAAAATATAAAGATATTCATTGAATAAAACAGTCAAAGAACGAAATAATGAAAATAAAAGCAAAATGATATTTTGGAGTTTCATGATTTTAGAAAAACTACCTTTTTAATTAGATTTCGAGGCCATTCGAGAGCAGACAATTCAGCATAAAACTTCACAACCATTCAAAGCCAAACCATTCTTCTAAGTTCTTCTGAGAAGCATTAGACCCATTCAAACAAAACGTCACAATTTTCCTTCCCTTCACATTTCAACGGGGTAAGGCCGTTTCGCTGGAAATACCCAAACCATCGTCACATCCCTGCTCCGGTGGCCACCCTGTCGATTCTGTTTATCGCTTGACTTCACCTCGTTCGTTACGTTCCGAGGAATTCTTTTGTTTGAACTAATTTTAATGGCAGTCCGGCGATGATGGCTGTTTACTTTTCACACATCGCATGCAAGTGGGTAATGAAATTTCACGTTTTCAGCCGCTTTCGGTCGAACGACGGTCCACGGCCCGGATCTGTCCGGGAACCGAACGAACGAACGAATAAACGACCAAACCATCCGGTCGTAAAATCGAACTCCTATTAATCGTCACTCGCGACGACGACGAGATGTGAGAAATATGGCAATTGTTCCATCGTCACACTTTTTCATCAAACCTTCGGATTACCGTCGTCGTCGTTTAATTCCTAGACCTAGTTTCACGATGTGCATTTGGTGCCGATTAGTATCAACTTAATGAACCCAATAAAAGGCTGCATATTATCCCTCCACGTCAACCCAAAAACAGATTATGACTATTTAGCAGTTCATTGATTGAGCATAATTTCCTTGGCCTTTGTTCGCACCCCCGTTCGCCACGGTCGCCGGAAAAATCTAGATCAGTTACGGTGAAATACCTTTTTCACCGGCTCGGTTCTCCCTTTTGCGACGCAAAACCCGCACCTAAACCTGCAAAAATATCCCTAATGTTCCGCTGCACATTGTGCCAGGGATAAATCGGTGTCAGCCGACACCCACAACCCTCCTGTCGAGGCGGCAGGCGGAATAAAATCACCCCTCCGCAATTAACACGATCCGATAAAAATGGTATGCGAACATATGATATAAATAAACTACCCACCGTGGATAACAGAAAACACAATAACAACAGCAATAATAATAACAACAACAACAATAACAAGCACAACAATCATCCGTCGACGATCTTTTCTCGGTCCCATTTGGTGGACCAGGCACGCGGTGGTTTCAACCAACTGTCGGTATTATCGTTCGGCTCATTCGGATGAGTGCCTAAATCGTTCTGCTTCTGCATTGAAAAGCTGACAGGATTTACAGTGCGTGCCAGAAGTGTACGGACACCAGGCATGGTTGCCATTTCAGAGCGCAGTGATGAGGGCCGTCTGTTTCAACGGTCTTAGCCGACGGCTCTTTGTGCACTAGAATGTGAAATGTAAGACGCTCAACACTTAAAAATCCAAATCATGTGTAGTAAAATATAGGAAATTTGAAATAATAAATAAGGAATGATAAATTTAAGAGCAAATTATAACAAATGCAATGTTAAAAGTAAAAAAAATATATGAAAGGTGAAGAACAAGAAGTCCAAATAACAATAAACAGTAGAAAAATAAATGAAAAATCAAAAATACTTTTCATAAATTATAAAAAAATAAAGAAGAACAATGAAAAGTAAATATCAGAAAGAAAAAAGTGAAAATCAGAAGGAAATTTGTTGAAAATGAAAAGTAAACAACACGAATGAACGTATGAGTAAAAACATTTCCGTAGAACGCAAAAAAAAACAAAATGAAATAAAGGAAAAAGTAGAATGTACAAATAAACAAAGTGAACAGTAAAAATACAAAATGAAAAGAGAAAAATGAAAAGCAAAGAGAAAAAAGTACAGTAGTAACATGTGAGAAGCTCTAAGTAAGAAATGAAAAATAAAAGGTAAAAAGTATAAGGCAAAAAGAAAAAGCGAAATGTGAACAGCACGAAATCGAATGAAAAAGTATAAAATAAAAATTATTAAGCAAATTGAAAATAAAACTAGAAGTGAAAGGTACCCTGAAACATAATAGGTGCTAGATGAAAAGTAAACAGTAAACGGCAAAACGTAAAACATAAAAAGTAGCGAGGGAAGAGTGAATTGTGAAAAATATAAAACATGAAAACAAAAAAAAAAGTGGAAAGTAAAACGTAGAAATAAAAATTAGTGTCGAGTAAAAATATTAAACCAAATAAGTTAAAAAATAAAAATATAAGTGGAAAGTGAAAAGAAAATGCAAAAAGTAAACAGTAGAAAGAAAAATTAAATAATAGAAAGAAAAGAATACAAATTAAAATCTTATATGTTTAAAGATAATGGTAAAAATTAAAAATGATCAGTAAAAAGTAAAAACTGGAAAGTAAAAAGAAAATATAAGCACCAATTTATATGTAAGAAGTAGAGAATGAAAAGTTAAAATTAAGCAGTAAAATGTGAACAGTTGAAGTAAGAAGTAAAAAAGAGTCGTAAGATATAAAACAGAAAACAAAAGAAAAAACTAAAAGGAAAAAAGTTAAAACGATTGGGAAAAAACTAAATGGAAACAAGTGAGGATGGGTATGTCGATGCCTTTCACGCAGCCCGCCCGGAGTTCGATTCTCAACCCCGCACATAGGGAACACAGAAAAGGCGAATGATCGTTAGCTCCAAGCGTCTATAATCGAAACAAAAACAAGTTAAATGATAAAAGCAATTACGAAATGGTTTTGTTGAAAAGTAACAAGCAAAAAGTAGAGTGAAAAATAAAAGTAAAAATAAAAAGTAGTCAAAAAATTAAGTAAAAAATAAAACGTCGAAAAAAAAGTAAAACTAAAAAGTGAAGAATGATAAAAATTAAAAGAAAAGGGAAAAAAGAGATGAAAAAAGCAAAAAGTAAACAGTAAAAAGAAAAATTTAACAGTGAAAAGTAGAAAGAAGAGTGTAAAAATTAAAGTAAGTAAGTAAGAGTAATAGTAAAATTGAAAACTCATATGCTAAAATATAAAAGTAAAATGAGAAGAGAAAGATAAAAAGCAAAAAGTGACCAATAATTAGTAAAAAGTAAGACCAATAATTAGTAAAAAGTAATAAATAGTAGAAAGAAAAAAACATGAATTAAAGCGTAGTAAGTAGAAAGTGAAAAGTAAAACTCAAGAAGCAAATATTTTTAAGTAAGAAGTAAAAAGAAAAAAGTTGCAAGTAGAAAGTAAAAAGCAAAAAGTAAAAGGAAAAATGTTAATAGATAAAAGCCATAACTAAAAATTTTTATGGAAAAGTAAAATTATAAAATGTAGAACAAAAATAGTGAAAAGCAACAATTGAAAACAAACAGTGAAAAGTAACAAGCAGCAAGTAAAGAGTAAAAAGTTAAAGGAGAAGATAAAAATTAAAGTCAACACTAACAAAATAAATAGTAAACAGTCAAAACGAAAAAAGCAAATAGTACAAAGTACCACGTATTAAGCAAAAAGTGAAAAGTCAAAACGAAAAAGTCAAATTTAAGCAAAGCATGACATTCTTTTTGTGGAATTCGACCTTTCTGTTTCAACAGACTTCGCAGCCGATTAACAGCGTTCTAGTGATCCTAGAAAGTTAAAAGTAAAACAATTGAATAGTAAAAAATGATCCAAGAAAATTAACTTGTACATAACAAAAAGTAAAGTTTAGATAGTAAAAATTAGAGTAGATACTGAAAAATAAGAAGGAAAAATTAAGAAAGTAAGAAGCAAAAAATAAAAATTCACAAGTAAAAAGTAAGAAATTTACGTTTTACAAAAAGTAAATAGTGAAAAGCAAGAGCAAAAAGTAAAAAGTGAATAGTAAAAAATACAGTGAAAATTCAAATATAAAAAGTGAACAGTAACAGGTAAATAATATAAAAACATGAAAAGTATGAAGTGAAAAGTGAAGAGTAGAAAGTAGAATTGTAAGTATGATTGAAAAGTATAGAGAAAGAAGTGAAAATTCTAAAACAAAGGAAAATATGAAGTAAAGCGTAAAATATAAAAAGTTGAGACAAATGCAGTGAATAAAAAGTACGAAGAAAAATTAAAAAATGATGCGTAAAAAGTAAAGCGCAAAGTAAAAGGGTAAGGAGTTCAAAGTAAAAAAAGCAAACGATAAAAATATAAAAGTAAACAGTAAGAACTAAGATTTGCAAAGAAAAATGTTCACTATAAAAAGTAATAAATACAAAGTAAAACATAGAAAGTAAAAAGTAAAGAGTAAAAACAGAAAAGCAAAAAAAAAAAGGTAGAAAAAAAAACGTTTAAAGTATGAAGTAAATAGTGTAGAGTAAAAAGTTAAAAGTAAAACATAAACATAACAAGTAAAATTGGAAGAGTTCAGAGCAAGAAGTAAAAATTGTAAAATAACAAGGAAAATGTGGAAAAGGAAGAATAAATTGTAAAAAGTTTAAAGGTAAATGCAGTAAGTGAGAATTAAACAGTAAAAGAAGTGAAGAGTAAAAAATGAAAAAAAAAGAGTGAAATGAAACAGGTAAAATTAAAACTAAAACGTTAAATGAAAGAAGTGAAAACTATAAAGTACAAAGAAGAAAGTAAAAGGTAAACCGTAAAAAGTGAATAAAAAAAAGTAAAATGTAAGACATGAAAAATAATAAGTAAAAAGTAAAAAATAACAAGTAACACATAGAAAGTAAAACGCAAAAGGTAACAAGTAAAAAATTAAAAATAACTGAAAAGTAAAAAGGTAAGAGTAACAGGTAAAAATGAAAGAAAAATGAAATTTATGAAATAAAAAAATGCAAAAAATAAACGAGAACAGTAAAATTGAAAAAGTATATAGAAAGAAGGAAAAATTGTAAAATAAAAAGGAAAATGTGACAAGTTAAGAGTAAAGGGTAAAATCTTGAAAGATAAATGCAGTAAGTGAAAAGTAAGAAGGAAAATGAAAAAGTAAAGATTTTTACTCTACGCAAAACGGAAAAAATAGAGTAAAAAATTAAAATCAGAAAAGTACCAAGAAAAAAGTAAATAATAAAAAAGTAAATTGTGAAGAATAGTTATAAGTAAAAAGTAGAGTTAAAATAAGAAACAACAAGTAATAAATAAAATGTAATATGTATTACGTGGAAAGTTAAACCTTAAAAATCAAAACTAAAACGGAGAAAGGAAAATGCAAGATGTGAAAAGTTAGTAAAAAGTAAAGAACAAAAAGAAAAAAAAAACAGTGAATAGTAAAAAGTAAGAGTAGAAAAAAACAGTAAAACAGTGAAAAGTAAAATGTAAAAAGTGAACAGTAACAGGTAACAAAAAAGATAAACGTGAGAAGTATGAAGTAAAAAGTAGAAAGTAAAAATAAAAATGTAGAGAGTAAAAATTAAACGTACAACGCAAAATAGAAAAAGTAGAGAGAAAGAAGTAAAATTTGTAAATTAAAAGGAAAAATAGTCCAAAGTTAAAAGATAAATGCAATAAGAGAAACGTTAAAATGAAAATGGTGAAAAGTAAAAAAAGTAAAATGCAAATTGGTAAATAGTGGTAAATTAGAAGTTAAAAGTAGAAAAGTTAAAGGTTAACAGCAAAACGTAAAATAATAAAAAGTGCAGTAATTACAGCAAACAGTAAAGAGTAAATAGTAATTAATAAGAATTGAGAGATAAGATTCAGGAGCTTGAAAATTCAGGAACTCAAAAACTCAACTAAAAGTAGTTACTACAATTCAATTCTAAATTTGGGAAAGTAATAATGGTTCAGTTCGAATTCATTAACCCCAGTATTTCGAATCCTTTCATGAAATAACACGTCCCAACACTTCTGTCGCTGCCTGTAACGATCAAAGATCGTACGGAGCCCCCGCCTGCTTTGATTTAATATATTAATTATTTGCAATAAACGGTTTGCGTTCAACTTTCCATTCTTCCCGGACACTTCCTCACCGACCCTCCCTTCCAGTGCCGCTTTCTAAGTTCGATTCCGTAAGCCGCTGCCTGCCTGCCTGCACAAGAACAAATGAGGGTGATATTAATTTGATTTTATTATATTGCATTTAGTTCCCGACTAGGTGCGAGTGTGTGTGTGTGTGCCCGTGCGTGCGTGCGTATTCTGACGAAGGGTGTGGTGCGCGGGTGGCAGTTCGAATCCCATCGTCCTGACGAAACATCGCAGTAGGCTCCGAATATTGGTAGTGCAGAGGCAGGCAGCGCCCGAACACGATGATTGATCTCAGTAGGCTTTGTGTTTGCCTTTGTTCGCGGAGTTTCATTCCCGACGGAGTGCCGACGAACAACAGGACGAAAGTCTGGGCGAGTGCTTTTTCCCCCTTTGCTCTATCTTTAATTGAATGGGGGTGTGTTTGCTTACCGTTATTATGTTTCACTTTTGGTTGGGTCCGACGCTTGTGTTTGTGTGTGTGTACGTACGCGCGAATATTCATACGTCAAGATACGACCGGATAGGAGATTCTCCCTTCTTCCCCCTTTTTTTTTCTTCTTTTCTACGGGCTAGATTGATCTGAATTATCACGGTCGGTTGAGATGATAGGGGACCGACGTTGGATTGTGTTTTGCGGGGTGCTGGAATAGTGCGACAGCCGTATCGGATAAACAAGTTTTAAATTAGCAGTATGAAGCCAGGCAGCAAATGGGAACACATTGTTGTGGATTTCATGGCTAATCGTGTGATGATAACTAATATCTTAATTCAATCTTGAGTGTTTGAGAGCGAAGGGTCACCGGATAGTTTCGGTTGTAGAACGAACTGGATTTCACATCTGTTTTTGGTAATTGTTGAACATCGCATAGAAGAACAATTAAGGAAAAAGTTCAATAAAAAATAAAAACCAAGAAAACAATTGACTTCACCCTACCAAGCGGATGATCCCGGCGTCTAACTTCAATTGGCATCATATATCATGCTTCGATTATAGCGAACAAAGGACAAAAAACCACTCTCATAGCGAAAAAAAAACCCGAGTACAAAAATCATCGTGTCAAGTGGCTTTCGTGATCGAGACTTCCGACAGCGGAAAGCCCTTGTGGAAATCGCCGCGAACCTTCGGAAAGCCACCTCCACAATCGCAACCACATCAGCAGCGCAGTAATTCCTAGACCATATGGTGACTTTTGAAAGCTGTCAGTTTCGGCGAGAAAATATGTCGATTTTATGCGTCCAAGGCCTGCTGAATTCTCTTGTTGTTGTGGGGCATGGACACCGGTGCGTGGAATTATAAATTATGACTGCCGACGATGCTTCGCGGTTGGCAATGTTGCCAGCCAAAACTTGTTCCATTCCTAAAACAAGACTCCAGTTTACGACTGCATAACAAACGGGCTTTTGACGACGTTCGGTAACAGGATCGGGAGGAAAACTGGAGTGGTTACTTGTGACTGCCTGGTGTTAGGCACATCGTCTATGCGCTATCGTTAAAATTGACTGCATAAATGACTTATGTGACGGTCGGTTAACTCACAAAGGAAGGGCGGCAAAATATGTTGAAAAAATGAAAAAAAAGTGCACCTAACTTTTTTCAGAGATTATTGAAATGAATTCCATAAACATAGATTCAAATGAAAAGTTTTGTAGACTCATCACCTGCTATTGAAATTTATGCGGATTTGACTTCTGGTTCCGGAGTAATAGGGTAAAATGTGACGAAAAAATTGAAATAAGAGCACTCGATTTTTTCATAGACCGCTCAACAGATTTCAAACAACGTAGCTATAAACGGACGTTAGTTTCGTATAGTCCCATAACCAACTTCAGAATTCTGTTCAGATCCAATTTCCGGTTCCGAAGTAATGGTTTGAAATGTACACCGATATTTTTGAAATGTTGCACACGAATTTCTCGTTCTCAAAAAACATGTTTCATAAAATAAATTCAAATTAATGGTCTCTAAGCCTATCATCATGAAACTGCATCCAGATCCGATTTCCGATTCCGGAGTAACGGGGTCAAATGTACCATGAAATTTAAAAACCTCTTTTAATCCACCTAGTGGTGTAATGATGCCTTTCTCATATCAATCATACTAATATATATAATACTGTGGTATTCTTCAAAATAATTTTCTTTGATTCTAGAAAGAATAACCGAAATCCGTTTTTTGGCCGTCTTCTGATAAAAACTATCAATTGGACAAGATTTGAGGTCGATTTAAATTTTTTTTTATGTTTTTTCGCTCTTTTCAATGATGGTATAAAATTTTTAACACACTTTACCCTATATTTCCGGATCCGGATGAAATTTAGGAATTCCGTATGGGATCACAGGACCTTTAATTTGAACCTAAGTTTGTGAAAATCGGTCGCGCCATCTATGAGAAAAGTTAGAACACATATTTTCATTTTTTTTGCACATTTTGCCCCATAATTCCGGATTCGGAAGTCGGATCCAAATAATATTCAGGAATTTGGTATGGGACCACGAGACCTTTCATTTGAATCTAAGTTTGTGAAAATCGGTTCAGCCATCTCCGAGAAAAGTTAGTGCAAAAAAACGGGTCATCCACACACACACACACACACACACACACACACACACACACACACACACACACACACACACACACACACACACACACACACACACACACACACACAGGACAGACAGGACAGACAGGACAGACAGGACGGCAGACAGGACGGCAGACAGGACAGACAGGACAGACAGGACAGACAGGACAGACAGGACAGACAGGACAGACAGGACAGACAGGACAGACAGGACAGACAGGACAGACAGGACAGACAGGACAGACAGGACAGACAGGACAGACAGGACAGACAGGACAGACAGGACAGACAGGACAGACAGGACAGACAGGACAGACAGGACAGACAGGACAGACAGGACAGACAGGACAGACAGGACAGACAGGACAGACAGGACAGACAGGACAGACAGGACAGACAGGACAGACAGGACAGACAGGACAGACAGGACAGACAGGACAGACAGGACAGACAGGACAGACAGGACAGACAGGACAGACAGGACAGACAGGACAGACAGGACAGACAGGACAGACAGGACAGACAGGACAGACAGGACAGACAGGACAGACAGGACAGACAGGACAGACAGGACAGACAGGACAGACAGGACAGACAGGACAGACAGGACAGACAGGACAGACAGGACAGACAGGACAGACAGGACAGACAGGACAGACAGGACAGACAGGACAGACAGGACAGACAGGACAGACAGGACAGACAGGACAGACAGGACAGACAGGACAGACAGGACAGACAGGACAGACAGGACAGACAGGACAGACAGGACAGACAGGACAGACAGGACAGACAGGACAGACAGGACAGACAGGACAGACAGGACAGACAGGACAGACAGGACAGATAGGGCAGACAGGACAGACAGGACAGACAGGACAGACAGGACAGACAGGGCAGACAGGACAGACAGGACAGACAGGACAGACAGGACAGACAGGGCAGACAGGACAGACAGGACAGACAGGACAGACAGGACAGACAGGGCAGACAGGACAGACAGGACAGACAGGACAGACAGGACAGACAGGACAGACAGGACAGACAGGACGGCAGACAGGACAGACAGGACAGACAGGACAGACAGGACAGACAGGACGGCAGACAGGACAGACAGGACAGACAGGACAGACAGGACAGACAGGACGGCAGACAGGACAGACAGGACAGACAGGACAGACAGGACGGCAGACAGGACAGACAGGACAGACAGGACAGACAGGACAGACAGGACAGGCAGGACAGACAGGACAGGCAGGACAGGCAGGACAGACAGGACAGACAGGACAGGCAGGACAGGCAGGACAGGCAGGACAGACAGGACAGACAGGACAGACAGGACAGACAGACAGACAGACAGAGAGAGAGAGAGAGAGACATTTTCCGATCTCGTCGAACTGAGTTGAATGGTATATGGTACTCGGCCCTCGGTCGGTTTTCACAGTGATTGCATAACCTTTCTGTATGAGAAAGGTAAAACACTTCTTAATCCACCTAGTGCTTTTCTCTTTCTTTGAAACAGTCTCATGAAGTTTTTTTTCTCTTTTTTGATAAACAATTTCTGACACTAATTTGGGCTCATTTTTGACACATATTTATTTAGATTGATTCGAGTAGTTCACAAAAGCATGCTTCAGTTTTAATGTCACATACTCGACATTATTTCTCAAACCATGCACTTGATATTTGCGTTGCCTATTTGTATGAGAAGTGTGATGCTAATCTAAAAATTGCTTTTTAGTCCACTTAGTGAAATTTTCATAGATCTTGAAAAATCACCATAGGAGGGGGGGATGGTACATGAAATTTTCGAAATCGAAAAAAAATGTTGATGCCAAAAGTCTTAGAATTGCATGAAACGTTGAATTTTTGAAACTTTTTTTTTTGAAATATCGACTTTCTGGGACTTCCCAGACTTTCCCAGAATAATCCAAGAAAGCCGATATTTAAAACCAAATTTTTCTCGAGATAACACTAAATTTCCACGTTTCATGCAATTTTAAGACTTTTGGCATAAAAAAATGGTGATTTTTAAGTCGAAAATTTTCAAACCTTAACCGCCGGCAGCACCCTTTACACATATCCGATATAGCTCAGATTTTGCATGGGGACTTTTTTTGAGGTGCTTAAACTTTTGAGCACTAGCGCTTTACGAAATTAGAAGTGATCCCAAAATATTGGCACCCTTATATATAAGAGCGATAAAAAGCAACGTTTTTTGTCGGTTACGTCACTTATATTATCATATCTCCGGAACCCGAAGTCGCAGTCATTTGATCTTCGAACTTGATCAATGGCCTAACAATAGCTTTCAAACGAGCTTAAGCTTGTTAAAATCGGTTCTGCCGTCTCCGAGAAACTTGCGCGGTAAAAAAACAACCCGTTTTATCGGTTGCGTCACTTATATCTTCATATCTCCAGAACCAAAAGTCACAGTCATTTGATATTCGAACTTGATCAATGGCCCGACAGTAGCTTTTAAACGAGCCTAAGTTTGTTAAAATCGGTTCAGCCATCTCTGAGAAAATTGAGCGGTAAAAATATCTTTGAAAAGTGCACATTCACAGACATTTTCCAATCTCGTCGACCTGAGTCGAATGATATATAATACTATGGGTCTACGAGGCTCCGTTCGAAAGTCGGTTGTTCCAGCAATTCTAATACCTTTCTATAGAGAAAGGTAATAAAAGCACACGAATGCATTTTCGAATTGTAGTAATTTTGTGATCGATTTAGAAATATTGTACTTTTTTTTTGTTTCGCCCTTTTAAGTGATCGTGTACAATTATTAAACACACTTTACCCTATAATTCCGGAACCGAAAGTCGGATCCGGATGAAATTCATTTGTGAAAATCGTTCAAACCCGTTGCTGAGAAAAGTGAGTGAGATCCATTTGGGAAAATATGATTACTACTTTCGCTGCCTCCGACATCGGAAACCGGGAACCACATTAACCGAAATCGGTTTGTTTGGCCGTCTACTAGAGATGGTCGAGTAAGCAATTTCTTGTACCCGAACCCGACCTGTACCCGAATATAAATTTTCTTCGAAACCCGAACCCGATCCATACCCGTTAAAAAATAAAAATCTTTACTCGTACCCGAACTCGAAAGTCGGGTTCAAATACCCGACATCCGATCAAGTTTTTGTACCCGAACCCGACCCGTACCCGCCTAAAATGAAAAAGTACCCGACCAGAACCCGACAAACAATTTTTTTGGTATCCGAACCCGATCCGTACCCGTCGGATTCGGGATCGGGTTGTGTTTCGGATAAAAATACAGGTAGAATGTTGATGTTGTTTCCTGCACACTACTCCTGAGCCACTTTACCATCAAGGCACGATGCCAAATCAGACCTATTTTTGAATGAATGGTTGTAGCTTTTTTAAGCAGACACTCGTTGGATGTTAACTTGTTGGTTAACCATAGAGGTACAATGAAGATATTGCTCTTTAAATAAACATGAACTTAATGGAGCACTGCTTGCCGATGATATTGCAAAAAGGTTAATAGTTTGTTGCTAATATTTTACGGTATTTAGAGGGTTTGGCTAAAAGCCGTTTTGTGCTTGGGGCACATAACCGATTTCACTATTCTTTACCTTTCGTCTTCGAGTCGTCAGTGCAGAGCAGTTCAAATTGAACTGCTTAGTGCAAAAACGTAGACAGTTCAATTTGAACCGCTAAGCAGACGTAAAGTTGACGCTTTTTTGCGAAACACTCTGTTCTGACGGTCCGAAGGAAACGAATAGGCGACTGAACTGGCCATCCACAGACGAGTCGAAGACGAAACGTAAAGAACAGTGAAATCGGTTATGTTGCTCAAAGCACAACACGGCTTTTAGTCCAACCCCTATATAATCAAAATCTGTGTTTGGCCAGTTCAGTCGCCTATTCGTTTCTTTCGGGACGTTAGAAAAAAAGTGTTTCGCATATAGCGTTAATTTTACGTCTGCTTAGAAGTTCTAATTGAACTGTCTACGTTTTTGCACTAAGCAAAATTTGAACTGCTCTGCACTGAAGAGTCGAAAACGAAACGTGAAGAATAGTAATTACGGTAGTTTTGAATTTACTGCTCAACTTTTTTAAATTTTTTCAAGTACTAAGTTTTAGGTGCTAATAAGTTACTTATTAGTGCTAATAAGTTGCTGGTTGCTCATGAAAACCGGGTGGATATGACTATATTTATTTTCTTGTTATGTTTCCTCTTCGACTCATCAGTGCATTAGCAGTTCATGTTAAACTACTGATACCACTTCGTAGTTCAACATAAATCGATAGGCAGACGTAAAATTAATACTATTTACAAAACGTTGTTGTTTCCACCGAAGTGAAACATCTTTACGGACGTGCACCGAACAAAACGAAGCGACGACGTTCATCGGATAGTGGTCGTTGGCTGTACATTGGGGTGTCAACTTAGATGAAATCTATGGAAGTTTTCTTCAAATACCTCTTTTATTGTACGATACGGACGACCATTTTGTTTCTCCATCTCTTCATCACTACTGTTTTCCGAGTCACCGTTCCACTCTTCTTCAAGTTCTGTTTGACTCAGTTCTCAATTGGACGAAATTGAGGGCAGTTCGGTAAATTGATGAGCTTTTCCCGTTGTCTCGATACCACTGAAGCTCCGTTGCAGTGACGACAGCTTGCCAAATCAAACCAAAACGTTGTAGGTCCATTTTGAGCTTTGATATACGAAAAGATAGACTGCATCAGGCACTCCTGCTTGTACATTTGAGAATTAATCCATAGTATTGTTTTTTCACGCAAACCACGGTTTTTCATTCACAGCCGCAAATACCTTGCCAGTTCTGAAGCTTTTTTTGCGTTTTATTATCGAAAAATAATTTGAATTTGCTAAGTACATAATCTTGACCAATGTCTTTATAAGGGTTTTTCCAGAAAGCTGCGCATCTTCTCGCACGTTTCGTCATCCATTAAAATGCATCCTTCGTATTTCGTAGGAACTTCATTGTACAACTTCCGGGCACGTCTTTTTGCCAATAGACTATATAAAAGGTGTTTTTTGCTGATATCTTTTTGGCAAAACTCTTTTTGATAGATCACACGTGAATCGTGCCTTGTGTTGGTTCAGATTGGTCTATAATTTAATGATTAATCGTCGTTTGGCAAAGTTGGAGGAAGATCCACTTTTTTATCGGAAAATTGTTCTCAGCGAGAAAGTTCACTTCTGGTTGAATTGATACGAAAAAAAAGCAAAATGGCTGCATCTGGAGTGAAAACCAGCCAGAAGCATTGCAAGAGCTACCAATGCATCCCAAAAAAGTCACTGTTTGGTGTGGATTATGGGCCGGTGGTTTCAACAAGACGGTGCCACATCCTACACGGCACGCGAATCAATGAACAAATTGAGAGCCGCCTTCGGTGAACAGTTTAGCAGTTTGCGATTTTACGCCTTTGGACTATTTCTTGTGGGGCCATGTTATGGCTTGTGTCTACAAGGATAAATCAGTAACGATTGACGCACTGGAAGTCAATATAGGATCATTTATTCCTGAAGTACATTAAATTATATTGATCGTTCTATCGATTCCAAAAAAGAAAAAAACAAATCACCCCTTATTTCAGTGTTCTGGACCGAGTATAGCGAAACTTTTCCCACGAACGAATCCTTCTGACGGTACTTTGGCTGGCATTGACTTTCTTGGTGATATCAAAATCCGATAGACTAATTTTAGACTTGCAGGTTCCATCAGGTCTAACTTCTTTGAAACAAAATAATTCCGGAGCATTTTGAGCTTGAAAAAGGAAACATTTTAAAACAAACTGCTGTCAAAATATTCCATATCTCACAAATAGGAGCGCTAAAGTATAAAAAACTTTCTTCAATCCACCTAATGGTGTAATGATGCCTTTCTCTTATTACTTATATTTTCAAAAACATCACTAAAAGATTCAGCCAAGATTTTTTTTTCAAACTTGAATGAAATTAAAAACTTTCTCCGGGTATTATAAACTACCATAACCTTTTCAATTTAAAAACAGTTATGTCAAATTAATATAGATTCAAATGTGGCAACCCTGCACGCTAAACAAAATTGAACAAAGCACGCTGTGTGCTAGGCTGTGGAGTTTTCTTCTTCCGTACCAGCACGTGCCGGTTTTAGTACCATTTTGTATGACAGTTTGGAAGTTTTGACATTCGGAACCGGAAGTCGGATCTGGATGAAATTGCACAGTATCTTTTAAGACACTGAGAGCTTCAATTTGAATCATGAGTTTTGAAAATCGGTTTAACCGTTGCTGAGAAATCTAAGTGAGTTCCGTTTTCGGAGATTTTCTTCACTATTACCGGTGCTTTCGGAAGCGGAAACCGAGGATTTGTAGTCCCAAAGAAGATTTATATATCGACTAAATAATTAAAAAATGAAAACTTTTCACTTATCGCTCTTTAATACTGGAACCGAAAGTCGGATCTGGATCAACTTTTCGGGGACTTTTTAAAGAATTTGAAGACCTTTTATTTGCATCTTAGTTTGTGAAAATCTGTTAAGAAATTTCCGAGAAAATTCAATGCGCTTTTTTTTATAGATTTGCAGATATTACCTTGTAATTCCAGAACCGGAAGTCAGACAAAGATAAAATTTAATACCATGCTATGGAACCATAGGACCTTTCGTTTGAATCTAAGTTTATGAAAGTCGGTTCAACCATCTCTGAGAAAAATTGGGTGATTGCATAGCCGTTCTATATGAGAAAGACAAAAAAAAACGGGTGATCAGATATTAAATGTCTCAAGCTATATTCTAAGTAGCATAAAGTGTTGTTATAAGCAGTGTTGAGATAGTCATGATCAGAAAAAGTTCATGTCATTCAGCACTGGTGAAAAAGCCAGTTCATGGAATTTTCTAAAAAAAACTCATAGACTTCCGAGTTTCGCATTCTTGAAACAAGCATCCATAAAACTCTGTACCTCAAAGTTCACAAGTGATTTTTTGTTTCAGCGAAAACTGGATGACGTATTTTTCCCCCACAGAAATATCGTTAGAAAGATAATCGAAAGGGAGAGGAGTCTCCGATGATGTTTCGATGCTGAATTTCAACTACGCTTCAGTTCGACACCGAAGTGATTCGTGCAAGATTTTATTATTATATTTTAATCAATAAAAAAATCTCCACTGAATAATTTTTGCAACAGAAAAATAATGACTGCGATGTTCTCGATGGACGTAGGAAGGTTAATATTAAAAACAATATTTTTTTCCCACATTCCAAGTAGTGAAGGCTGTTTCAATTCCAGCTGGTTGATTACATTGCTCTCTTTAGATTAAAACCAATTAACATGAATTTGATTTATAGAAGTAACAGGAGCGCAGCATTTTGTATGTCTCGAAAGCACAGCTATAAATAACCGAATAAATTTCGAATACATCACCACTTTTGATCCACTTATTAACAGAGCATCAAATTGCTAGAATCAAAATTTGACTGAAGATTTTTTGTCTGAGAATCACTTCTTAAAAATTTCAGTCAGTTCGATTTTCGAAATTTTAATTTTTTCGCAAAACTGGTCAACAATTTTCGTACATCCACTTTTTCACACAGCACGCTAGACTGCAGTAAACCACATGGTTCAATGGAATTTTACAGTGATTCAAATAACCAGATTCGAAACTGGTTCGATCAGGTTTTGGTGAGAGAAAAAAAACAGAAACACAAAATCTTCCACGGCGGCGTTTGTGCCAATTGTGCTCTGAAGGCCGCACAACAACCAGGGAGGCGGCGGCGGCACAGAAATCGAACATAAAAACTGGGGAGAAAAGCTCGAACGGACGGACGGACGATCGCGGAACTCGTGTACACACGCAATCCGTTCCAGATATAGTGCGCGACTAGCGTTGGATTGTATGGAAGGGAAAAATTTGAACAGGTGCTCTAGTTTATAAACAGTCAATTGAGTAAATATTTGAGTTTTAGCATTTCGAACAACAAAAAAAATCCCTTGTTTTTCCACACGATTTCGTCCGGTCGTTTGGAGGTCCGTTTCGAATGCCGTCGTTCGTTTGTACGTTGCGTTTGGGTGTTTGTGCTTGTGTCGTCGTCAATAGGCGCAGCAGCAGATCTTTATCGATTGCTCTAAATATTTTGAATGCACCTGATCTGGTCGACAAAAAAAAAACAAAAAAGGATCCACCAACCCGACATCATGCTATGCGACAGTGCAATTGTGCCACTGCCACTTGTGTTTTGCGGCCAACGCGACAGCCAAACCAGCCCACAGGCGGAAAAGCCCCGGTTTGAGCCGGAGGACATACCAGAAGATGAGAGGATGAGGAGGAGAAGGAGGCGGAGGCACTAAAGAAGGATTACTGTCATTATTATTTTATTGCCCCTGCAGCAACGCTGCCACGGAACATCCTTTATCTCCGTTTATGTCGAGCCACACAAATCCTTCTGTTCAGCCGTGTTGCGCTCCGATCGGTGGAAAGTCCTGCGGCGCTATCATTCTCACCATCCTCGGTTCGGGTCCATCTGGTTCAAAAGCGAAGAGCGAGGAAGCCTTGGGGTGGAGAGAAGTACAAATGAGAACAAATCGTTTGGCCAGAAGGATCCCGGGATGCCGTCTGACGGTTGGTTTTTCCCTTCGACAGGCTAGGATAATCAACTAGGGATCTAGTCACCCTGGCATTTCGACGGTTGCGATCGCATATGCCGCACTGCAGCAATCAACCAAAGCAAGCAGTAGTAGTAGGCCAGGACGTCGTCACGTCATCAAGTTTTGACGGGACGGGCCAACATCTCAGCGAAAATCCACTGTTCAGTGGCAAGTGTTTTGATGTGACGGGGGAGGACGAACGAACGAGAGAGAAAGAGAGGGTGGATTAATTTAAATTGAATACAATGAGTGGGTAATTGTTGCTGCTGTTAGACTGATGTTTGTTTACGTTGTTTTGTACCGTTTTATCCGGCAAGACGAGGGACGAAACTGCGCCTGCTACGAACGAATATCCTTACGACAGAAGAACCGGGTTGTGTTCCGCGAAGGATTTGTCGTGATTATTTCGAGACAGACTGCTACTTGCTGCGGAGATTGGACATATGTACGCGGTTCGGTGAAAAGCCGAAGCGAAAGAAGGAACCGACGAGGGTTGATTTGTTTTCATATGTTTCAATTGTAGAACTGGTGGTGGTGGGTGAGAGGATTGCTTCCCCTGCCTGACCCGCCAGATGCGGTCTGGACGGACGACAATTTGACAATTCAATTGCGTGTGCCTCGAGCGAGGTGATGACAGATATAGGTAGGTGCGATTGCGAGATACGCGGAACGGTGGTGGCCGGTTTGGCGTGATTTATAATCCGATCAGGAGTCGCTGCCCGGAAGAATGCCGTTCAATAAATCTCCAATAACTGTCACATTCAACGCTAATGAGACCGAATTGTAGCAATGACGCAATATGGCACGATATAAATGCTACGAGAGTTTGCAGAGGGAGTTGTGTGGAATGAATTTTAAAACGAGTAATCGGTACGCTTTTCATCGTCATAGCGTTCGTTTCTTCAAATTTTAAGACCTGAAACTCTAGCAAAGCAATGCGTATTTGATCCGCATAATTACTGACTCTAAAAGAGCCTAATTTTGAGCGAAAATTACTCGTTTTTGACATATCAAAGCATGATTGTCATACCGTTTTTCATATTGCAAAATTTACTACTCTCTAGCAAAGTAATGCGTATTTGCTCTGCATAATTACTGACTCTAAAAGAGCATGATTTTGAACGAAAATTAACCTTTTTTTGGCAAATAAAAGCATGATCGTCAAACCGTTTTTCATATTGGAAAGTTTACTACTCTCTAGCAAAGTAATGCGTATTTGATCCGCATAATTACTGACTCTAAAAGAGCATGATTTTGAACGAAAATTACCCTTTTTTGACATATCAAAGCATGATTGTCATACCGGTTTTCATATTGGAAAATTTACTACTCCAGCAAAGTAATGCGTATTTGATCCGCATAATTACTGACTTTAAAAGAGCATGATTTTGAACGAAAATTATCCATTTTTGACATATCAAAGCATGATTGTCATACTGGTTTTCATATTGGAAAATTTACTACTCCAGCAAAGTAATGCGTATTTGATCCGCATAATTACTGACTTTAAAAGAGCATGATTTTGAACGAAAATTATCCATTTTTGACATATCAAAGCATGATTGTCATACTGGTTTTCATATTGGAAAATTTACTACTCCAGCAAAGTAATGCGTATTTGATCCGCATAATTACTGACTCTAAAAGAGCATAATTTTGATCGAAAATTAACCTTTTTTGACATATCAAAGCATGATTGTCATACCGGTTTTCATATTGGAAAATTTACTACTCCAGCAAAGCAATGCGTGTTCGATCCGCATAATTACTGACTCTAAAAGAGCCTAATTTTGATCGAAAATTAACCTTTTTTGACATATCAAAGCATGATTGTCATACCGGTTTTCATATTGGAAAATTTACTACTCCAGCAAAGTAATGCGTATTTGATCCGCATAATTACTGACTTGAAAAGAGCATGATTTTGAACGAAAATTATCCATTTTTGACATATCAAAGCATGATTGTCATACTGGTTTTCATATTGGAAAATTTACTACTCCAGCAAAGTAATGCGTATTTGATCCGCATAATTACTGACTTTAAAAGAGCATGATTTTGAACGAAAATTATCCATTTTTGACATATCAAAGCATGATTGTCATACTGGTTTTCATATTGGAAAATTTACTACTCCAGCAAAGTAATGCGTATTTGATCCGCATAATTACAGACTCTAAAAGAGCATAATTTTGATCGAAAATTAACCTTTTTTGACATATCAAAGCATGATTGTCATACCGGTTTTCATATTGGAAAATTTACTACTCCAGCAAAGCAATGCGTATTTGATCCGCATAATTACTGACTCTAAAAGAGCATAATTTTGATCGAAAATTAACCTTTTTTGACATATCAAAGCATGATTGTCATACCGTTTTTCATACTGGAAAATTTACTACTCCAGCAAAGCAATGCGTATTTCATCCGCATAATTACTGACTCTAAAATAGCATGATTTTGAACGAAAATAACCTATTTTTGACATATCAAAGCATACCGTTCTTTCATATTGCAAAATTTACTACTCTCTAGCACAGTACGGCGTATTTGCTCTGCATAATTACTGACTTCAAAAACAGCATAATTCTGAACAAAAGTCGACAGGTTTTTTTTACCACAAAATTGCAACCAACAATTTTGAGTCTATTACTATTGTATGCAACTTTCATATTCATGAACATGAACTTAGCGAGCCACCTCTCGCCGGTTATAACTCAAACGGGTGAATAATATGTCGCTAATTAGTTACGGTAGTTTTGAATTTGTTGTGTAATTTCTTTTTTAATTTTTTCCAGTACGTATCTAAGTTAATATGAAGATAACGAGGCACCTCTCCTAAATAAGCATGAAAACAAATCGAAAACCAGTGGATAATTTGTTGCTTAGTAGTTGCTAATTAGTTACGGTAGTTTTGGATTTGCTGTTCAATTTTTTTTCAATTTTTAATTAATGAAGTACTCAAAAAAGTAGAAAATAAATTGAGCAACAAATTCAAAATTACCGTGACTAATTAGCAACTAATAGGCAACAAATTATTCACCTATTTGTGTTATCATCGGCGCGAGGTGCCTCGATAAGTTCATGTTCATTTAATATCCATCCTAGCTGTTAAACTTTTCCCCTTGAATCACTCGTGCTAATAAAACAAACTATGGATTTAACGAACCATGTTCTAGTATGTGTCAATTATTCAACGTCCGTTCAAATGCATTCGATTGTCGATTGTCTCGCAGCACTGTAAAACACTTATTTATAAGTTTTTTTATTAGCCAGCTTTCATTGTGAATTTTGTGTTTGGAAATTGTAGATATTTAGAGTAGACATTATGATAGATTAGTTTACAAGTATTGTGTAAAATATATCATTTGGGGTCGTCAAAAATGAGATAACTAAGTGCTCGCAAGTTCCTATCTCATGTCTCCCGGTGTGTCTATGATAACATTTGGTCAACGCAACGGCGTCGACTGGGTGCTATCGCCTTCTGCGTTAGTAGCAGAATGAGAGGGTGCGAATTGGTTTGTATGTAATAAACCATTTGAAATGCGAAAATTATTTAAAATCCATCAAATAGGTCAAGTATTTCGCCTTGACGTCCTATTACTGAAGTGTATTAATGTGACTTTAAATTACCAACTTGTTTTCATGAAAACCGTTAGCAGCACTCCTAGGAATTCAAAAATTAGCATTTTGCATATCTTCAAATTTGACGCATAAAGCAAAATACGCCTTAAAAGTAAGAATCGGATCGAAAGTATTTCTGTAATGTTTGAATCCATTTGATGCACACATTTCATTTAGGCGGAGCTGGTCGAAGGAACGGTGACCTCGGAACACGATTTGCTCTGTATACGAAATCGGTCATCGGTCATTCGATTGAGTCAACATCTCCCTGAGTCTTGAATGATTATGACCAGAGATGCCAGATATTTTCATAGAGAATCTGTATTGCTTTGTATAAAAAATCTGTATTCACAATTATTTAAATTCTTGCAACTAAATGACGCTAAAAGATGTTGTTTCAATAGATTGTGGTTGTAGAATGGTAGATTCAATCAGTCATTGTCGCGCTCACAATATTCAATATACAACGACTAAATTTCATAGCTTTTTTTATCAGAAACAATTGAATTGTCGATTTTAATTTTTTCAAAATGAGTTTTTTTCAGTGTAGCATTCGATAAGGATTTTTTTTCAGTATTTTTATTGAAAATTTTTACTGATTTTGTGCAACATCACTAATATAACCATTTTTTGGAGGACAAAAAAAAAAGGTCAGAAATGTATTGGGCCTTTTCAAAAGACAGTCTGGATCAGTTTTGTAGAAAAAAAACCAAGTAAGCAAAGCTTTTTGGGACAAAAAATCGAGTTGGCGCGAAATTTGTCATATTTACAGAAAAAAAAATCATAACACAATTACTTGTTTCAGTGTCGGGAGAGGGTAAACCTTTAACCCCCCCCCCCTTGTTATACGCGCCTGCTACCGGCCCACCAGTGTGAAGTGAAAGAAATTAAGTGAAGTGGACGTATCTCAATAGGCTTTCACACGATGACACCGGATGACCGGTAAATCATGTTCATTTTTGACGTTTCATAAATAAAATGGAATATTGTAGAATAGAACAAAATAATATAGACTGAACATATGAGCAAACCACTGATAGCTGCCAAACGATGTTCATTCAGTTTTCGTCGTAGGAATACTGTGGAATGAGATGGAATATTGTGCAATATGAAATTTCCGAACTCGAATTTCGAATTGAACTCGAATTGCATGAAACGTCGAGATTTAGTGAGTTTTTTTAATCGACTTTCTGGAATAAAAATTTTTAGATTTCCAAAATCGAAAGAAAAGTTCTGTGCCTTGTCTGAAACGTCAAGATTTAGTATCATCTCGAAATATTTTTTTTTTTAATTCGACTCTGGGAAAATTTTTTGAGATTTCCGAAATTGTGTTTTTTTTTCATCAAGCCAAATGTATTTGAATTACATGTTTCATGTAATTCTAAGACTTTTACCATGGAAATTACTACAATATGGGTATTTTTGATGAGGATCTAAAGAGTAGATTCCGGAAAATGATGTTTGTGGTATTTTGGAAATTCAAAATGGTGACTTCCAGTTTACTGATATTCTTTGAAAACCATTGCAAAATGGGTATTTTCGGACGGATTTGTTGATTAGTATCGGAAAACGATGTTTGCGGTGGTTCTGAATTTCAAGATAGCGACTTCCGGTTTATCGATATTCAAATTTTTTTCACAATTTGGGTATTTTCGGAACGGATTTGTTGAGTAGTATCGAAAAACGATGTTTGAAGTGGTTCAGAATTCCAAGATGGCGACTTCCGGCTCATTGATATTCGCTAAAATCTTTTACAATTTGGGTATTTTCGAAACGGATTTGATGAGTAGTATCGAAAAACTATGTTTGTAGTGGTTCAGAATTCCAAGATGGCGACTTCCGGTATTGATATTCTTTGAAAACCCTTGCAATATGGGTATTTTCGGAACGGATTTTAAGAGTAGTATCGAAAAACGGTGTTTGAAGTGGTTCAGAACTTCCGGTTTATTGATATTCGTAAAAATCTTTTACAATTTGGGTATTTTCGGAACGGTTTTGATGAGTAGTATCGAAAAACGATGTTTGCGGTGGTTCTGAATTTCAAGATGGCGACTTCCGGTTTATTGATATTCGTAAAAATCTTTTACAATTTGGGTATTTTCGGAACGGATTTGATAAGTAGTATCGAAAAACGATGTTTGCGGTGGTTTTGAATTTCAAGATGGCGACTTCCGGTATTGATATTCTTTGAAAACCCTTGTAATATGGGTATTTTCGGAACGGATTTGATGAGTAGTATCGAAAAACGATGTTTGAAGTGGTTCAGTATTCCAAGATGGTGACTTCCGGTATTGATATTCTTTGAAACACCTTGCAATATGGGTATTTTCGGAACGGATTTGTTGAGTAGTATCGGAAAACGATGTTTGCGGTGCTTCTGAATTCCAAGATGGCGACTTCCGGTTTATTTATATTCATTAATATCTTTTACAATTTGGGTATTTTCGGAACGGATTTGATAAGTAAATGTAGGAAAACGACGTTTGAGCATAGCCATCTGTTCCAGTACTTTATTTCCAGAATTTCGCTTCATTTCGGGAACTGTTTCAAATTTGAAAAATATGACGAGTTTTAACAATTTGCTCTCACCCTTTGTCTAGCCCGTGGTAATTTGAAACTGATTTGATTGGTATTTTAGTATTTTTTTTACCAAATCCGGCTATAATTTAGATCTAGCGCAGCTATTGTACTACTGTATGAAAATTGTAAGCGCCTACTCGTGGAAACCGTTTCGAAAATATGCATATTGTGAAGGTATTCGAGCAATTCAAGTAATATCGACACAAATTGTAAGGGTTTTCCATGAATAGCAATTAATCGGAAGCCGCCATTTTGGATTTCGGAACGACCTCAAACATCGTTTTTCCACATATACTCATCAAACCCGTTCCGAAAATATTCCCAACGGTGATGATGACCAGCGTCTCCAAATTGTCTATGGGACACATCGACTCTGATATCACCCGACAAAATCTGCTGGTGGCGCTATCTGTTGTCCAGCACTGAAAACATATTTTCAGTTAATAATTATTTTGAGTTTGTTCTTACGCTCTTGGAATTAGGAAGTATTGCTATTCAAGTAATCAAGAAGCGCCCCATTTTTTCCCTACGGCTTATCACAAATATCAAACCAGCCTGAAGCTCATTTTAAATAGTTTATTTGCCTCAAGCAAATTCAAGGAACGGCACTAATCACACCAACTGCTTTTCTCAACTCCAAATTTCACTGTTCAAACTGTTGAATATCAGCAAATAACTCGTCTAAACAAATTGTAAAAATATCTCTACCTTCTCCAGAACGATCGCAAAAAAAAATAGGAAAGGCAAGAACTCGAATCTGGAAACCAAAACACTGTCATCAAGGACATACTCGATGAGACGACGACGACGACGATGATGACGACGATGGTTTGGTCACAAACAGATTGAGATTCACCATCGGCACCACCACTCTGGGACTCTTTTCCTTCCTTCACCCCAAACACACCCCACCACAATGCACAATTTCCAAACAAACTTTTCAGCTCCCCCCTCTTGTCCTGTCCCCCGCACTTGCTCCCTCCAATCCACCAATTGCAATAGGAAAATAGCAATGGACGGTCTATGACACTCCCGGTCGGTGTGTATGCCCCCCTTCTTCCCTCCCCCCCACCGTCCTTGTTCGGTGAGTGAGTGAATGAGAGTGAGTGGCTGAGTGTGAGTCAATGTGGAATGTTTGCAGGGAAAATATTTGCCACAAAATGGTATGTCTATATGATGACGGTAAATAATTTGCCTTCGGAAGAAGACGACGGAGTCCTGTTTCGGGGAAATCCTGTGCGGGGTGAGGAGGACGACTCATATCGGCGTTCAACTAACCTACCAACCAACCAACCAACCATCCGACCGATTGTGACGTTTGTTGGAAGTCTGTTTTTTCATTGGTTCTCAAGCAAATTCAAGTCTTAAACGAAAAAAAGGCAGTAGGCTGCGATTTTTTTCTTCTATTAAAAATAGTTTCCCTTCGCCCTTCTGCCGAATGATCGATTCCATAAATCCATTTGTCAACTTCTAGAAACCAGGCCGGAACGACGTTGCATGTTGTTGTTGCATTGTTTACCCGAATCGGTAAATTATTTACGACTAACAATTATGATTCCACATCCGCCGGGATAAATCGGGAAAAAAATTGCACACTCATCCCTCTCCGAGTTGAAAGCTGTAAGCTGATTCCGGTGAAAAATTGCACATACACACACTCACATATATATACAAATACTGTGTATGGCCTGTCGCATTAATTTGTTGTGTTCGGCACCGTTGGGCACTTTTTATATTGATATTGTCAAAGCAAAAACAGTATTCATGGGTCCAAACAATTCTCCCATCAGCAGCCTCCTCTTTCCGGTCCACCGTGAAATGAATTTTTAATGTCGATAAATGTTGGAAGTGGATTTTTTTTTCTTTCTATCAGCATCCAATAAAAATTGTTTGAGTGTGCTTGTAGGTGTGTGTGCGTGTATGCTTTGTATTAGCACATGTTTGCCAAAGGCAACAAATATGGCTGACCGTTGTTTGGCTGAAATGTGAAACGACGACGACGGACGGCGGCCTACTTTGATTGTTTTTGTCCCTTGACTGTTTTTAGTGGCAGTAGCAACAACAACAACAACACCAACAAAACACAAAACACAAAACAATTGACCTGGGAAAACATTGGCCGACGCCCCACCCCCGTTTCGGTGCTTTTATTTGAAAAAGTTTTCTTTTTTTTTTGTTCATCCCGCAATCACGGGCTATTAATTTGTTTCAAACGATTATGATTCGAAACGAAAGCGCTGCCATCAATATTTGCATAAATCAATCAATTAATGAGCGGTTCATTGAATTGTTGATTTACAGTGAAATTTCAATTTTTTCCTGTGTTTTTGTTGTTGTTGTTGTGCTTCAACTTCTGTATGTGCCATTAATGCATTTTTGCTACATTTTAATTAGTTTCATTTCGACGGGTATAAAAAATTCATACCGTTTTATTGTTTCATTGACTTCAACCGGGCGCGCGTTTTGTGTATTTAAGTATAATGCACACGCCAACATTGTTATTAAACCAGTTTTGTCAAGCATTTATTTATCAAATATTAACCCGCCGGTATTGGATTTTTCACTATCAGCGGCGCCCGCTGAAAGTCTGATTGGTGATTTTCGGATATATTTGGCAAAGCAAGGTCGTATCGGTGTTTTTTTAATTTAGAACACAACTTGATTTCAAGATGGTTTTCAAAAGTACTTTTAACGGCTACAATTCTGTTATTTCGTACACCAACACCTAAAAATTTTATCGATTGCATGAACCGATTCATCACAATCAGAGCACACTCAATAGAAACGTATGGGATAGGGAGAGTGGAAATGCGAATTTTTCAACCATTCTCTCAAGAACATGATTGTTGCCATGCTACGGAGACCAACTAGTATTCACACGGCTTCTATGGCGACCAACAAATTGCCGTGCTCAGGGCAGTACTTCTTAGAGATGGTCAAGATTTTTGCGGGTAAAGATTTTTATTACTTTTATCGGCTACGACAAAAAAAGGTGCATCTAGGTTTCGGGTCGAGTAAAAGTTTTTTACATTTCTCATATAGAAAGGCTATGCAATCACTGTGAAAACCGACTTTTTAACCGAGGCCCGGAGGGCCGAATGTCATATATCAGGTGTACAACTTTGCTTCCGCGTTTTCCGATAGATGGCTGTACCGGCTGAGGCTGGTTAAAATACATAGATGATAATGCCTTTAAAGTGAGTGTGTACAGTGCCTAACGAATTGTCATTGCCGTTTCAATGACAGTTGCTCTTTTTTCGTATTATTCACGCTCGAAAATGTCTGTTTATGTGCCCAATTCTCGCCATTTGCGGGAAGTTTTACTTTTCTGTTACAATTCGAAAAGAAAATGCAGCTGAAGCGCATCGAATGCTCTCAGAAACATACGGTGATGCTGCTCTGAGTAAATGAACGTGTCGGGAGTGGTTTCAACGTTTTAAAAATGGTGATTTCGATGTCGAAGACAAACATGGTGGTGGAAGAGAAAAAAACCTTCAAAGATGAACAACTAGAAGCATTACTTGATGAAGATTCGTGCCAAACCCCTAGAAGAGCTTGCCGAATCGTTGGGAGTAAATCAGCAAGCCATTTTAAAACGTCTCAAGGCCCTGGGCATGATTCAGAAAGAAGGAAACAGGGTGCCGTACGAGTTGAAACCGAGGGACATCGAGCGTCGTCTATTTGTATGTGAGCAACTGCTTCCAAGACAAAATCGTAAGGGGTTTTTACATCGAATCGTAAGCGGTGATGAAAATTAGGTTCGATACGATAATCCTAAACGCAGAAAACTATAGGGAAAGCCCAGACATGCTACTTTGTCGAAGGCAAAACCGAATATTCACGGCGCCAAGGTTATGATTTGGGTTTGTTGGGATCAGCTCGGTGTGGTTTACTACGAGCTCTTAAAACCGGATGAAACCATCACAGGAGATCGCTACCGAACGTGACTGATGCGCCTTAGTCGCGCGCTAAAAGAAAAGCGGCCACAATATCAAGAGCGACATGACAAAGTCATCCTCCAACACGCCAATGCTCGGCCTCACGTCGCAAAAGTGGTCAAAAAGTACCTGGAAACGCTGAAATGGGAAGTCTTGCCCCACCCGCCGTATTCCCCAGATGTAGCCCCTTCTGACTTCCACCTATTCCGTTCGATGGCACACGGCCTGACAGATCAACATTTTCAATCCTTCGAAGAGTTGGAAAAATGGATAGCGTCAAAAAAGGACTCCTTTTTTCGAGCCGGGATCCGAAAATTGCCGGAAAGATGGGAGAAAGTTGTCGCTAGCGATGGACAATACTTTGAATAATACATCTGTAAGCAGTTTTCCGCAATAAAGCTTTTAATTTTGGAAAAAACGGCGGAAGCAAAGTTGTACACCTGATACCATTCGATTAAGCTCGACGAACACAGAGTAAATCTCTCTCTCTCTCTCTCTCTCTCTCTCTCTCTCTCTCTCTCTCTGTGTGTGTGTGTGTGTGTGTGTTGGTGTGTGTGTGTGTGTGTGTGTTTGTGTGTTACAATAATATGCACTCACTTTTCTCGGAGATGGCTGAACCGATTTTCACAAACTAAGATTCAAATGAAAGGTCTTCCCGATTCGACTTCCGGTTCCAGAGATATGCACCAAAAAAATGGAAAAAAATATGCACTCACTTTTTCCAGAGATGGCTGAACCAATTTTCACAAACTAAAATGCAAATAAAAGGTCTTATGGTCCCATAGCCTGTTATTAAACTTCATTTGGATCTGACTGCCGGTTCCGGAGTTACAGCGTAATATGTGAAAATTAGAGAAAAAGTGTGCATTCAATTTTCTCTGAAACAGTTCAACCGATTTTCACAAACTAAGATTCAAACAAAAGCTCTTATAATTTCCTAAAAATGTCTAGAACATTTTATCCGAATCCGACTTCCGGTTCCGGAACTAAAGTGTGATAAGTGGAAAATTACCAATTTCATTAGTATTTTTTCACAAACGATGGTCAAAAACAGGTACAAATCCCACAAAACTTTCTCATAAATTCTTCTAGTTGGCAGAGCTTGTTAGTTTGTGGTCATAAAAGAATAACTCGGCACTACTGGTGCCCCCTTTTCCTGTTCCGGAAGCACCAAAAGTGGTGCAGAAAAACTTAAAAAAATAGAGCTTACTTCGATTTCTCTGCGATGCTTGAACCGATTTTCACATATCTTGATTTGAATTAAAGCTCATATTATCTTTAAGGAGCAAGACTCTTTGCAAGCGTATGAGTAATGCCAACAATGTGTGCGTAAAAACAAATTCCGGTGCTTCTTTTCCTGATTTTGCTCAATAAATTTTCCATATGGTTGAAAAATAAACCAATCGGTTCATATTGCTTAAAATTGCAATTGAAGAAAAGCGAAAATCGTAGTCTAAAACTCTTCCGTTTTCCTTAAAACTGCTCGAGAAAAATTATTTCAGTTTCAGCTTACTTCCACTGACACATTTTGTTAGCAACAAACACATTCCTATATGGATTTACTCTTGCAGAAATTATTGCGATATAAAGATTTACGTACCTTCTATTAGTAATCCGGCAAAAAAGGAACCTTGAATTTAACACGCGAAAGGCAATGGATATGGAATGTTATCGTAAAAGTATTTATTATTCCGGCAAACTGCATTTGTAACAGAAAATATTTAGTTTTGTTTATTTTGTGTAGCGCCATCTAATACAAATGCATTGAAGCAATGTTGCCAACTTTTTTATTAGGGAATTAAAATCTACATTCATAAAATAGAAGCCATTTTCCATCAAACGCTGGTGAAAAATTGATCAAAACTGGTATTTCAGGCTTAACATTCATTTGAGAATGAATTATTGTGAAAAAAGATTGTTTGAATCTCAACCGTGCAATCCACTTTGATAAACTCGGTGCACTGCATATATGAATACACAGATCTATGGCATACGTACCAAATAAAATGTACATAATACACAAATTACCAGCACAAGTTAACTTGGTTTACTCTTGATCCTTAAAGCTACCGTGAAATTTCATCCGGATCCGACTTCCGGTTCCACAGTTACAGGGCGATGAGTGTCAAAGTGTTCAAATCGCCATATAGAATGACAATATGTACAACACCGAAAGAAGAAGAAAACACTAAACAAATGATGCGTGCTTTGTTCTACTCGCGTACACGCTATGAAGAAATCGAAACGGTTACGGATGTCTGCTACTGGTTTGTGATATTGGTAAAAGACGGTGCGGTTGATAAATATTATAGCTATTTTATGATTAGTACGGACGAAAGAATAAACGAATGTCAATGAATTCAAATTTATTTGAAAAATTTAAAAATTTCCTCATCCGGTAGTGCAATAATACCGTGCCGATGGTGTAATGATGTCAATAATAATAATAAAAGTAATAATCCTACTACATGTTTTACGCTGCTGATTCATGTTGTTTAGCTTGACTTACATATGCAGACGTAACAGAAACGCAGGTTCGTTTCGTAGGTTAGATTTCGTTTAATTGATTTGAACGAAATAGAGCATGAGACAGTAAGACTAGGTTTAACTAGGTTCAAAACTGTTTCAATTTATAGGTCATATTTGTTGCTGGCAAACAAACCAACGTCGGCTATTCCGGTCATCTAAATCCGGTTTTCGGAAGAATTGGAAATGGTGATTAAAAACTGCAAAAAGGATCTCACTCACTTTCCTTCAAGCTGTTCAAATGGATTGTCACAAACTTATAGGTTCAAAGGATAAGTCTTACAGTTTCATACGGTATTCCTAAATTTGTTGTGGATACTATTTCCGGTTCCAGAACTACAGGGTAAACAGGATTTGTAGAGTTTGTTAGATTAAGTCCAAACCAACACTCCTATTTCTATTCAATGAACAGTTGTTTTTGTGAATTCCACAGTAATATTTTTGATGTTATGAGTAATATGAGAAAGGCATCATTACACCACTATGTGGATTAAAACAGGTTTTTTTTTATTTTCGATTCGGTTACGGGTCGGGTTTGGCTACGAAAAAAACGCTTGTCCGACCATGTTTAGTACTTTTCAGTGCTTATCAAACAAACGCTTTCTGATCCTTATTGTGGTTCAAGAATGCCTTTCTCTTGACATTTAAATAGTTTTATGAAAACATTTGAAAGACTCTATTCTCGGCCATTTAAAGATTAATATTGTATTCTTTGTCCATCGGTCCATTGATGTTTGCTTACTAATTCCAATACATTCACTAAATCGCTTCACTGGTTGAACAAAGCAATCGGCAAGAGAAGCACGTCTCGATAAGAAAAGCTTTCGCATTCGGAAAACTCTCCAAAACTCTCCCAATTATTTATAATATGCGTGTCTGAAATTATCGCTTGTTGAATGTTATTTTTTGTTGTTGTTCCGCGCCTGTAAACACAGTAGGCTGTTCACCGCCACCCACGTGTTCAAAAGTGACAGAGGATCCTCGCCTAGTGTTGTAAAGTGAGGTTAGGTTGTGTATTTGACCAAAAATAATAATGTTGAGTATTTGGGACAATATTGATTCAATTCGGCTTGGGGATTTGTAAATTAATTAGGTGTAATCCGCGCGTATCGCAATCACCGAACAAACACCGTTTCGGCCGTTTTCGGACAAAATTTAGCGTGTGTAATAAATTAAATATCTTCAAAAATGGCCGGCTATTTGCTGACTTTCGAAAATGGTATTTATTTGCCCACGATAAACTTGATCCAATGGATAAATAATTCTATGAAATTTCCAATTACTATTGTCTGTGATAAATCGTTTAGGCAATATTAGCGATAAACGCGTGCACCGTTTATTATGGCATGCACATTTAATGACAGTTCCGCGATAGCACCTGCCCTGACCACTAGCCAGCTCGACTAGCTGTTTGAGCAGTAAAAACAAAACTAGCTGCAGTTCAGGAATATGCGGTACGAAGGGGGGCGGGGTTCATTCTACAGTTCTTCCGACAAGCGTTACAATTTTTCTCCCCGTCGGAGTCCAAACTCCTTGAGTTTGTGTGTGCGAT
This sequence comes from Malaya genurostris, assembly GCF_030247185.1. Taxonomy (NCBI): domain Eukaryota; kingdom Metazoa; phylum Arthropoda; class Insecta; order Diptera; family Culicidae; genus Malaya; species Malaya genurostris. The sequence continues at coordinate 14,443,241 of NC_080570.1, forward strand.
GAAAATATTTGATGCTCGTTCGAGTTCCTTCTGTCTATACACAGTCAGTCAAGTCCGTCCGTCAGTCAGTCTCTCCCCGTCTGTCTGTCTGTCAGTTGGTTGGTTGGTTGCTCGGCAGTGGCACTGAGGATCCATTCCAGGAGAGTCGATAAATATATTTGTGTTTGGTAAACTGCTTTTGATTTTTTTTTGTTCCTGACTATTCGCCCTCTACACAATATTTTCCGCAACTAGGACGGCCAGGCAGCCACGCGAACCGTACTCCTCCTCCTCCTTCTCCGGCACTTGAGTCCGTATCAAGTTGGAAGTTGATAATCAACATGTAATTGATTGGTGAATATTTACCTGCGACTGACGGCGGAAGTAATCGGTTCACGATAAACGCGCGCTGTGACAATCGCAGTAGGCTGACAACAAGTAAAAATTAATTGGTTTCCTAGATTTTAAATATTATTCAAACCATTTTTCGTAAAACTGCAATGATTTGACTTGTGCCATCTTATTCATGCATTCACGAACCGGAGGCGAAACGTCGAGAAGTGGTGTTAGCTGAAAAAATTCTTTTGTCCAAGAAAATCAACTAAAAATTGGTTAGGCGATTTGTGTATTTCTAAGACCAGACAAGGCGCACATATTTGAAAAAAAAAATGCTCAAAAACCGCATAACATCGAACATTCGGCATATAAAAATCGCATTAAAACTTCGCATAACTTTAAGAATTCGTGAAAAAAAACACATAACAGTCGAGTAAAAAAATCGCGACTTGACTCATTCATTTTACTTGTCTTTCATTTCATTGTATTGTATAATAAAATTCATGCATCCGGCAATGGTTAAAACAGAGATGAAATGAATTTATAAACGAAACAATATTATATTTCATGTTTATTCTTTTTCTATTTTATTCCTTTATTATTGTGCACTATTTTGTTCTATTTCATTTCATTTCAATTTGTTTTGTTTCGATTATAAAAGTTTCAATCTTAACGCCATTCGCCTTTTCGGGCCAGAGAAAAAACTTTCTGACCCTAAGTGCGAAGGGTTGGGAATCGAACCCAGGTGGTCTGCGTGAAAAGGGCATCGACTTACCCAACACGCTACACCCCCTACGTCCCCTCTTGTTTTCATTTCATTGCATTTCTGTGTGTTTGGTTTGTGATTTATTTTATTGTGATTAATTTTGTTTCAATTCATTTGATTTTACATGACACTATTTTATCCTACTTACATTTCATGTTGATATGTTTTATTGAAATTTATATTTTATTTTAGTTCATATTATTTTATATTATTATATTCAATTTAATTTTATTATTTTCCATTTTGTTTGTAGCAAGTTGCAAACTATTGAAATTTCAATATTTTTAATTTTTTTTTCGCGGGTATACATTGCATTTCAATGCAAATAAACGCGCAACCTCGGAAATCCGCGTAGCTTCTCAAATCGGCATAAAAAAACCGCGTAACTTCGTAAATCGGCGTAAAAAATCGCGTAGCTTTGAAAATCCACGTAGAATAATCGTAACTTCTTAAATCGGCAAAAAAAAACCGCGTAACTTCGGAAATCCACGTAAAAAAACTGCACAAATTTAGAAATCCACGTAAAAAAACTGCGTAACTTCGGAAATCCATGTAAAAAACCACGCAAATTCAAAAATCCGCACAAATTCAGAAATCCGCGTGAAAGACCACGTAACTTCGGATATCCGCGTAAAAAATCGCGTGGTTTTGAAAATCCACATAAAAAACCGCGTAACTTCTCAAATCGGCATAAAAAACCGCGTAACTTCAGAAATCCGCGTAAAAAACCACGCAAATTCAGAAATCCACGTAAAAAAACGCTTAACTCCGAGAATCCTCGTAAAAACACTGCAACTTCACAAATCCACGTAAAACAACCGCGTAACTTCGGAAATCCGCGTAAAAAATCGCGTAACTTCGGAAATTCGCGGGAAAAAACTGCGCAAATTCAGAAATCCACGTAGAAAAACTCGTATGTTCGAAAATCCACGTAGAAAACCGCATAATTTGGGAAATCCGCATAAAAAACACGTAACATCGGAAATCCACGTTAAGAAAAATCGCGTAACTTCGAAAATCCGCGTAAAAATGTATTATGCGAAAAAAAACTGTGTAACTTCGGAAATCCACGTGAAAACCGCGTAACTTCGGAAATCCGCGGAAAAAACCGAATATTTTCGGAAATCCATGTAAAAAAATCCGCCTATCTTTGAAAATCCACGTAAAAAAACGCGTAACTTCGAAAATATGCGGAAAAATGTACTATGCGAAAAAAAAACTGCGTAACTTCGGAAATCCGCGTAAAAAACACGTAGCTTTGGGAATCCTCGTAAAAAACGCGTAACTTCGAAAATTCGCGAAAAAAAGTCGCTTAAATAAAATGTGTTAAAAAACATCGCGCAACTTCGGAAATCCGCGGAAAAAACCGAGTATTTTCGAATATCCATGTAAAAAAATCCGCGTAAGTTCGAAAAACCAAAAAAACGAGTAACTTCGGAAATACGCGTAAAACAATCGCATAACTTCTGGAATCCTCGCGTAAATTCGGAAATCCACGTAAAAAAAACCCGAGTAGCTTCGGAAATCGTCGTAAAAAATTCACGCAACTTCAGAAATCCGCGTAAAAAAGCCACGTTAAAAAACTGTTTTATGCGTAAAAAATCGCTTAACTTCGGGAATCCTCGTGAAAAAACCACGTAGCTTCAAAAATCTACGTAAACAAATCGCGTAATTTCGGGAATCCTCGTAAAAACCGTGTAACTTCGGAAATCCGCATAAAAAAACCGCGCAACTTCGGAAATCGACGTAAAAACAGCGTAACTTCAGAAATCCACGTAAAAGACATGATGAGGTGTCATTAGCCGGTCAACATAATCTGCCAATGCACCGGTGAGCTGAATGCAAAACGTAAAAAATGACGGGTGGGTAATGTCAGAGACATAACCGGATCACGTGAATACGAAAAAAATGAATTTTGGATCTGGATTTCTGGAACCAAATTTTGACACCGACTGTTGGAACTGAATTCTGAAGCTGAACTGTAGAACTGAATTCTGGATTGTTGAACTGATTACTTGTGGAACTAAATTCGAGACCAGGATTCTGGCTCGGCACTGAACTCTGAACCTGAATCTTAGCAATGTACTCTGGATATAGATTCTACAGCCGGATGTAAGCTAGAGAATTCCTGTTCAGGATTCAGTTTTCAAATTCGGATCCAGGATTCAGCTCCGAAATGAAAAAAAAAACTGGTCTTAGATTATTAATCTAAAACTCAAAACTGAGCTCTGGAACTGGATTCTAAACCTGGATTCCGGTCTGAACTGTCAACGAGAGTGAATGAAACATCAATGATAATATTTCCGATAATGTGGGGAAAAAATTATGTTGATAGTTTAGATACAACAAGAGATATTCGCCATCAAAAATAATATTTCAGAGGGTAAATTTTGAAAACGCACCCCTTAGTAAGGTAGGTAGTATTCACGACAAAAAAAAATGAATTTACAACAAACCGGTTCACCTGAGAGTACCAAACCGCCTGAATGACTATTGAAATTTATCATGCACGTAATCTACTAGGTGTTTTGACTTTATCGTAGAGAAAAGATATGCCACTACTGAACAAACCGTTATTTGAGCCAAGACCTTGTGTATGTTGGTGTGCGTGCGTGTATATACAGAAAAAACAAGCACATGCTTTTCTCGGAGATGGTTGGACCGATTTCAACAAAATTTGATTCATATGAACGGGCTTATTCTCCCATAGAACACAATTGAATTTTATCCGGATTCGATTTCGGGTTCCGGAGTTACGGCGTGATATGGATGAAAATTAATCGTGCAATATGCATTCATTTTTTTAGATATGGCTGACAGACGTAAAATTATTGCCATAGGCTAAAATAAATAATGGAATCGAGCAAATGGAATTATGTTCTGAATGGATAGAATAGAAAAGAAAGCAAAACAATAGTGATAAACATGAAGAATAAACTGCTAAATGTGTGATTGGAAAGCGACTTTCATGGCATTTCAGGAGTGATTGGAATTTATCATGCAACCGAAATACTAGGTGTTTTTTGCTAATTTTAAAAAGGCCATATTTTACCACCTCTGAATTTATTTACGATACAGTTCGATTATTATGGCTTAGTTGAGAATCTGTAGGAAGTCGTCGAATATGACGCAAACCAAATTAACTCGTTTTTAAATCTTATAAGATCGAATGCTGTTTTTTTAGGTTTATTGCATTCACTTCAAATTCAAAATGAAAATTGAAATGGAACCGATTTCACAATCGCGTAGTCAAACGAAGCCACCGTTTCAAAACCAACGTCATGCTCTACGAAACCTGCTCATTTTCATACTCATCCAAAGAAAAGTATCGCAACAGATGTGATGTGTGGACCAGGATCCAGATAAAACAGCGCGCACGACATAGAAATAGAGCAATATAATAATAAACATCGCCACCAGGCATCTATCTTCGTGGGCAAACAACGGGTTCTGCCAGCAAGTAGAGTCAGTGCACCTATTTTGAACTGGAATAGAACTTTTTAGTGTTTTTCCCGAATCCCAGGTTACAAACTTTTCGGATGTTTCAAAGGTTGACTCGAGACTAAGACCATCTACCTTCTACCTCGAACAAGGAGGAGTGGAAGAGAGATAGAGAGCGAGACGGAGATAACAACGCAACAACCGGGTTGGATATTTTCATCAACCAACGACGAAGTTGCAGGAATAGCAGCAGCAGCGGCACCCAGCACAGGACACATGCCAAAACGAGAGGGTTCAGTGATCACAGTAATAAAAGTTCGGAGCAAATAGCCAACGGGGTTCGGATATTTGGAACACAAAGATCCTGTCGGAACGAGTCTACCCCGTCCAAGCCGGCGGCAGTAAATCTGTTCTAATCTAATGAAACATTTGCTTGCTTGTTGGCACCGGAAAGGTCATCAAAATTAGCGTTTCAATCTGAAACAGTTGAAGAAGATTTAGAGGTGAATATTTTTTTGTCATTCCGTTCTGGAATCGATGCTATACTTAATTATTGCACTGGACCAAGGAAGCTACTATCATGATTAACCCACAAACTTGCGGAAAAGTGCGCCACCAAGCGATGTAAACAGAGCACTTCAACAACAAAAAAAAAAAGAATGAACGAGTGGCTGCCAGCTGTGTGAGGAACGTATTTACATTGACCCTGACCACACAACAAGTTACAATTCGCACGCTTACTCGGCATCAATATTAACGTTTGTCAAATAGACACAAATGGAGTGGATAACAGCATTATTCTTCTGATGGTAGAGTCATTTGGTCTTCTTCGGTACGCCTCGCCAGGTGAGCTGGGGGTTCAATAGAAAGCAATTGGGTTTCAATTATTTTTTCATTCATGGAAGTGCTCTGCCATTGAGCTACCCGGGAATGTGGGAAAGCATTGATTTTTAGAGTGTCAACCGAGAATCAATTGTTATCAAAATGTGTCCACACGGTACAACCCAATGGTTCTAGACATGATGAGTGATATCAAAAGTCACCTTGCATCATCGTGAATTTGGACATTTTAATTTAGATGAAATTTCTGAAATCGATTTAATATTTTTTTTCTCTTTTTTGATGCCAAATGTTTTAGAACTACATGAATGAAAAGTCGAGATCTAGTGTCATCTCAAAACTCGAAAACAAATGTTTGTCCCAAATATCTTAGAATTGTCTGAAACGTGGAGATCTGGTTTGATCTCGATTTTTTTTTAAATTGACTCTGGGACTGAGAAAAATTTATTCCAGTTCTAGTCGTTTTTTCAACAGAGAGTCGATTATATTTAAAAAAAAATCAAGATGACACTAGATAGAAAAACTGGACGCGATAAAAATTCTGTCAAGTTTTTTCAGTGGAAATTTTCAACGATAGAAAATCCTACAACCGTGTCTTTGTTCGGATACCGACACAGCATCGATTAGAACGTGTTACAGCAGCAGAAAACCCGTGCCGTGACGTCTGACGTTAATTTCGCGCGGATTGTATAAGTGTTGTGACTTGTGCTTTTTCCTCGCGAAGGTTTTTCACACTGTCACACAGCCGATGGCCGGTGCAACAGATAAACAGTTGAGATTGTGCTTTTTCCTCAAGGAGGTTTTTGGCACATATTAAAGAGGCAATCGATCAAGACCAGGTCTTGGCGGCCATTCCTTATTGCCAGACAAGCTAAGTATTGTTTCCTTTTTCTCCTCTGATACCATTGCTTATCGTTGCATTCCACCTCATATAATTACATAACCTGCGCGGAGATAACTCCGTGCTTTAATAAGCATCGTTATAATGAATCCCCCTAATCCTGATAATGTAATGGATACAGATCCAAAACCACCTCTTGATAACAACAAGAAGATCTCAAGGGTAAAGAAGTATCCCGATGATCCTTTGCTTTCGACCGGTTCCTATGTGGTCTATTTCCGGACCAAGAACAACAACAAATTTAACCTTATAAAAATATCTCACGAATTGACTTCACGATACTCTACTATTACACGTATTGATAAAGTACGCCCAGGGAAGCTTAGGGTCTTGTTAACCAGCTCAAAGCAGGCTAACGAGATCGTTCAAAGTGATCTTTTTGCGCGGGAGTATTGTGTCTACGTGCCAGCACGCGAAGTGGAGATTGACGGCGTGGTCACAGATGCGAGTCTGACATGTGAAGATATTCTTGAGCACGGGGTTGGCGAATTCAAAGACCCCCTACTCAAGAAGGTAAAAATACTGGATTGTAAACGTTTACATTCAGTGTTTGTCGCTGGGGACGGAACAAAATCTTATCCCCAATCAGACTCTTATCGAGTGACCTTCTCCGGTTCGGCTTTACCCAATTTCGTTCTCTTGGACCGGGTACGTCTGCCTGTTCGTCTGTTTGTACCGCGGGTCATGAACTGTACCAATTGTAAACAATTGGGACATACAGCCTCTCGTTGTGGCAATAAACCTCGTTGTGCTAACTGTGGAGAGGCACATGCGAATGGCTCTTGCGGAAAGAACATTGAAAAATGTTTTTACTGTAAAGAGGACCCGCATGACCTCTCGATATGCCCCGCGTACAAATTGCAAGGGGATAAATTGAAACAATCTCTCCAAGCACGCTCCAAGCGTTCTTTCGCCGAGATGCTCAAGAATGCTAAGCCACCTAAACTAACAGAAAACATCTACACTTGCCTGTCAACTGACGAGTATGAATCTGACGATCCCCTCGAAGGTCCATCTTCGGCTGTCCCTCAGAGCTTTAGAAAGAGGAGAAATATTTCCTCTCACAAGCTCCCTAGTAAGGGTACGAAGATATCTTCTGAGGGCCCTCCAAAAGTAACATCAATGGGAAGTGCTGGTAAAATGAAAAAACCAAAGCAAACAGCTCCTGATCTGGATAAACTTAGATCTAAAAAGGAATTTCCAGCACTTCCTGGGACATTAAAACCCCCAAACGTCCCCAAATACCAACCAGAGAATCTACCAAATGCTGGTTTTATAAAATTCTCTGATATTGTGGACTGGATTTGCAAAACATTCAATTTTTCCGACGCCTTGAAAAATCTTTTGATGACTTTTATACCAACAGTTAAAACATTTTTAAAGCAGTTGACTGCAAAATGGCCCCTCCTCTCAGCGATTGTATCCTTCGATAGCTAATTTACAGAACGAGGTCATGGATTTGATCACTGTTCTACAGTGGAATTGCAGAAGTATCATTCCCAAAATAGATTCTTTCAAAATTCTAATAAACAATTTGAAATGTGACGCATTTGCTTTGTGCGAAACATGGTTAACTTCTGAAATACCCCTCAACTTCCACGATTTTAACATTATCCGCTGGAATCGAGAAACCCCTTACGGAGGGGTACTTTTAGGGATCAAAAAGTGCTATTCCTTCTATCAAATAAACCTCCCCTCGATACCAGGTATTGAAGTTGTCGCATGTCAAGTCACAATGAAAGGCAAGGACCTTTGCATTGCTTCCGTCTACATTACTCCAAGGGCCTCGATTGGGCACCGACGGCTTTGCGATCTAATGGCACTCCTTCCAGCACCAACGTTGGTTTTAGGAGACTTCAACTCGCATGGTACGGGATGGGGCTGTCTTCATGATGATAACAGATCAACTATAATCTACGACCTATGCGATAACTTCAATATGGCAATTTTAAATACGGGAGAAATGACACGGGTTCCGGCACCACCAGCGAGACCAAGTGCATTGGATCTTTCTATTTGTTCGACATCGTTACGATTGGATTGCACGTGGAAGGTAATCCCTGATCCTCACGGTAGCGATCATTTGCCGATCGTAATTTCAATCAGCAGCAGTTCGAGACCATTGGAGACAGTCAATGTTTCGTATGACCTCACACGAAATATTGATTGGAAAAGTTACGCAAACTCGATATCTGAGAAACTAGAAACAACGCGAGAGCTTCCTCTGGAGGAAGAGTATACATTTCTGGCTGGCTTGATTCTCGATACTGCGATTCAAGCTCAGACGAAGCGAGTACCCGGCGTGAAAAATACCATCCGTCCTCCCAATCCGTGGTGGGACAAAGAGTGCTCAGAACTAAAAGCTGAAAAAACTTCAGCCTTCATAATATTTCGAAAAAATGGAACACCAGATAACTATCGAAAATACGCGTCATTAGACTTTAAAATGAAAAGCCTTATTAAAGCTAAGAAACACGGTTATTGGCGTCGATTTGTAAATGATTTATCGAGAGAAACATCAATGACTACTCTTTGGAATACGGCCCGACGAATGCGTAACCAAAACAACACAAACGAAAGCGAGGAATATTCTAACCGCTGGATATTCGATTTTGCTAAAAAGGTATGTCCCGACTCTGTTCCGGAACAGAAGATCACCCACGTCGCGTCATCAAACAGGAACAAAACACCGTTTTTGATGGTGGAGTTTTCACTTGCACTCTTGTCATGTAACAATAAAGCCCCAGGGTTAGACAGAATCAAATTCAACTTGTTAAAAAATCTGCCTGACACTGCCAAAAAGCGCTTGTTGAAATTATTCAATAAGCTTCTTGAGGATAATATTGTCCCACATGACTGGAGACAAGTGAGAGTTATCGCCATTCAAAAACCAGGGAAACCAGCCTCCGATCATAATTCGTATCGGCCGATTGCTATGCTTTCCTGTATCCGAAAATTGTTCGAAAAAATGATTCTGTTTCGTCTAGACAATTGGGTCGAGACTAATGGTTTACTTTCAGATACACAATTTGGTTTCCGCAAAGGTAAAGGGACGAACGATTGTCTTTCGTTGCTCTCAACCGAAATTCAAATGGCATTTGCTCGTAAAGAACAAATGGCGTCAGTTTTTCTAGACATCAAGGGGGCTTTTGACTCAGTTTCCATAAACATCCTATCTGAGAAGTTGCATCAGCATGGTCTTTCACCAATTTTGAATAACTTTTTGTATAATCTATTGTCTGAGAAACACATGTATTTCACGCATGGTGATTTGTCGACAATACGATTCAGTTACATGGGTCTTCCTCAGGGCTCATGCTTAAGCCCCCTTTTATACAACTTTTACGTAAACAACATTGATGAATGTATCAACACATCTTGCACGCTAAGACAACTTGCCGACGACAGCGTTGTGTCCATTATAGGACCCAAAGCTGCCGATCTCCAAGGACCATTACAAGATACCCTCGACAACTTGTCGACATGGGCTCTTCAAATGGGTATCGAGTTCTCTACGGAGAAAACTGAGCTGGTCGTATTTTCAAGGAAGCGAGAACCAGCACAATTACAGCTTCAACTAGGGGGTGAAACCATAGCTCAGGTCTTCACATTTAAATATCTCGGGGTCTGGTTCGACTCCAAAGGCACCTGGGGATGTCACATTAGGTATCTGAAACAAAAATGCCAGCAGAGAATCAATTTTCTTCGTACAATAACCGGAACTTGGTGGGGTGCCCACCCAGGAGACCTGATCAGACTGTACCAAACAACGATATTGTCCGTAATGGAATATGGATGCTTCTGCTTTCGATCCGCCGCGAACACCCATTTCATTAAACTGGAAAGAATTCAGTATCGTTGTTTGCGTATTGCCCTAGGTTGCATGCAATCGACTCATACGATGAGTCTCGAAGTGCTCGCGGGCATCTTACCGTTGAAAAACCGATTCTGGGAACTCTCATATCGTTTGCTAATCCGATGCGAAATCTTGAATCCGATGGTGATTGAAAACTTCGAAAGGCTTGTCGAGCTCAATTCTCAAACCCGTTTTATGTCCTTGTATTTTGATTACATGGCCCAGGATTTTAACCCTTCTTCGTTTATTCCCAACCGTGCTCATTTCCTGGATACTTCTGATTCTACTGTGTTTTTCGACACATCCATGAGAAAAGAGATTCGTGGAATTCCGGATCATGTACGCCCTCAAATGGCCCCTAATATTTTTTATAATAAATTCAGAGCAGTCAACTGTGAAAAGATGTTTTACACTGACGGTTCAAACATCAACAGTTCCACAGGCTTTGGTATCTTCAATCAAAACATCACCGCTTCGTACAAACTCAATGATCCGGCTTCAGTCTACGTCGCAGAATTAGCTGCTATTCAGTACACCCTCGAGATCATTGAAACGTTGCCCAAAGACCATTACTTCATTGTCACGGACAGTCTAAGTTCAATAGAAGCTCTCCGGGCAATGCAGCCAGGAAAGTATCCCCCATATTTCCTGGGGAAAATACGGGAACACTTGAGAGCTTTATCTGAACGGTCTTATTTAATATCGTTAGTCTGGGTCCCTTCACATTGTTCCATTCCAGGCAATGAAAAGGCAGACTCATTGGCTAAGATGGGCGCATTAGAAGGTGATATTTATGAAAGACCAATCTGCTTCAATGAATTTTTCAGTATCTCTCGTCAGAAAACTCTCGAAAGTTGGCAAACTTCATGGAGCAATGGCGAACTGGGACGATGGCTACATTCCATTATCCCTAGGGTATCGACGAAACCTTGGTTCAAGGGGATGAACGTGAGTCGCGATTTCATTCGTGTGATGTCTCGGCTAATGTCAAACCACTACACGTTCAACGCACATCTCCGGCGTATTGGGCTCACGGAGAACGGTCTCTGCACCTGTGGCGAGGATTATCAGGACATCGAGCATGTCGTGTGGTCGTGCGTAGAGTATCGTGAAGCCAGGTCTGAGCTTAAGAAATCCCTTAGGGCCCGAGGTAGACCACCTGAGGTTCCGATCCGAGATGTATTGGCGAGTCGGGATAGTCTTTATATGCTCCTCATTTATAAGTACCTTAAACACATTAACGTACAAGTGTAATCTGTTATATTACTCATTAATTTGTTCCTTTTCCTTGACGCTACTTCAACTGAGGCTAAGAATAAATTTCACCTACAGGTTCGTTACTAACATCCGCCCGGTTTTCCCCATCCCCCGACTGTCCACCATCTTCATCGAAACTAACAAGATCTTTCTGCTGTCACTAATTTTTTGCTTCCCCTTCCCATGTCTCTTCACCATCTCGATGTCAACTAATTAGAACTCTGTCGTTCTTAGTCTTTTCGTTTCCATACCCCCTTTTTTCACTCCGTTTTCCACAACATTTACTTCTCTGTGTTTTTTTGTATTCTCCTCGGCAACACCACCATCATCACCAACGAAGAGCCGCTCCATTCGATGACCAACATGCGGGCCACCCGCCGGGCCTTCGTAGCCTGGGGGTGTTTCCCGCGGACCCACAGAAGGATGCGGCAACTTTTGAAGCGTTTCCACGTCATATTTCAACACCACCGCCACGAAGAACCACTACCATCGATGAGGGCAACCCGCCGGATCGAAGACTCAAGAGTGTTTCCTGAGGACCCACATAGACAAGCCCTTGGCATCGTAAACCTTAATGGATTATGCCTTAATAAATATAACTTTAAAAAAAAAAAAAGATGACACTAGATCTCGATGATTCTTGCAATGCTAAGACATTTGGTATCAAAAATATTTTTTTCGATTTGGGAAATTGAGACTTTTTTGGGTGCTTAGTCTTTTGAGCATTACCGCTGCACGAAATTAAAGATGAATGTTATTGAAAATAATAATTCAAACACTTTCTCACAGCAGACAATATCTTTATTCAGTCAGTTCAAGCTGGAATGGTTTCTATTAGTATACGGTTATGATGAAGTATGATAGCAACTTACAATTTAGTGTTCTTCCAAATTTCAAATCAATGTCGGAAATTTTAATTCATGGAACGTTTGAAGCGAATAATAATAACTGCTATTAGTTTAATTCGTGGTCTTTGCACCTATTCAGAATAGTTTGTTGTTCAAAATTCAACGCATTAAATTCAATTCCAAATAACTTACACGCATAGATGCAGCGATAGTATCGCTTAGAAACTGCAACAGTATAGCGTTGAAACAACAAATTGTACTTCTTAAAACTACTAATTGTAGAAGGAATTCCAGTAATATGAGAAAAAAACTATTAATATAGCATCACCTTTCTGGCTTGAATAACTGCTTCTTCCTCAGGTGGTGTTACTGGTTCTTTTTATTATCATCCGCCATTCTCCCTAGCTGACAGCGGCTAGCGTCGTCGCCTATACGATCAATCGTAAAGGGCCAATGCGCTGGCGGTTCATCCGTGCTAACAATGACCCCTAAAGATTGGCACCTTACTGTGTATATCTAAAACCATTAAATTTCTAAACCCTCTAAAGATGCGCTTCTATTTTCAGAATGGTATTGAGTCTCGACTTTGTTATCCGATGGGATCGGTACGCTAAATTCACGTGAAATGCTTGGTGCATGCAGAGCACTGGAAACGTTTGTTTTACCTCAGAGACAACAGTAAGAGTTTCCAGTGTAAAGCGATTTATAGGTAATATTATTTGATGTTTGCTATTGCAAACGTCATTCAAACAAGAAAAAATATGTAAAAGAAGCATTTACATCATTTGATTTGCTTGTGCGTTTCGCCTTAGACTAAGTAAATACATTAGCAGTTCATATTAAACTTCTAACAGCTCCAGATAACCAGATAACCAGTTATTTATCCTCTCAAATTATCCCAACTAAGGATCAGGGCCATTTCGCCGAAAGCCGTTTCACCGAAGGCCATTTCACCGAAAGGGTCATTTCGCCGAAACAGTAATTCCGTTGAATCCATTAATTGTCTTAATATCGTAATTGGAATGGATTCAAAATAAAGACAAATGAAGGATGATAATGTGTACGCCCCCTTAAGTTGATCTTTAATCGTATTTCTGAAATATCTCATATTTCAAAAAAAACGGATAAATTCATTCTCCCGAGTTTAATCCAACGTGACTACTCTCTTGAATACTTTTTGCCTTTTTCATATAGAAAGGCTATACAATCACTGTGAGAACCGACTTTTTAACCGAGTCATATATGCACTCACTTTTTTCAGTGATGGCTTAACCGATTTCCGCAAACTAAGATTCAAATGAAAGGTCTCATGGTCCCATAGCCTGCTATTGAATTTCATTTGGATCCCACTTACGGTTCCGGAGTTACATGTTACATGTGAAAATTACAGAAAAAGTGTGCACTCAATTTTCTTTGAAACGGCTCAACCGATTTTCACAAACTAAGATTTAAATGAAAGGTCGTATAGTTTTCTAAAAATTGCTAGAACATTTTATCCGGATCCGACTTCCAGTTCCGGAACTAAAGCGTGATACGTGTAAAATTTTCAATTTCATGAGGATTTTTTCGCGAACAATGGTCAAAAACAGGTAAAATTCCCATAAAACTGTCTGATAAATTCTTCTAGTATGCAAAGATTGTTATTTTGTGGGCACAAAAGCTTAATTCAGCCCTACTGGTCCCCCCTTTTCCTGTTCCGTAAGCACCGAAAGTGGTAAAGAAAAACTCAAAAAATAGAACTCACTTCGATTTCTCAGCGATGCTTGAACCGATTTTCACAGTTAGTGCTCACATTGTCTTTAAAGCTACTGTGAAATTTCATCCGGATCCGACTTCCGGTTCCGCAGTTACAGGGCGGGCGATGAGAGTCGAAGCTTTCAAACTGGCCTATAGAATGACAATACAATACCGTGTAATGTGGAAGAAGAGAACACAAAACTAACGATGCGTGCTTTTTTCTATTTCGTACACGCTATAAAGAAAACGAAACGGTTACGGATGTCTGCTACTAGTGTGTGATATTGGTAAAAGACGGTGCTGCGGTTGATAAAAATTATATCTATTTTATGATCAGTACGACCAGAAGAATAAACGAATGTCAATGAATTCAAATTTATTTGAAAAAATATGAAATTTTCACATCCGGTAGTGCAACAATACCGTGCCGATGGTGTAATGATGTCAATAATAATAATAAAAGTAATAATCCTACTACCTGTTTTATGCTGCTGATTCATGTTGTTTAGCTTGACTTACATATGCAGAAGAAACAGAAACGCAAGTTCGTTTCGTTTGTTAAATTTCGTTTAATTTGTTTAATCAAAATAGAGCATGAGATAGTAAGTATAGGTTTTGAATTTGAAGGTCATATTGTTGCTGGCAAACGAATCAACTTCGGCTATTCCGGTCATCTGAATCCGGTTTCGCAAGAATTAGAAATGGTGATTAAAAACTGCAAAAAGGATCTCACTCACTTTCCTTCAAGATGGCCGAATCGATTTTCCCAAACTTATAGGTTCAAAGGAAAAGGCTTACTCTTGAGAACACGGCATCGTCGTTAATTTGCAATGCAAGAATTCATTTCCTTTGCCAAATCCCAAGCCTCTGGCCCTGGTTCTGACCCTGGCCCGGTTTACTTCGAGGATGTTCTTGAAGTTGAGATGAATGTTAGTTACTTCGCTTCCTGCATCACGCCGCGAGGCAGACACTGAGGAGACAGAAATTTCAATCTCGCTTACCTCGCTCTTACACGATTGGTTCAATTTGTTTTTTTTTTTCTCAATTCCGGGCAAAACGGAGAACGGAAGTGCAAGATTATCCCTTTCCACCTTGTTTCATCTTTGTTCTTCCGTATGATCGGTTGGAATTGGATGGAAAGTGGCGAACAATGATCATTCTGAAGTGCGTGTGTTTATTTTCGTTTTCTTCTGCCAAAAAAAGGAAAAAATACATGAAAGTCAAACTCACCGTGTTCCTTCGGAGTTGCCTGACTGTTCGATGGGGATTAGACTTTCTGCTAATTACATTTAATCCTGTTAGCATAGGTAAAGTTTTGCACACTCTCGTAGGCTAGGCTTTTTTGTTTTGTTCTTCCGACTAGCTTGCGGCTAGCAAAATGCTTCTCTCGATTGCTAAACCGAACGGAACTTACCTGATCCTGTACGTTTGTTTTTTGTTCTCCTTTTCCTTCTCTCACCCAACCGATCGATTCCGAGTGCCCCGGTTTGCGCTTTGTTTGCTTTTTGGTTGGAACCAAAGTTTTATTGGATGAAATTTCCGTAAATCGGAAAAAGCACATGCTCATTTATTATTCCCCGGTATTCATTTGCTTAGCCGTGTGTCAACACACCTCGTAACGGGAATATTGGATTGGAACAACAGGCGTTTCAGCTGCGATTGGCCGCCGCCGTCGCCACCCGACCGGGAAGATAGCGAAATAGCGATATTTTTCGATTAATTGGTACATGTTCAAATAAATATAAATCTAGTTTTTGATTAGATTGATCGGATTAAATTAGTTCCTGGTCTTCGCTTTGGGGTTGGGGCCGAAGGAGTAGCGAGACAAGTGTGGGGTCGTTGAATGGCAGCACGGTTTGGTCATTTAGGAAATGAATTATGGCTGGAAAACAAACGGGCTCCCGATCCCCGTTGGACATTAATTTGATTCTGGAATTGTTTGACAGGAATGCCGCCATGGATTACAAATGTGAATGTTGATCGAATATCTAATTTGTAGGAGTATAAAAAAAACCGGGACTGCGACCATCATTGAAAGCGTATAAGAATTCAGGTTCGGATCATATCCGAAAGAATTATTCTCAAAAAAAGCAACTGCGTATTTTCATTCCACAAGGTTTTTAATTTCTCCAAGACACTCAACGAAGACTGTCTCAAACTGAAGCTAAATTCCAGAAGAAAAATCTACATCGGCATACCTAAGAGAAAAAAATTTGGACTTGGATTTGAATGTGAAAAATTTCATCATAAGGTGAAACATTTAGGAGCTCACAAGTTCCTATCTCATGCCTTCCCGTGGGGTCTATGGTTGAAAGAATGTTGAATCGATTGGGTGATATCGCCTTTTACCATTTCGCAACTGCCGCCAGGAAAAAAAACAACGAAAACACTTAGCCTCCGCCATTCTTTTCGACCCAGTCGTCGTTATGCACTTCATGTATCGAACGAAAATCCGTCGTGTTAGGTCAAAAAAAAAAATCGGGTAAAATTAAATATTCGGGCTAAATTTCCTTAAACTTTAGAGCATCCACAATTCGAGATAGAAATCTTTCTGGCTTTAAGTTTCCAAAAAAATTACATTATTTACAAATAATAATAATAATTATTTGAAAGTTATCACTGTAACGTGGCTTTAAATAGGTTTTTTAAGTTATAGTTATTACGAGGCGTTACATGCGTTACTTTTTTTTTTGTAAATTATAAGTGTTACGAGGCTTAACATTTTTGTAATTCTAGGTATTACGAAGCGTTACTTTTTATTACAAATTACAGGTGTTACGAGGCGTTACATGCGTTACCTTTTTGTAATTCTAAGTGTTACGAAGCGTTGCATGCGTTATTTTTTTTGTAGGTTATAGGTTTTACGAAGTCTTAGATGTGTTACTTTTTTTGTAAGCTACAGATGTTACTTTTTATTACAAATTACGAGGTGTTACATGCGTAGCTTTTTTGTAATTCTAAGTGTTACGAAGCGTTACGTGCGTTAATGTTTGTAAGTTGGTGGTGTTACTAAGCGTTACATGCGTTACTTTTTTGTAAGTTATAGGTTTTACGAAGCCTTACATGTGTTACTTTTTTGTAAGCTACAGGTGTTATGAAGCGTTAGATGCGTTATTTTTTTGTAAGTAATCGCTGTTACAAAGCGTTACTTTTTTGCAATTGTAGACGTTACGAAGCGTTGCTTTCTTGTAAGTTATCGCTGTTACGTGGCGTTAAATATGTTTTTTTAAAGTTATAGTTATTACGAGGCGTTACATGCGTTACTTTTTTCTAAGTTAAAGGTGTTACGAGACGCTACATGTGTTACCTTTTTGTAATTCTAAGTGTTACGAAGCGTTACATGCGTTAATTTTTGTAAGTTGTTGGTTACATGTGTTACTTTTTGTGTAAGTTACAGGTATTACGACGAAGCGCTGGATGCGTTATATTTTTGTAAGTTATCGCTGTTACAAAGTGTTACTTTTTTGTAATTCTAAACGTTACGAAGCGTTGATTTTTTGCAAGTTATCGCTGTTATGGGGCTTTAAATGCGTGCCTCTTTTTGTAAATTTTAGATTATTCGAGGCGTTACATGCGTTATTTTTTGTAAGACATTGGTGTTACGAGGCGTTACATGCGTTCCTTTTTTAAATTTAAAGGTGTTACACGCGATACTTTTTATTATTCTAGACGTTAAGAAGCGTGACTATGTAAGTTATTGCTGTTATGAGGCATTACATGCGTTAATTTTTAGAGAGTTATCAGTTTTACAAAGTGTTACATGCGCAACTTTTTTGTAATTCGTCGCGTTATTATTTTGTAAGTTATCGCTGTTTCGAGACATTACTCCTTTGTAACTCTAGACGTTACGAAGCGTTGATTTTTTGTAATTTATCTCCGTTACGATGCTTTATGTGCGTTAATCTTTTTGTAAGTTCTAGATTATTCGATGCGTTACTTTTTTGTAAGACATTGGTGTTACGAGACGTCGTATGCATTACTTTTTTTACGTATAAGTGCTTTAACGATTGGTTTTGAATTGTATTGTAATGAACGGCTTTTCTCGGTCTAAAAAGTGAGGCAGACGATTTGGTTTTAAATTTGCCCCACGTTTCGGCCGTTTTTGATGGTCTTTTTCAAGGGAAAACTACAGAAGTGAAGTTTATTTAAGATTTGGTTCTTAGAGAAGACATACATTTTAGAGAAGACATCTTTTTACAATATAATATGCATTCTGGGAACTCTTAGTCTTGTCGTCTCTGTCGATCTCGTTTATTGCAAACGGTAAAAAGTTTGTTGTAGTCTGTTTTTTCAAAAACCAAAAATCGTCTGCCTCACTTTTCAGACTGAGAAAAGCCGTTCATTACTTTTTTTAGTTATTAATGTTAACAAGTTTGTTACATGCGTTACTTTTTTGAAATACCAGGCGTTACGAAATCTTATTTTTTGTAAGTTATCGCTGTTATGAGGCGTTACTTTTTAGTAATTCTAGGCGTTACGAAACAATACTTTTTTTGTGAATTATCGCTTTTACGAGACGTTACATGCGTTCCTCTTTTGGTAAGCTACAGTTGTTACGGGACATTACATGCCTTAGGTTTTTAAGACATTAGTATAACGAAGTGTTACATGCGTTACTTTCTTTGTAACTCGAGATGTTACGAAACGTTACATGCGTTACTTATTTGTAAGTTATTGCTCCTACGAGGAATCACATGCGTTACTTTTTAGTAAGTCACAGGTGTTACTAAGCGTAACATGCGTTCCTCTTTTTGTAAGTTTTAAGTGTTACATGCGTTACTTTTTTATAAATTATCTACCTGCATGACCTTCCTGGAGTTCAGTGAATTATTTTTTATGTCAGCGTTCGAGTCATGGCGCGTTCCCCAGAATGGACATTTTAGATTTGAAAAAAGTCACAGGGGGTCAAATCTGGCGAATACGGTGGCTGAGCGATGATTTTCGCGTTTCGTGTTTGGCCAAAAATTCAGTCACGATCATGCAAAAATGCAGTTCTTTCGTCACGAGCTTGACATCGACGCATTGCATATCCAAAATATTAACCAAAATGTGCTGAGATCCATAAAAGATGCCCGAGATTCTCTGTTATCTTTCTAATGCTAACACGACGAAGTTCCATTTGAAACATAAAATTTGAAGCAAGCTCGTTGTTAAATTCTTTTTCCATAGTAATTGACTTATCCCGCTCAAACTGTCAGGACAGGAACGACGAAGAAGGAAAAAAATTACCGATTGGGTTTACGCGCGCGGTCCGGGTAAATTTTTATAAGAAGGTAGGTGTTATGAGGCGTTACACGCGATATTTTTGTGTAAGTTATACGTTTTACAAGGCGTTACATGCGTATTTTTTTGTAATTCGAGGCACTACTTTTATAAAAGTTATGGGTGTTACATGCGTTTTTTTTGTAATTCGAGGCGTTACGAAGCTTTGGTTTTTTGTAAGTTTTTTTGTAAGCTGTTACGAGACGTTCCTCTTTGTGTAAACTATAGTTGTTACGGAGTTTTTTAGGACATTGGTGTAAAGAAGCGTTACATGCGTTACTTTTTTGTAATTTGAGGTGTTACGGTTACTTTTTTATAAGTTCTAGATGTTACGAGGCGTTACATGCGTTCGCTTTTTCTACCTCTAGGCGTTACTTTATTTGTAATTTATCACTGTTATGAGGTGTTTCTTTTTTATGCATTATGGATGTTACAAGGTGCTACATGCGTTACTTTTTTTTGTAAGTTATAGGTGTTACGGGCTTTACATGCGATTTTGTAAATTCTAGACTTTGTTGGACGTTACATGTGTTACTTTTTTGTTATTCTAGACGTTACGAAGAGGTAAATGCGTTAGCTTTATTAATTTGTTAGTGTTAGGAGGCGCCACATGTTACTTTTTTGTATTTCTAGGCGTTACGAAGCGCTATTTTTTGTGAGTTATCGTTGTTATGAGGCGATACATTTTTGTAACTCTAGGTGTTACGAAGCGTAACATGCATTCGTTTTTTTCTAATTCTATCGTTATATACTTTTTTGTAAGTATATGTTATGAGACGTTACTTTTTTATAAATTACAGTTGTTACAAGGTGTTACATACGTTACTTTTTTGTAAGTTATAGGCTCCGTTACATGCGTTAGTTTTTCGTAAGATATTGGTGTTGCGAGGCGTTATATGCGTTACTTTTTTGTAAGGTGTTGGTGTTACAAGGCGTTCTATGTGTTGCTTTTTTGTAAATGTGGATTTTACGAGGCGTTTTATACGTTACTTTTTTGTAAGTCACAGGTGTTGCCAAGCGTTACAGCCCCTTGCCATATTATTGGATACATGCTGAAAAATTTATATTTTTCAGAAATATTTATGGCTTAAAATCTCGGTGCACCATGCAACTATTTACAACGTTTATCAACATTTTTAAAAATCATAAAAGTCGTCGTTTTTGACTGGCCGAGAGATTCTTCAGACAATATGCCTCGTCGTATAGCAACCGTGTTGACTGCTAAATGAGGCCATAAAAAATTGTGAATTAACAGCTCCTGGCCATATTATTAGACCTATGTTGAAAAATTTATTTTTGGTCAGTTTTAACACATCAGGTTCTTTGTCAGACAGTGACAATCAAATTATGAACAAAAATTACAATTGCAGTGTTTCCTGATAAAAAAAATGCCCGGTTTGTTACTCGATACTCAAATAGACTGCAGTCTGAAGAGTCAAAAGAAACAGGGCCGTTTCATGCCCCTTTACCAGTTTGGGCCGTTGCATGGCTCTGTTGATTACCGGAAAAAATGACTATGACTAAAAACTTACATCACATTGTCGTGTGTGATATTTGAGACTTGTGTATTATTTTTTCAAAGAATCAATCACAATTTTGTTTGCTCCGAATTCATTTGCACTATTTGCTGTATATTTGGGTTTTCATGGAACCGTTAAGTACCTATCGACCGTAATATTCGGCAGCCCTGGCTTGGAATTCCGATTTTACACCCAGTCTCGAATGATCGGAAATAGCAATATGTGATGGCACAGAAGCAGCATCACGCAGAACACTCCAACTGATTCGGTGAGTGTGCGGCATATTCATTTTGGTTTCGGTTCTACTAGCATGGTAAATATACTAGAAATTTCCGCTCCCTCACTGGAAACCTTCGGACTGATTTTCAGGTCAAACAAACGGTCTCGAATGGTATCCAACTACGATCAATTGACTGAGATGGGGAGCGGGGATGATGGACGGGGGTTTAGTCTAACTAAAACTATACTCACACATACGTAAGTATGTACGTACGCAAGCACGCACACGTACACTCGTGGATGTTGGCTTCGGGCAAATATTACCCAATATATTTCCCACACATCTGATTTCTAATCTAATGTGGGTGGGTTTTTATTCGATTTGTTCTGCACAACGCATTCCAATCGGTGACCCATCGAAGGCACACGAGCAGCAGCCTGAATTTGGAGTTGGAAATGGTGTAGAGATGAGAGAGCGAGAGAGAGAGAAACAAAACTCCAACCGGTCGGCCATCAGTCATATTATATTAATTTAATTAAATGACCAACAAACGGCCAATTCCGTAACATCAGATTTCTCCTGGTCAATATTTGAGTTCGATGTTATGAATCCGATGCAGAACCACTCGACTATGTGTGTGCAATTCATAGCCATGTGCAACCGGCTACGAATGGGCCCACGATGGGATTATCAGCGGATGACCGCTCTTGGAATGCGAATAGACTAATTTGATTAAAAGCTAATCATGATTAACTACAGCCTCCAGAGGGAATCGAGCCGGTAAACGAATTCCGATGACTACCAGAGAAATCCATTAATGGCATCGAATTTCGCATCGAGAGAACGGAAGAAAAGACGAACCGAAAAAAAAACAACTTAAGCCGGGATATGCCAACCCGGAATTCCCTCTAAAATAAAATGTCTGTCCACAAATATTTGCCGGGAACAAATGAAATAAAATATTGAAATTTAATACATGCGAGATATTTCTCGAGCTCGGGCCCGCCTCCTCGATCGGTTGGTCTTATATTTCTTCGGCGGGGCTCATCATCATCGTCATCGTTTTGGGTTTTTTTTTTATTATCTTGCTTCCTGGCGAATCGTTTTTTTTTCACGATGGCGACGGTTTTTGTATGATGGCCGCGCGCACTCACTTAATAGCCAAACTCAGTGGGGGGAGACAATGCTAAAGCTAAAAACAAAAAAAAAAATCGTTGAGCTGATGGAACGATGAGCACCGGGCTCTTCATTCGGTTCGGTTGGATTCGACGGATCATAATGGCGTTTCATCTCAACTTGAATGAAATGCGGGCTATCGAATTCGATGTGAATCGAGATGACGGGAGGTGTTAACGATGTGGGATTTTTTTGTTTTTACTAGAAATTATTTTGTTAGTAGTTTTTAAGAGACATTGAATCATCTCAGCTTGTCAAACTATGTAAAGTACTAGACTGAAAATGTTGTTTTTAAACTGCAATTACAAATGTTTTGTTAGATCTTAATTTTTTTTTCTTGAGCATTTACATTTAACAATTCAAGTGATTCAAGAAATGCTCCAAAACACCTCTAATGCATTCTAGGCAGAACCCTAAAAAATTTATTTAGTTTATGATTGAACATGATCATTTGTTCAGCCAAATTACTGACTATGGTCAATAGTGTTATAAGTTACAAGTTTAGTTCAATGGTACTAAACATTACAAAGCTTCGATTTCCTAATTACTTTCAAGTATGGAAAAAAGCATAAAACATAAAATTAAGACGGGAAGCCAAAACCGAAAAATCTTTATTGTGAAGAGGGGTTGAAATAGAATTATGGTAGTAGATGAAAAATTAGCAACAATACATAATATACAGGAATGAATCAGTAAAACAAGCAATCGCAGCATGGTATATAATAGACACCCGTAATAAATAAAATAGAAGACTAGAACAGAAACAGGCCTAAATGAAATAAAACAGATTAAATAAAAATAAATAAGACGGAATAGTAAAACATAAAGTTATAAAGCAAAATACATATTGACTGACGAACATGAACTTCGCGAGGCACCTTTCGCCGATGATAACGCAAATAGGTGAATAATTTGTTACTAATTAGTTGCTAATTAGTTACGGCAATTTTGAAATTGTTGCTCGATTTTTGGTTACTTTTTCAGTACTTCGCTAAGTTCATATGATGTTAACGAAGCACCCCTCGCAAATAAGCTTGCAAACAAATCGAAAGATGCTAACTAGTTACAGTAATTTTGAATTTGTTTTAGTGCTTCACTAAGTTCATATAAAGTTAAATAGAGCTTGGAAACAAATCGAAACCGAATCGAATAGTTGTTGCAAATTAGTTTCTACTTAGTTAAAATAATTTGTATGTTACACAGGGGTCTCTTTTTACGCGGTTTCTGTTTACGCGGATTTCCAAAGTTACACGTTTTTTTCGGCATAAAAAAATTTCGATTTTGGAAGTCTCAAAATTTTTGTCCCAAAGTCGATTTTCACAAAAAAATCTTTTTTGAGATTACACCAGATCTATACGTTTCATGCATTTCTAAGATATTTAGCATCAAAAATTCTTTTTCATTACTTTGAAGTTTTTTTTCACGCGAATTTATTACGTTACGCGTTTTATTTTGCGCGGTACGTATCCTCCGCTTAAAAAGAGACCTCAGTGTATTATTATTATTTTTTAATTTTTTTTAGTACTTCGCTGAGTTCACATGAAGTTAATAAAGCACCTCTCCAAACCAGTGATTAATTTGTTTTTTATGAGTTGTTGATTAGTTACGGTAATTTTGAATTTGTTGCCCCATTTTTTTGAGTACTTCACAAAGTTCGTATGAAGTCAACTCTTTCCAAATAAGCTTGAAAACAAATCGAAACCCAGTGGGTAGTTGGTCACTAATAAGTTGCTAATTAGCTGCAGTAATTTTGAGTTTGTTGCTCTTTTTTTTAGTACTTCGCTAAGGTTTAGGAAGCACCCTTACTAAAGGGTGATTTTTTAAGAGCTTGAGAACTTTTTTAAACAATAAAACGCATAAAATTTGCAAAATCTCATCGGTTCTTTATTTTAAACGTTAGATTGGTACATGACATTTACTTTTTGAAGATAATTTCATTTAAATGTTGACCGCGGCTGCGTCTTAGGTGGTCCATTCGGAAAATCCGCTTTTTTATCGACAAATTTTGTTCAGCGATGAGGCTCATTTCTGGTTGAATGGCTACGTAAATAAGCAAAATTGCCGCATTTGGAGTGAAGGGCAACCAGAAGCCGTTCAAGAACTGCCCATGCATCCCGAAAAATGCACTGTTTGGTGTGGTTTGTACGCTGGTGGAATCATTGGACCGTATTTTTTCAAAGATGCTGTTGGACGCAACGTTACAGTGAATGGCGATCGCTATCGTTCGATGCTAACAAACTTTTTGTTGCCAAAAATGGAAGAACTGAACTTGGTTGACATGTGGTTTCAACAAGATGGCGCTACATGCCACACAGCTCGCGATTCTATGGCCATTTTGAGGGAAAACTTCGGAGAACAATTCATCTCAAGAAATGGACCGGTAAGTTGGCCACCAAGATCATGCGATTTGACGCCTTTAGACTATTTTTTGTGGGGCTACGTCAAGTCTAAAGTCTACAGAAATAAGCCAGTAACTATTCCAGCTTTGGAAGACAACATTTCCGAAGAAATTCGGGCTATTCCGGCCGAAATGCTCGAAAAAGTTGCCCAAAATTGGACTTTCCGAATGGACCACCTAAGACGCAGCCGCGGTCAACATTTAAATGAAATTATCTTCAAAAAGTAAATGTCATGTACCAATCTAACGTTTAAAATAAAGAACCGATGAGATTTTGCAAATTTTATGCGTTTTATTGTTTAAAAAAGTTCTCAAGCTCTTAAAAAATCACCCTTTATATAAGCTTGAAAACAAATCGAAACCCATTGGACAGTTTGTTGCTAATAAGTTGCTAAATAGTTACGGCAATTTTGAATTTGTTGCACAGTTTTCATATAAAGTTAACGGTGCACCCCTTCCAAATAAGCTTGAAAATAAATCAAACCCAGTGAATAATTTGTTACTAGTAAGTTGCCAATTAGTTACGGTAATTTTTAATTTGTTGCTCGTTTTTTTTAGTACTTCGCTAATTTTATATTACATAAACGAAGCACCTCTCTCAAATAAGCATGAAAACAAATCTAAACCCAGTGCAGAATAGGTCACTAATTAGTTGCTAATAAGTTATAGTATTTTTGAATGTGTTGCTCAATTTTTTGAGTATTTCGCAAAATTCATAGTTAACGAAGCACCTATCCCGAATAAGCTTGAAAACAAATCGAAACCCAGTGGATAGTTGGTCACTGATTAGTTGCTAATTAGTTACAGTAATTTTGAATTTGTTGTTTTTTTCAGTACTTCGCTAAGTTCATATGAAGTTAACGAAACACCACTCCTGAATAAGCTTCACCACAAATCGAAACCCAGTGGATAGTTTGTTGCTAATTAGTTGCTAATTAGTTACAGAAAGTTTAAATGTATTACTAAATTTCTTTTTCTTTTTTTTTTTTGAGTACTTCACTAAGATCGAATAAAATTAACGAAGCACCCCTCCCAAATAAGCTTGAAAACAAATCTATACCCAGTGGATAATTGGTCGCTAATAAGTTGCTAATTAATTACAGTCATTATGAATTTGTTGCCCAATTTTTTCAGTACTCCACTAAATTCATATGAAGTTAAATAAATCTTGGAAACGAATCGAAAGTTGCTATTTAGTTAAAGTATTTTTGACGTTGTTATTCATTTTTTTTTAAATTTTTAGTACTTCGCTGAGTTCATATGAAGT
Organism: Malaya genurostris; assembly: GCF_030247185.1. Lineage (NCBI taxonomy): Eukaryota > Metazoa > Arthropoda > Insecta > Diptera > Culicidae > Malaya > Malaya genurostris. Next base: position 14,469,045 of record NC_080570.1, read on the forward strand.
TAATAAAGCACCTCTCAAAAAAAAGGGTTCGAAAAAAAAAAATAAAACACGGTGAATAGTTTGTTGTTTATAAGTTATTAATTAGTTACGGTATGTTTCGAATTTGTTGCTCGATTTTTCAAATTTTGTTCATTGTAACTAATTAGCAACAAACTATCCTCTGGGTTTCATTATCTTTATATAAACTTAGCGAAGTACTTAAAAACTAATTAGCTAACTAGTTACCAACTTATCAGCAACAAACTATCCATTGGGTTTTGATTTGTTGTTTCAAACGTATTTGGTTGTGGTGCTTCATTAACTTCATAAGAACTTAGCGAAGCACTAAGAAAATTAAAAACAAATTAGCAACAAATTCAAAATTAACGAAACTAATTAACAACTAATTAGCAACAAACTATCCACTGGGTATCGATTTTGTTTTCACACTTATTTGGTAGGGATGCTTCATTAGTTTAATAGAAACTTAGCCAAGTACTCAAAAAAAATTAAAAGAAACGAGTCACAATTACAAAGTTACCGTAGCTAACTAGCAACTTGTTAGCAACAAATTATCCACCTATTTGCGTTACCATCGGCGAAAGGTGCCTCGCTAACAATCGTAAAAAAGAAACAAACAATTAGGAATCAATAACAGAAAATCAAGAATCAGTAAATCATTTAAAGCACAGGAAATTACTGCTTCCATTTTATAACAGTTCTAGAATTTGAAGAGAGAATGGAATCCACAACAGAAACATCAGAAGTAGAAATACGATAGTCCATGAAAAATGAATTGTATTGAATTCGAAATATTGGATTAAAATCGAAAATCACAACACGGAAAATGAAACATGAAGAATAGTTGTTTATTGTGATTTTTTTATTTCAAACTTTTTTGTTTGGAACGGGCGTTGAAGAAAAAACGACCATAATGAGAGCAAAATTTTTCATCACGACAACGCTTGGCCACATGTTGCGGCCTCGGTAAAAAAACTCAAATGATTCTGCGTAATCCGACTTACTGTTCAGATTTGGAACCATCCAATTTTGTTTTAATCGGCGCAGTTGGTTTGTATCGGAATACTTCAATAGAGAAAATCAAAAGACCCAATATTGTTTCATTCACGAGTTCAAAACTTGCCTAAAACGTTGTTGTCTCTACCGGACAGAACAGAAACAAATTTAATGCAAATATTTTTCACAATAAAATGTACATTTGAGAAAAATTCTGGAAGGCATCAAAATAATAGAATTGAAACCAAAATAATAAATCAAATTTGATTTCAAAACAAAACATGATAATAGTGGAAGAGAAATTAAAAATCACAACACGGAAAGTGAACCGAATTATTTATTTTAAACTATTTGAAACGGGCGTTGAAGAAAAAACGACCATAATGTTAGCCCAAGGACCAGTCTACAATTTTTCATCACGACAACGCTTGGCCACACGTTGCGGCCGCGAACAGAAACTGATTGTAAAATTATTCTGCCTAACCCGACTTACAGTTTAGATTTAGAGCCATCCAACTACAACTTGGTTGTAATCGACGCAGAAGGCTTGTATCGGGATACTTCAAATCGAGAAAATCAAGAACTGATTTTTTTACATGTGTGGGTTTAAAAAAATCCAATATTGTTTCATTAACGTGTTCAAAACTTGTCTAGAAAGTTGTAAATTCTACTGGGCAATACAAAAATAAATAAAATGCAAATATTTTTCACAATAAAATCAAACATTTGAGAAAAGTTTTGGAAGGCACCAAAATAATAGAATTTCGAATATAGTGGGATTTAATTAAAATGACTGAAAATTAGAAACGAAAAGTTCTGTTCGAATATCAATGTTGAAAACTCGACAAAAATAAATTCTTGAACGAAAAATTCTAAATTTTTATCGAAAAATTGTAAATTCTGAACGAAAAATTCTAAATTCTAAATATGTAAATGTTTTGTTCTTAATACTTTATTGATACCTTACTGCTTTACTATTGTACAAGTTTACTGTTTTACTGCTCTACTACTTCATTATTTCAATACTTTACTAATTTCCTATCATCTCAAAACTTTACTAGTTTGATCATCTACTATTTATTTGTTTTAGTTATAGTTTTTGTAATTAACTATTTTACGTATTATTTTGCTACTTTATCATTTCACTACCTTACTGTCACAAACTCGTATTTTCAGACACGTTTTTAATAAAAATGAAAATTTTAACAATAATATTAATAATAAAAGTAATAATAATAATAATAATAGTAATAATAATAATAATAATAATAATAATAATAATAATAATAATAATAATAATAATAACAATAATATCTTACTACTTTCCCATTCTAATACTTAACTAGTTTGCTCGTTTACTATTTTTTGTTTTAGAGCTAAAATTATAGTATTTTACTATTTTACGTATTATTTTGCTACCTAACCATTTTACTACCTTACTGTTACAAATTCGTGAATTAAAAACTCGTTTTTAATAATAAAAATAAAACAATAATAATAATAAAAATAATAATAATAATAATAATACTAATAAATAATAATAATAATTATCACAAGTAAAACAAAAATCTAGGAAGGCGGTGAAGTAGTAAAGTATTATAGTTAAAGAACAGTGAGACAGTCAAACAGAAATATATTAAATTAGCAAAGCAGTTAAGCAGTGAAGTAGCAGAGCAGTGGAGTAGGCAAACAGTGAAATAATAAAGTAATAATAATGGTGAAACAGTATTATTGCAAAGTAGTTAAGTATTAATATAGTAAATAATAAACATAATAAAACAATAAAGTAATAAGATGGTAAAGTCGATTAACAGTACGAAAACTAGTAAAGAAGATAATAGTAGTAGATGGTAATAATAGGAGAGTAGTAAAATAGTAAAATAGTGAAATATTAAATCAGTAAAGTAGAGTAAGTAATGAGTAATGAGGTGTTTAAGCAGTAATGTAGTAGTGAAGCTATATAGATTAAAGTATGAAAATCAAAACATGAACCTTACAATTTAAAGACACAGCCGGTTCGCCCGGGAAACTAGCCGCAGCCACGTGGTCATAAAAAGGATATCTTCTATCGGAATTATGCAACAAATTTTTTTTGTAGGTTGAATTACACTTGATTAAACACTGAAAAATGAATTTCGATAGCTTTCATTATATTTCTGGAAAAAGGTTCCTTTTATATGTGCATGGTGGCCTTACCCCTTAATCCCACTATATTCAAAATTTTATTATTTCCGTTTAGAAACAGGCTGCCTTTTCTTTGCCTCAAATATACGGATTAATTGTGAAAAAATATTTACTTTATATCAATTCCAGTATTGCACAGTAGATTCTAGAACTTTTTGGATAAATTTCAAGAAAATGTTGGGTTTTTCAAACCCAAGCATGTATAAAATCAGTTCTTGATTCTCTTGATTGAAGCATTTCGATAGAAGCGTTCTGTTTCGAATGAAATCAGGTAGTAATAGTAGAAGGGCTTCGAATCTGAACCATAAGATGGGTGAAACAGAATTATTTCACATACAGGTTTTGACCGAGGCCGACCGTTGTCGTGATGGAAAACAAAATGGGGACTCGTCCTAGGTTTTACCATTTCCGGCCATTCCTCTTCAAGTACTCCTATTTCAACAGTTTCAGGTCACACATCTGCAAATTCCTTGCCAGATCAAAAGTTTCTGAGCGAATTAAGTGATAAAATTAATACAACATCATGTACGTTAGAACCTAGTCATTTAAAAATCGATGAACTGCTAGAGAATAAATAAAGTACTTGGATTGCAAGCCGACTAGACGAAGTTTATAACGAACAATGTTGAAAATTAAGTGAATATTTTTACGTTTATTTTTAAAATTCAAACATCAAAGCGGTAGTGTTTATGTTTCATTTATCGTCTTTTTCTCTCTTACTAACCGACCCTCAACTTCCTTTAGCGAAAACCCTACTCCACGAAACTGGATTAGTGACTCGCGATAATCCTGTTTGCGCCTTAAATTTCGTCGGCTTTTCAGTACAACAATCGGAACCATTTATGCGCGAGTGTCGTCTCGTCTCTGTTTCGGGTTCATTCGTTCGTTTGTTTGAGTAAGATAAGGTAAGTTGGGTTCAGCATTTGAATTCGGGATTGTGGATTGTGAGTGCAATTCGTTATTTCTTAAGGCGACTGTTGGATCTAAGGATGATGACAAGCAAAATAGATATCAAAGCTGACCAGGGAACCTTCAGAATTTGGCTCGGAAATGAACAACCGAGTTATCTGTCAATCTATGAGTCGGTTAATAAACATACCGTGTTATATTTTATAGTAGAATATTTGAGTATTTACTTCCACACGTTTCGGAACAGGTTAATCCGCATTGTTTACCGCCGCCTCCGGCACTCCGGACACTATTTACACTGGTACTCTCTGCTCTCGAAGCAAAGCACGATCATCCGGTCCGAGAGTGCAATCCCTTGTTATCATTTTTTGCCCGCTCACCTACCTCAAAACCGTCGGAGCCTTTGGTCCTTTCGGTGGTCGCCATATTTCCAACACAAGAGGAATGCAGCTGCGCTATTTTGTGTATCGCCGAATAGAGATAAACAGCAAACGGCGAGCGACCGGAACCGCGGTGACAACTTCGCCGACGGTTTTTCATGGCGCCGTGTGTGTCTCTGTAAATAGTGCCAAATAAAATAATTAATTAGATATAAAAGCACAAAACCAGCGGCAGGCTGGTACAGAAATGCACAGGAATATACACACAGAGGACGCACAAGCGAACAAACATCGTGGCATCGAGAATAGCATAGTGGGACACGACAGATACTAAGATAAACATTTGAGACCGAAAACCCGGTCGCATACGGGATGATGATTCTCCACCGGATGGAAAGGTACCCCCATCTGCCACACGATGGATCCGCGTTTGTGTTTGTACTTGTAAAACGCGTTCTAGTTTACCGTGGTCTCGCGGAAGAGGGGGGGTGTACAACTCCTCGGAGCATGAAAACCACCCATTGGTTGATTCGAAGGACGCAATTCTAGCGTAAACAGAATAATTTGTTTATTAATTAAAATCGTACCGGCGGCAAGTTGCGAACGAACTCGCACTGGGACGAGCCCGTGGATACTGAAGTGGTCTCCAGTTTCGTTGGATTGAAACTTTGAACCAAAGGTAACTCTTTCAATTATGGCCGTCAGAAAAAAAAGAACAAATTTTCTCAAAACTTCTTTCAACCAAGCGCAGAAAGCTAATTGCAAACGATTTAGCAGCTCATGTCCAAGATTTTCGAAATTTTTCTATAGTTGTAACTTGTTGTTTATATTCAGAGAGGTTAGGTTAGGTGTCTCTTTCGGTACAACATGAATTCCACTCGCTTTGTAATATTCCAAAACATTTTTGGCGTAGTGATAAGATGCCAAATCAGGCCAGAATAGCGACGGAGCGTCATGGCTGCGTAGGAACGATAACATTCACTTCAGTATGCATTCTTCATGGTATATTTCCAATTTTACCATTCCGGTAATGATAAAGCTTTGGTTTGTTCGACCACAGCTACATATTGCCTGCCGAACTAACAATTTTTTTTGAACAAATTTGCCTGTTTTTCTTCGTCCTGAAATGCTCCTCTACGCCGGTCCGTTGCATTCTTCTGCTCTTAATGTTTGCTCTTAATGATTTTACACAATGAAAAGACATGCGTTGATCGGTTTGCTAAATATGTCAAGCGTTGATGAAGATATAGATATGAATATTTGGGGGTGTTCAGATTTTGTCACGAACAAGCCTTATCGGAAACCGAAGTCGCATCCGGATAAATGATTTGAAAACAAAAAGTATACAACGACGGGCAACATCATACAAAATCAGGCTCTAAATGTTATCTAAAAAATTATTAAGATTACTTTTGTTGCAAATCGAAGGTAAAACTCATCAGCTTTGGGTTATTTTTGCAGTGCAAAATTCGCACCAAGCAAGTGCAAATAAAGCTAGCATTTGGCTGCCTCGCATTCGAGAAAAATGTTCTAAAAATGTTTAATATCGTAGACAATTCCACAATTTAGTCAGGTTAAAAAGTTTAACCCTTTTCAAAAGGCAGTCTAGATGAATTTTGGAAAAAAACAAAGTATGCAACAGCTTTTTGTAACAAAGTCTACATGTCCGAAAAATTTCATTCAAATCTAAGAGTAAGAATACTGCAAATACAATTTGGTGCGAAAATCGTCTTCGTTAAAATTGGTTAAGCCATACCTAAGAAAAGCTTGGAGTAGGTAATGTCAGAGACATAGCCGTGAGATTGACGTAGGACTGCATTCGAGATTTGTATAGATAATAACTGATATGATACCGTTTCACCGTTTAAGATTTTGTAGTCCAGAAAACAATCATTCGGTTTTGGAAGAATGCTTTTGTATTCTAGGAATCGAAGCGGCAGTTTAAGAGAGTTTTCTGAATAGGTTTTTTACGTTACTTTACGGGGTCCCGAAAAGGACCGTTAGCGGCTTTGGAGTCTTGGAAATTACTATTTGGTTACGGATGAATACGTTCGTATTCCATGTAGTAGACCGCCGGTCAAAGTCACTCGTAAGTTTGAGTCGTACAATCGCTCATATATTTGAATATTTGAATATTTCATATTTGAGTGGAAGAAACTATCAAAATGCTGTACGGGACTAATTTTCGACTTACAGAAGGGCCAAAGTTACGACTTTCAGAAGGGCCAAAGTTCTTTACGATATTAAACACTTTTTGAACATTTTTCTCGAACGCGAGGCAGTCAAATACTGGCTTTATTTGAGCTCGTTTGGTGCGAATTTCGCAAATTATTTTAGATTTGCACTAAACTGATGAGTTTTGCAACAAAAGTATCTTGATAGTTCTTTAGATAACATTAAGAGCCATAAGAGCGGTTGATTTTGTATAATGTTCCCAAACGTTTTCCACTTTTTGTTGTATTAATCTCCAATGCAAACGACCAGCAGCTGGATGACGCAATCGCTCTTGTTTGAAGCGAAACTCAGACTGCGAACGTCCAACAGCAGATATGCTCACAGAAGAATTAGTTGTTGTTTTTCTGCGTTTAAGCTTAAGGAACGGAGCCTCATGTTCGCCATTGACTGAAGCACCAGTTGAATAATGCCGGCAATAGTTTCACTGTCTTGACGTAGATGGCGGTATGTGCACTCGACGTGTCTTCGTTCATCAGAGATGCCAGATTCGCAGTTTTGCCTGTAAATTTGCAGATTTCGTATATAGTACTGCCGACATTTTTTGTTGTGCGGACTTTTTGAAAATCGAGTTTTTCGCAGATTTTCGTCAAAATTAACAGACTTTCGAACCGCGACCTTTTGTTTTGCTCGCCAAGTCAGTTTTGCGTATCATACTTTATAGAGAAATTGCTGCCAGCAAGACATACTTGCTAAGTGCAGATTTTTTTTTCGGGTTTATCGACTTTTGCAACCATGTCTGAAGATATTTGAAATTTTTACCTGGAATCTCTGCCAACATTGTTTTCATAATAAACGTGGTATTAGCAACAATCTTACATCTTTTTCCATTTGTTTAGTGAAAGAATTCGAGAAAATACTCAATCAGGGAAACAGTGATTAAGAAATCAAATCTGGAGTAATTTCGTTACACTTCCGTGTTGTGAAATTTTTAAAATGCACCCAAGTGAGCATAGTAAAGAGAGACGTAGTCCTACGTCAAAAAGCTAAGCCGGATCCGAAAAAAATCCAGGATATTTTCATGTGATCATTTGAATTTGAGTTCGGAAAATTTCGCGCCATCTTGAACAAATAATGCCAGCACCTTCTTAGAGCTGAATGAACCTTTCAGGACATGTACACTTTATCGCAAAAAGCCACTTTACATAATTTGTTTTTTTTTTTTCTAAAATTGATCTGGACTATCTTCTGGAAAGAACAAAACTTTCTTAACCTTTTTTTTAAATAGTTAAGTGGAAAAACGACAAATCCTACAAACAAATTTTGTACTAATGATTTTACCAAAATTAGTCAAACATTCGAGTAAAAATACAGTAGAAATACAAAAAAATATCATTGTTAGTTTTCAAATAAGTTTATCGAAATTTGTTGAGTCATCTGCGAGGTTAATTCAGCCGATGAACGATGTGTGGTTATTCGTTTACGTCACTTATACTATTATATGCTCGGAACCAGAAGTGACAGTCACTTGATTTTCGAGTTTTGTCCATAATTAAATAGTAGCTTTCAAATGACCCTAGACTTGTCAATATCGGCTAAGTCAATTCCGAGAAATTGAGGGCTGAAAAAAAGCCCGTCTTTTGTGGCTTACATCACTTGTACCAATGTATCTCCGGGACCGAAAGCGCCAACCATTTGATCTTCGAACTCGATCCACAATTCAATAGTAGCTTCCAAACGAACCTAAGTTATATGAAATCGCCTCAGCTATCTCTGAGAAAATTGAGCGGTAAAAAAACAACGCGTTTTGTCGGTTACGTCACTTATACCATCCTATCTCCGGAACCAGAAGTCACATCCACCTGACCAGAGCTTAGCTTCCAAACAAGCCTAAGTTTGTTAAAAACGGTTGAAACAACTTTGAGAAAATTGAGCGGTGAAAATATCTTCGAAAAGTGCCCGCAAATTCGACTACTAGAAGCGTTAGTATTTGGATTGGTTGAAACGCTGAGATTTTCAGAAATGATTGAACTGCTGAGATTCTGTGACCTCATTTTTACTTTTATTTTTGGCTTCAAATATCGAAGTGGTAGCGCTAACTTTCATTTTTCATCTTTCTCGCTTTCTCTCTCTGTATTACAAATTAGTTCTCAAATTCCTGGATTGGATAAGTGACTCATGTCAATTCTGTTCGCGCCGTCGGCTTTTCAGTACAACAATCGGAACAATATAAATAAATAAATAAATAGATTCATACAAGCGTAGTCTCGTCACTGTTTCTGTTCGTTTTACTAGTTGAATAGAATTCCGAAACCCGTTCGAAGAAAACATGTCGTCACGCAATCAACCAGATATAAAACGCACATCAGCCCGGTTATTTTCCTTGCGATCAGAGGCTCTGGACCAAGCTGTACTGTTCTCGGAGTGCAAATGATCGACAAAACATGGAGACGGTGAAGGAAGAAGCGTCGTTTGCCAAACAAAAGGAAACCATCTAGAATCTCTGATATTTTTGCAGTACGTTAACGATGTCAACTCTTCTCGAGAGTGATTAGGCGATTAGGGACGGCGACCCGAACCCGAGATTAATTTTTCTTCCTAACCCAAACCCGACCCGTACCCGAGCCCGAAAAAACGGAATCCGACCAACTATTTGAACGCGAACTCGATCAAAATCTCAAAAACCTTTCTTAATCCACCTAGTGGTGTGATAATGCCTTTCTCTTCTTTCATAACAGTCTCATGAAAATATGTTTCATACTTTTATTAAATAAATTTGGATACTAATTTTGACACCAATTGATTCAGATTGATTCGAGTAGTTCACAAAAGTATGCTTCAGTGTTTATGTCACACAGTTAGCATCATTTTTCCAAACTAGTGCTTGACATTTGCGTTGCCTATTTGTATGAGAACAGTGATGCTAATCTAAAAAAAAAGCCTTCTTAGTCCACTCAGTGGAATTTTCATATATCTTGAAAAATCACTATAGGGAGGAGTACATGAAATTTTCGAAATCGAAAAAAAAATTTGATGCCAAAAGGCTTAGAATTGCATGAAACGTCGAGATTTAGTGTCATCTCGAAAAAAAAATTTTTTGAAAATGTCGACTTTTTGGGACTTAGAATAAATATGAAAATTTTTCTAAGTCCCAGAAAGTTGATTTTTTCAAAAAAATTTTCAATTTTTTTTTAGATGACACTAAATTTCGATGTTTCATGCAGTTTTAAGAGTTTCGGCATCAAAAAAAATTTTCGATTTTGGAAATTTCATGTGGTGCTTTTTCAAGATCGAAAATATCAAACCTTTACCACCGGGCAGCACCCCTTAAACATGTCCGATTTAGGTCAAATTTTGCATGAAGGCTTTTTTCGAGGTGCTTAAACTTTTGAGTACTAGAGCTTAACGAAAATAGAGGTGATCCCAAAATTTTGGCACCCTTATATATATAAAAGCGATAAAAATCAACGCTTTTTGTCGGTTACGTCACTTATACAATCATATCTCCGGAACCAAAAGTCACAGCCATTTGATCTTCGAACTTGACCAATGGTCCGACAGTAGCTTTCAAACGAGCCCAAGTTTGTCAAAATCGGTTCAGCCATCTCTGATAAAATTGAGCGCGTTCAAGTATCTTCGAAAAGTGCACACACACATACGCACACACACACATACACACACACACACAGAACTTTTCCGATCTCGTCGAACTGAGTCGAATGGTATATAACACTATGGGTCTCCGAGGCTCCGTTCGAAAGTCGGTTTTTCCAGCAATTCTAATACCTTTCTATAGAGAAAGGCAAAAAATGTTCGTACCCGACCCGAGCCCGAGATTAATTTATCTTCCTAAGCCCGAACCCGATCCGTACCGGAGTAAAAAATAATAAAAATCTATAGGAAAAAAAACGGAACCCAACCAAATATTTCGACGTCAATATTTCAAAAGGGCATAAAAACAATTGACAGATTCTCTTTGTTTACTTTCTCTTTTGACAATATCTGCATTACTATACAAATGTTCATTACATTTTTGGTACTGTTAGAAACATGGGAATATTGTCTTCCATTCTATACGAATATTTTGTAAGTACACGTGAAAATCAAGGAGATATTAACAAAAGAGAAAGTAAACAAAGAGAAACTCTCATTGGTTTATGTGACCTTATGAAACGTTGACATCGAATTTAACCCGAACCCGACTCGTACCCGATTAAAAATTTGAAATAAAATACCCGTACCCAACTCGAGCCCGAGATTATTTTTTCTTCCTAACCCGAACCCGATGAAAAAATAAAAACTCGAAAAAATCTATACGAAAAAAACGAAACCCGACCCGTGTCCGATCAAAAATAAAAAAAAATTACCCTTCCTAACCCGAACCTGACCCGAACTCGACCCGTACCCGATAAAAAAAATCTATACCCGTACCCGAACTCGTAAAAAGACCCGAAACCCAAAAAAACGGAAGCCTACGGAAATTTTGGGTTAAAATATTTAACCCAAATTTGACCAGCATCCGACAAAAAATTAAAAAAATTATTCATACCCGATCTGAATAAAATTTTTTTTCCTAACCCGAACACGACCAACACCCGATAAAAAAAAATTCTCTACCCGTACCCGTTGAAAATTAAAAAAATTGGCACCCGTACCCGACCTGAACTTGACGAATATAGTTTTTTTCTGCACCAGAATCCGACCAATACCCGTCGAGTTCGGGTTCGGGTCGGATTTCGGGAACAAATACCCAAAACCCACTCATCTCTATAGGAGATGTTACAAATTACTGAAAAATATCTGAGATTATTTGTTCAGGACCATGAAAATACATACGGTTGTTAAGAATGAGAAAATTTGTTTAACATTTTAAAAAAACTCACCGATCTGGCAAGGAATCTATACCCACGAACAAAAAATCGTAGTTTTTTTTTTATACAAACGAGACCATATGGATATGGACGAGACCAGAGTTTCTGCTAACCGTTGGATCACAGATACTTTTTTTTATGAACTTTTGTCAGATCAATAAAACATGTACGAATCACTACTGAGGGGAACGAAGATCAGCAATGTTCTATTTGATGGTGAAAATTGTAGGTAATATAAACCAAATTGATTCTTATTCCGAGCGAGTTTGAAAGATTTCGGTTGGTTGATGGGCACTCTGATGGCTAAAGCATGGCTGTAATAGTACACATCAGTCGGACAGAGCTGGAAAAAGCATTTTCGAAAGTGTTCGAAACAAAACAAAAAACAAAAATCGTCCCAGTTTCGCGCAGCACGTGTTCCTACAGAACCTCATTCTGTCCGGCTCAAGAAATGCACAATCTCTTCGGCCGAAACGACCCACTACATATCAATTTGTTCGTGCACGTGCCCCGATTTTCTGCGATACTGAATAATGGATAAGCCGCGCAATAAATGGAACAATAACAATCCGTCAAAACAATTCCATAGTTGACACGTTTTTTTCTTCGCCTCTTTTTGTCTCGTTGCCAACAGTCAGCTTCGGGTGCGTTCGGCCCGTCACCGAAAACCGCACAACCGTCCGTCAGCGACAATCAATTCTGGTGAAGTAAAAAAAAGTGCAATGCAAGTCCTAATCCGTCTAATCGTTATTTGAATACACAAGGAACCCCTCGCCTCGTGAATGCATTCTGTCGGAGAAACCGACAACCCCTCGGAAAAACGGTGCTAAACATCCCAGAGTCCAGATGCGACAAAATTTAGCCCGGTGAAAAGGGTCACACGAACTTCGTCTAGTAGTAGCGAAAAGTAGCAGCAGCAGCAGCAGTCCGCGGTAATTCTGATAAGCGCCAGAATTACACTTAATCTGCGATTATTTTTCGCTGACACTTTTCCGCTGCGTATCGCGCCAACAACCAAGCTTCTAGGGCAAAAATCACCGGGGTCTGAGTTTTCCCCGGAGGTTTGCTCTCGATCGGAACCATCGGCCGACGAGCGCGCTATTTTGTGCCGCGATATTTATATGTGTGTTTGTGTAATGAAACGAAAAGCCAAATTGTCCAAACAATTGTTTTAAACTGTTTGGCAGGGTGAAATATTTATTGCCATAAATATTAATATTAGTACAAGTAATTATTTATGTATGTTCGTCCGTAGATTACACGCCAAACAACCACTCTGTATGCGGATGGTAAACGCAAAAACCCGGGCGGGCGAAAAATGGACTTGCCTACACATTCGGGCCACCGCCGCCGCCGCCCCGGTTGCCGTCGTTGATCGGGTTGGGAACTGGTTTCGACTGGTAAACAATTAAATAATTTGCACCCCGCGTCTATCGCGCGGAATGGAAGCTGGAAATCAGAGGAGGTGCAATTATCGGTGGAAGGTACTTTTTTTTTCACACAATTGCAGATGAATACCTCTTGAAACGCACGCAAATTTTATCCTTTTTACAAGCGAAGGGCTAAAGAACGGACGACGAAGAAAAATATTTAAAGATGGAATAAAAGAAGCTAGACTAGGAATAGAATTGTCTCTGAGTTTTCCTCATTGCTCGAGGGTTGCTCAATTGACAGAGCAGTTCCACGAATTGTACACAGCTCAATGTAGTGAGCGCTAATGAGTATCAATTTTTGCCTTTCTCTATTGAAAGGTAAAATAATTGCTGGAAAATCCGACTTTCGAAGGAGCCTCGAATACCCGTAGAGTTATATACCATTCGACTCAACTCGACGAAATCGGAAAATGTGCGTGTGTTTTTGTTCTATACACCAAATTTTCTCGAAGATGACTGAACAAACTTAGGCTCGTTTGAATGCTACTATTGAGCCATTATTCAAGTTCGAAGATCAAATGACAGTGAGTTCTGGTTCCAGAAATGTAATGATATAGTAAGCGACGTAACCGACAAAAACGCGTTAGTTTTATCGTTTTTTACCGCTCAATTTTCTCAGAGATGTTTAAAAAGATTTGACAAAAAAACTTAGGCTCGTTTGAAAGCTACTATTTAGCCATTGATCGAATTCGAAGATCAAACTTACGGTTCCCATGAAATAATGGCATAAGTGACGTAAACGTCATTAACATTCAATTTCCTTGTAAATGGATTAACCGATAATAAATTTTTAGGCTCATATGGCTGACATTTCATATTCCGAAGATATAATCGCACAAGTATCCTAATTGAGTAAATTTTTTTCTATCCGTATAGTTGTTCCAGATAGTGACCTATGCTCACGTTCAAATGTATTATTGTTGATACACTTGGTCTGAGAAATGTTGCCGAATATGTGACATAAACGCTGAAGCATGCTTTTGTGAATTACCCGAATCAATCTGTATAAATTGGTGTCAAAAATGTGCCCCATTTAGTGTCAGAAATTGTTGAAATTAAAAGGCAGAAAATATTTTAATGATACTGTGTCGATGAATATTGTTGTGTTGAGAATATACAGGTTCAGAAGTTAGATTTAGAATCAAGGTTCAAAATTCAGGTACAGAATCTACGAACAGGTACATAATTCAGATTATGAATTCACACCAAAGACGCGAACTCTGATTCTGAACTCAAGATTAGAATTAAGGTTCAGAATCCAGATTCAAGATTCAGATTCAGAAATAAGATCCAGAATCAAAATCCAGGTTCAGAGTTTAAGTGTAGAATCTAGGTTCAGTACAAGAATTTAAATTCAGAAACCAGACCCAGTAACCATATACCATAAGTGGTGCAAGACCCAAGCTCTGTTCCAGGATCCCGGCTAAAAATCCAGGTTCAAACATCAAGTCCAGAATCCCGGATTCAGGTTCAGGATTAGAATCCAGGTTCAGAATTTAGGTTTAGAATCAAGGTTCAGAATGCAAAATTCACGACCAAGTACATTCATAATTGTGAATCCATACCCAAGGCCAAAACTCAGATTCTGAACTCAGGTTTAGAATTAAGGTTCAGAACTCAGATCCAGGGTCAAAATCCAGGTTTAAAGCTCAAGTGTAGAATCTGGGTTCATAGTTCAAGTGTAGAATCTAGGTTCAGAATGCATGTTTAGCACGAGAATTTAGGCCCAGATTCCGGGTCAAGAATTTATATTCAGAAACCAGACCCAGTTCTCATATCTAGATATTCCTGGTCCGTCCAGAGCCCAAGCTCTGGTCCAGGATCCCGGTCAAAAATTTAGGTACAGAATACAGATCCAAAAATCAGGTCTAGAGTTCCATATACCATATTAACGGACTAGATTCGAACCGCAATTTACCATACGATGGTTACAGAATCTGAAACTTGGATCAGTAAGTCATGGTTCAACTACTACATGGATAAGAAAGTCCCGGACCGCTCACAGAAAAGACGTGAACAGTTTCGAACCGTGTATATTTTTGTTGAGAACAAGCCTCTAGATGGCCTAATACCAAATTTGATGACAATCTATCCACTAGTGTTTGAACAACAGCTGATCGTGTCCGACGGGTTCTTGTTTTCATGAAAGTAAACAAAGAGAGTTTCGCATTGTTACAATCGTCGTTTTGAATATTTTATACAGAAATGATCTAGTGTTCATTATCCCGAAAAAAATCTTTTTTTTAATCGACTCTCTGGACATTTAAACAAAATTACTTTATATATTTTAACTTGAGAAATTTCTAAGACAACCAAGACGTTTGAACTAAGAAGGCTTTAGACTTGGCCTTCTCGAAGGATCTGAGACCTGCTCAGACGTTATAAATCTTATTTCTCTCAGGGCGATGTTTTTTTTGGGTTGGTCATACGAACACCAAACAAATCATTAGATTATCGTCGGTGTTGAACAGTCGTTCGCACCGCACGCGTATAGCTCTTGGCTCCTGGAATTTTTTTCTGGCTACCTAGAGTTTCATTGATTCAAGGCTTCAGTCTTTTTCAAGGCTACCTGAATCACTAACTAAGTGACTAAGTGATACAAAGAGTGATATTAGAGTGACTAAGTGATACAAAGAGTGATATTAGAGTAACTAAGAAATTAATCAGCCTTTTTTAAGGCTAGCTAGGAGTCTAATCGAAGACTAATTTAGCCTAGTTAATTTAATTTAAAATTTCATTAATTTCAAAAATGCCTGCGTCCAACCGGAAAGGCAACAAGCCTAAGGCTAAAAATAATTCAATACGGAATAAATCACAATCCGTTATTCAACATTTTTCTAATAACATTCACGATCTTATAGAATCTGAATGTAAAAATAAAAGACAACGGACGGATTTCCCTTCCGCTGATCCTATGCCGTCTAACAATATTTACGAGATTCTTCCTGAATCCGATTGTAGCGACATAGAAGAAAATTCTTCAAAAATTCCCAAAATGGACGCTTGTCGTTCTGGGAAGAAACATCAATCTATGCCACCAGTGACGGTGATGATTTCCGACTTCAAAGCATTCCGTACTGAGCTTTCTACTTTTCTCCCGGAAGTAAAAGTCTCATTTCAAATCGGACGAAGAGGAGAATGTCGAGTCTTGGTGGATGGATTGGAAGATTACGAACGTCTTATTCGATATTTGTCCGAAAAACTTCATAAATTTTATTCATATGATATAAAATCAGACAGACCCTTCAAGGCTGTCTTGAAAGGATTATCAAATGATCAAAGTATTGATGAAATTAAAAATGAACTAAAAGAATTGCTTGGTTTTGCCCCTTCCCAAGTAATACTTATGAAAAAAAGAGCGAATGGTACTTCTAAACCACGCTCTGGAATTTCCCATGAACTTTACCTAATACACTTCAATCGAAGTGATGTAAACAATTTGAAAACTTTAGAAAAAGTACGTTTCATTTCCCACATTAAAATTCATTGGGAACATTATAAACGGCATAATCGTATTGCAAACTTAACGCAATGTCGTCGTTGCCAAGGCTTCGGTCATGGAACCAAAAATTGTCATATGGATATACGGTGTTTGAATTGTGGTAAATCGCATTCGAAAGACGATTGTCCAATGAATGAAACCACTGATAAATTTTCATGTTCAAATTGCAATGGAAATCATAAATCCAATTATTTGAAATGTCCTGTCAGAGAAAAAATTTTAAACGCTCGTTCGCTTAGACAACAAGTCAAATCAACGACCTTAAATTTACAGAATATACCTGAAAATTCTTCTAAGGCACCTGCCAATTCGTCTTCTAACGAAAACAATTTATTGACAGGTAGATCGACCTCGTCATCATCTTCTTCTAATGTCAGTTATGCTGGTATATTAGGTAGAAATCTATCACCTATTTCTTCTAATGTAAATAATCAAAACACAGGACCGCCTTGCAGTTCTTCTTCTAACGAAAACAATTTATTAATAGGTAGACCGGCCAAATCATCTTCTTCTAATGGCAGTCTACCTACAAATATTCCTTCAATGCCATTCGCTTCTTTAAATGAAGTCGATTTAGGCGATATAACTGAAAATAAAATGATCTACCTACAAGATCAACTTTTTCAAATGATCATCCAAATGAATTCGACTTCATCACTTTTTGAAGCATTTCAAATCGGATGGAAATTTGCAAATAATATTATAATGAATTTAAAATTTAACAGTGATGTTAAATAATTATTTGAATATTTTAAATTGGAATGCTCGATCTTTGAAATCGAGTGAAGATGAATTTTATAATTTTCTCAAAGTTCACAAAATTCATATTGCCATTGTGACAGAAACTTTTCTTAAACCAAATGTAAAATTGAAAAGTAATCCACATTATGTGGTTCATCGATTTGACAGGTTTACTGGAATTGGTGGTGGAGTTGCCATTTTTGTCCAACGGCAAATTAAACATCGAATTTTACCTTCTTTCAATACTAAAGTTATTGAAAGCTTGGGAATCGAAGTTGAAACCATTCATGGAATTTATTTCATCGCTGGAGCATATTTGCCATTCCAATGCACCGGCGAACAATTAAATTTCTTTAAAGGCGATTTGCAAAAACTTACAAGATATCGATCGAAATTTTTCGTAATAGGGGACTTAAATGCTAAGCATGTCCAGTGGAATTGTAGGCAAAATAACAGTAATGGTAAAATACTTCATAATCAACTCTCAGCTGGTTACTTCACAGTTCTTCATCCCAGTAATCCTACTTGTTTCTCTTCCGTGAAAAACCCGTCTACAATTGATCTGGTTCTAACAGATCAAAGTCACATTTGTAGTGAACCGATTACACATGCTGACTTTGACTCAGATCATCTTCCAGTAACATTCAGACTTTCCAACGAAGCTATAATTAATCCAATTAGTTCTGTTTTCAACTATCATAGAGCTAATTGGTTGGATTACAGATCTCACATTGAAAATCATGTGGATCATGAAACTATTTTAGAAAATTCTGCGGACATCGACACAGCAATTGATAATTTGAATCATTATATTATCGAAGCTAGAAATCTTTCAGTTCCCAAAGCTCAAACTAAATTAAATTCTCCTATCATCGATGACAATCTTCAACTGCTCATTCGGTTGAAGAATGTTCGTCGACGACAATATCAACGTTCTCGTGATCCTGCTATGAAAAACATAGTTAAGGATTTACAAAAAGAAATTAAACATAGATTTACTCTTTTGCGAAATGAAAATTTCGCTAAAGAAGTTGAACAAATTAAACCATATTCTAAACCTTTCTGGAAACTTTCTAAGGTTCTTAAGAAACCTCAGAAACCAATTCCTGCTCTCAAGGAAGGACTACTTCTTACAAATGGTGAAAAAGCTCAAAAGCTAGCTCAGCAGTTCGAGAGTGTCCACAATTTTAATTTAAACGTTGTGAGTCCTATTGAAAATGAAGTCTCACTGAAGTATGATCATATTTCAACCCAAGTGTTATCACACGATGACATTTTTGAGACGAATTTTGATGAAATTAAATCAATTATTAGGAAACTCAAAAACATGAAGGCTCCTGGTAATGATGGAATTTTTAATATTCTTATTAAAAATCTTCCCGATGTTGCCTTGAGACTCCTGGTTAAAATTTTCAACAAGTGTTTTTCATTAGCTTACTTCCCAAAAAGATGGAAAAACGCTAAAGTAATTCCTATCCTAAAACCTGATAAAAACCCAGCAGAAACATCAAGTTATCGCCCAATTAGCTTACTTTCTTCTATCAGTAAACTTTTTGAAAAAATTATCTTGTTAAGAATGATGACTTATATAAATGAGAATTCAATTTTTTTACCAGAACAGTTTGGATTTCGTCATGAACATTCAACTACTCATCAACTTGTCAGAGTAACGAACATGATAAAAGCAAATAAATCTTCTGGGTTATCCACTGGAGTTGCTCTTCTAGACATAGAAAAAGCATTCGACAGTGTTTGGCACAAAGGTTTAATAGCAAAAATGTCTGATTTCCAGTTTCCTATTTATTTGATCAAAATGATTCAAAATTATTTAACTGATCGTACTCTTCAGGTTAGCTATCAGAATTGTAAATCTGAAATGCTACCCGTACGAGCCGGTGTTCCGCAGGGTTCGAGTGTAGCTCCAATCTTGTATAATATTTTCACTTCTGATCTACCAAATCTACCCGTTGGTTGTCAGAAATCGCTATTCTGTGACGACACAAGTCTGTTAGCCACAGGTAGAAATCTAAGAGTGATCTGCAGTCGCCTACAAAGAAGTTTAAATATTTTCAGTGATTATCTGTCAAAATGGAAAATTAAACCAAATGCAGCAAAAACGCAATTAATTATCTTTCCTCACAAGCCAAGAGCTTCTTTTCTAAAACCAAACAATAATCACATTCTCAAATTGAATGGCTTGGAATTGACATGGTCTGATCAAGCTAAATACTTAGGTTTAACGTATGACAAAAAACTCACTTTCAAGGATCACATTGAAGGAATCCAGGCAAAGTGTAATAAATATATTAAATGTTTATATCCTCTTATAAACAGAAATTCTAAGCTCTGTCTAAAAAACAAATTGTTAATTTATAAACAAATTTTCAGACCAGCCATGCTTTATGCGGTACCAATTTGGTCAAGCTGTTGTTCCACCAGGAAGAAAACGCTTCAAAGGATTCAGAATAAAATTCTGAAAATGATTCTGAAGCGTCCTCCCTGGTTTAGTACAAATGAGTTACACAGACTCACAAATATAGAACCATTAGATGTAATGTCACATAATATTATAAGCAAATTCCGACAAAAATCGATGCAATCTTCAATTGAATCGATTCGCTCTCTGTATTAGTTAGTAAGTTAGTATATAAGTTCCTTTTCCCCATTACACAATACAAGTAGGTTTAGAATTTTCCCTACACAAAAATCTCAGAATTGCGGAAGCAAATGATGTCTTCATGGTAATAACCAAATCATATATATATATATATATATATAATAGGGCTGAAAAGTCACCACTTGTGGCTGAACACCCAATTTAAATCTTAATAATTTAATTTTAACTCATATTCCAATAAATAGTTATTTAAAAAAAAAAAAAAAAAAAAAAAAAAAAAAAAAAAAAAAAAAAAAAATCATTAGATTATTTAGTAATAAGATATATATGCTATATCAATAAAATTACGTACAGTACTCTGATGAAACAATTTTTTTGCTGACGAATCTTCATATTCGCAATAGCGACAAGGAACACGGACAAATTGGGTTCACCACCATTCAGACGGCTTAGAATAAGCATTAGAAAACGAAACTCATGACGTAATTGAAGTTAGTAAGAGAGGCGTCACGCCCGGGTTGGCGGTTCAATGCATACGGCGCTGGTCTTGCAAGCCAGTTGTCGTTTGTTCGAGCCCCGACCAGGAAGAATTCTTAATGTCAGTAGAATCCACAGTACTAGCCATGCAATGATTATGTACGCTAAGAATCGGCTGCGAAGTCTGTTGAAACAGAAAGGCCAAACTCCACAAAAGGAATGTAATGCCAAGACATTTGCTTAAAAGAGGCGTATCAAATAAAGCAAACTACAAAACAACACCGCTAACCTGTCACGTCATGAGATTAAGCAATGAGAAACGCATATGAATTGGGCTCACCACAACCTATTGAGTCGACGAAATCCAGATTAGACTATTCTTAAAAGCTTTAAAGAATATACAAAAATAAACATTCTTTATGAAAAGTTAAGAATAAATATAAGATAAATATATAGACTTTAGTAAAAACGAGCTCCGATAACTAAAAGTAAGAAAAGAGAATCTTCTGCAGTTGTGGCCTTTTACGACATGGAAAAAGGAACACAGTGGCTATACTTTTTTTATGAGCATGAACTTAGCGAGACACCTCTCGCCGATGATAACGCGAATAGGTGAATAATTTGCTGCTAATTTGTTGCTAATTAGTTACGGTAATTTCAAATCGGTTTCTCAATTAATTAAATTTTTTTTTTTAATATTTTGCTAAGTTCTTATGAAGCTAGCGAAGCCCCTCTCTCAAATATGCTTCAAAACAAATCGAAGTCCAGTGAACGATTTGTTGCTAATTTGTAGCTAATTAGTTACGGTAATTTTGAGTTTGTTGTTCAATTTTTTTGAGTACTTCGCTAACTTCATATGAACTTAGTGAAGTACTCAATAAAATAAATAAAATATAGAGCAACAAATTCGAAATCACCGTAACTAATTAGCAACAAATCATTCACCTATTTGCGTTATCATCGGCAAGAGGTGACTCGCTAAGTTCATGCTCATATTGTTTTGCTGCCAGATTCCACACGGCCTTCTTGGCCGATCCTGTCCGGAAGAGATATAGTAGGTGCTACCAATCTCCTGTTGGACCCCCGCCCTTGGTTATAGAGTAACGGACTAAAATGTGCAGAAATAATGGATAAATGTACGTTTAATTTTCCAGACACCGCTGAACCTACTTTAACTAGCTTAACAGTTCGGCTGAAAAGTTCGTATCGTTTAATAGAAACACACATTTTTTTGCCAAAATTCGTTTTTATTATTCAACATAATTGCCATCAGAGGCGATACAGCGATTATAGCGATCTTCCAACTTTTCGATACCATTTTTGTAGTACGATTTGTCCTTTGCCTCAAAATAGGCCTCAGTTTCAGAGATTACCTCTTCATTGCTTCTAAATTTTTTTACCAGCGAGCATTCTCTTGAGGTCTGAGAACAGGAAAAAGTCACTGGGGGCCAAATCTGGAGAATACGGTGGATGAGGGAGCAATTCGAAGCCCAATTCGTTCAATTTCAGCATGGTTTTCATCGACTTGTGACACGGTGCATTGTCTTGATGAAACAAAACTTTTTTCTTCTTCAAATGAGGCCGTTTTTTTTAAATTTCGTCCTTCAAACGCTCTAATAACGCTATATAATAGTCACTGTTGATGGTTTTTCCCTTTTCAAGGTAGTCGATGAAAATTATACCATGCGAATCCCAAAATACAGACGCCATAACCTTACTGGCCGATTGTTGAGTCTTTCCACGCTTTGGGATCGGTTCATCGCGTGCAGTCCACTCAGCTGACTGTCGATTGGACTCCGGAGTGAAGTGATGGAGCCATGTTTCGTCCATTGTTATATATCGACGAAAAAAATCGGTTTTATTTCGATATAACAGCTCCAAATACTGCTCAGAATAATCAATTCGTTGTTGTTTTTGATCGATTGTGAATAATATGTCCAACATGTTCCTTTGATATCTTTAGTGTGTCAGCTATCTCGATCAACTTCACTTTACGGTCATTGAAAATCATTTTGTGGATTTTTTTCACGTTTTCATCGGTAACAGCCTCTTTTGGACGTCCACTGCGTTCATCGTCTTCGGTGCTCATATGACCAGTACGAAATTTTGCAAACCACTTACGAATTGTTGCTTCGCCCGGTGCAGAGTCTGGGTAACACTCATCAAGCCATTTTTTTGGTATCGGCGGCACTTTTTTTCATCAAAAAGTAGTGTTTCATCAACACACGAAATTCCTTTTTTTCCATTTTTTTCACAATAACAAAAGGAGCTTCACTTAAAATGCAATATCTCACAAACTAATAATCACCACACCTGTCAAATTTATACACGTATCTTTTGAAGGTTGGTACGAACTGAAAATGGTATGGATTGAATTCTAGTGGCGCCCTCTCATAGAAACGATACGAACTTTTCAGCCGATCTGTTAAATGCAAATGAAAGGTTCAAAAGTCCAATTGATGGCTCTTGAATTTTATTCAGATTAGACTTCTGGTTCCAGAGGTACAGGTTGCAATGTGTAATAAAAAAAATTACTGTACTCTCAATTTTCTCATAGATGACGGATCCGATTTCCACAAACCTAGATTCAAATGAAAGGTTTTATGATCTCATTCTATTGAAGTTTATTAGAGTTCGTCTTTCCGTTCCGAAGTAACAGTTTGATGAATGTTACAAAAAACAAATTTCAAGAGTGGGTTTAATAATATATAATCATATTTCGGTTAGTTCCTTTAAAACTGAACATTATTTATTTTCCTAATTGCTGAATTTGTTGGTTGATGAATGAATAAACTCTCAATACAATACAATTCCGGTCTCCCAATTTCGACCTAGGAAGTATTGGAGTTTTGTCCGAATCTGACTTTCGGTTCCAGAATTACTGGGCGATGAATGTTTGGTTAGAAATTTTCGTTATAAATAGTATGCAGTGTTTCACCTTTTTTTATAAATAAAAAAAATAGTTATAGAATTTGCTCAAACTTTAAAAAAAATTTCTGAGGCCCGGAGGGCCGAGTGTCATATACCAATCGATTCAGCTCGACGAACTGAGCAAATATCCGTGTGTGTGTGTATGTGTGTTTTCAACAGAGAGATCGAGATCCCAGAGATGGCGGGACCGATTTTGATCAAACTAGTCGCAAATGAAAGGTCTCCCCGTCACCCAGAACGCTATTGAATGGTTTTGAGATAGGATGTTTACTTTTTGAGTTATACGAAGTTTTATGTCAAAATTTTCAGTTTTTTGACAATATCTATGACAACTGGACTTGAAAACAAATTTGATTCCGCACGGAAATAGCTATCAAACAAGCCATGGATTGTTAAAATCCGTCCATTTTTAACGGAGATATCGATATTTTTGTGTAAGCGAGCCTTATTCCAGTAGTAGGATTTTTACGTGCTTGAAGATAAAGTGAAACACGATTTTCACAACTTTTTTATGCAATTGTTTCTTAGCGCCTAAAAGACTATGCACAGCACCGTTTATCAAGACATTCCGAATTTGGCACGGTTCGTTTTTGGCAACATAAACGTTCGAACATGACATATGTATTTGATGACAGTTTTTTTTTCAAATTCAAAACAAATTCATATTTATATTGATTTATACTGCCTTCAACAATAATTTCTGGAAGAACAC
The DNA here is from genome assembly GCF_030247185.1 of Malaya genurostris. Lineage (NCBI taxonomy): Eukaryota > Metazoa > Arthropoda > Insecta > Diptera > Culicidae > Malaya > Malaya genurostris. The sequence continues at coordinate 14,492,970 of NC_080570.1, forward strand.
AACTTCTTACACCCTTCCACCATTCGAAGAGGTAAGTCGAGATAAGAAAATATGTGTGTAAAAAATAATTTCATTAATTTTTCTCGGAGATGGCTTAACTGATTTCTACAACCTTCGACTCATATAAACAGTCCTATGCTCCCATATAAGGTTTCTGAATATCCATTAGATCTGACTTCTGGTTCCAAAACAACAAGATGATATACGTTATGATAAAAAAAGAACCGGAATTTAAATTTTTAATAAATTTCTTTATTATCGCCTTCAAAGTATTCTCCTCCTGCGGCAATGCATGCATGCCAACGCTTGATCCAATTTTCCATACAAGTTTTATAGGCCGCCGAAGGTATGGCCTTTAGTTCACGCAGCGAATTCTCTTTTATGGTATTTATGGTCTCAAAATGCGTTCCCCGCAATGGCAGTTTGAGTCTGGGGAAGAGGAAAAAGTCACACGGGGCCATATCTGGAGAGTACGGTGCTTGGTTGATGATATTGGTTGAGTTTATGGCCAAAAACTGCAACACAACCAACGCTGTGTGAGCCGGCGCATTATCGTGAAATTCAGCTTTTATGGCACCAGCCGAGAAGCGACGCGTTTCAAACCCAAAACATCAGTTCAAATGTGTTCGGCTGATCCATAAGAGATGCTCAGCAATGTCTCTAATCGGTAGATTTTGCAACACGATATGCTTCGCCGATTCAATGTTTTCTTCCGTAACAGATGTTGTTGGGCGGCCAGGGATCTCATCATGATCCAAGCTTGTACGACCACATTTGAAGCGTTTATACCACTCGTATGCCTGTGTTTTTCCTAGACACGATTCACCAAAGGCATTTTCTAACATTTTCAACGTTTCGGAACACTTAAATCCATTTGCAACACAAAATTTGATGCACGCACGTTGTTCTAAATTTTCATCCATTATAAAAATCGCCACACGAAAATTTTTTAATTTCTTTGTATAGACGCCAAACAAAAACTAATCGTGCGATATGCGTCAAAATTTGACAGAATGTGTATAAAAGTGTTGCCAACGTTGAGAGAATAAGAGTTTACCGATTGGACAAGTGCGGGAATTTTAAAATGGAAATTTTGGTTCTTTTTTGATCATAAGGTATGTAATGAAATTAATATAATGCCACTCATTTTGCTCGAACCTCGAACAATCTTCCATATCTCTATAAAGTATGACACACTAAACTGATTTGGCGAGCAAGAAAAAAAAAGGTCACGACAATTTCAAAAGTCGGGAAAATCTCGATTTTCAAAAATCTGCAAAAGTCTGCACCAATAAAAAAATGTCGAAATCTGAAAATTTACCGACAAATCTGCAGATCTGACTTCTCAGTTCCTGTGGTCCCTTAAAAACTACTTGTTTTTTAATTTTAATCAGATCCAACTTCCGATTCAGGAGATACAGGGTGGTTGGTGTAAAAAATTTACATAAATTTATCGGGTTCACAGATTTTGAGAGTCGACGGCCAAATAAACTTATTTCAGTTTTACTGCGGTATACGGTTTTCAATCGCGGAACGTACCCAAAAAATTGTAAGTGGAACGCACTACGATTTCTCTTGATGGTTACACTGATTTTCGAAAATTTCGAATATAATGATCAATTACGCGAATTTAACTGATTTCGGCTACATAGATTTCCGAAAGTATCGGGAATAGAGATTGTCACACGTTTAGATTTAAGGAAATAACTTTAGGATTTCATACAATTTCTATCTTCGATTCGTCGATTTCTCATGAAAATTATTTCATGAATTATCATAAAAATCCATTGAAATGAGACATGTCTACTTATGAAATCATGCGCTATAATCAGGCGCGTACCCAGAAAAAAATTTCGGGGGGTGTTTCAGAACATGTTGATCAATTTCCATACAAATGGAACTTTTTATATAATTATTTGAAATTTTTTTATTGTGGAGTCGTTTGTTGAAAATTATTCATTTTATTTTTTACTTATTTGAAAAAAAGAGTTTACATATTATCATACTTTTTTGAGTTTCGGAGGGGGTTTGAACCCCTAAAACACCCCCCTGTATACGCGCCTGGCTATAATTCATGATTTCCTGAGCAAAATGAATGATATCGTGAACGATAACTGATTTCCCATTGAAATTTTTATGATATCAATGATATGCAATTTCATGATTTCATGACTTTCAATCATGGATTTTCATTCAGGCAGTTTCATAGAACTTTGCTACCAACTCCGAATACTATTTGGCGCAAAGCTAGTCTTGTGCGAAAAAAAACACTATTTTTGCTTTTCGTCCCCGACTTTTCAGTGCCCAACCGTTCAAATTGGGTAAATATGAGCAACTGATTGAAGGTGAATAACGCTATTAATGTTAAATCTCAAAGAAGAGTTTGTTTAAATAACGAAGCTTTTATTTTTATATAACAAATCACGATGACCTTTTTCCATTGCACCAAGTGACAGAGTGCCAGCGACTGCAACGCCGCATGACACAATTCATCGACGGAACGAAAATTCCCGTCACGTCCACAAGTCACAGAAAACTGGTGATGAGAGCGGACCTCCGTAGCCTCACCCCGCATCACCCGGTGCCTGTGGGGACCACTTGCACCATTCTCCTAAGCAAACGCGGAGGAAAACGTGTTCTGTTTGCCCAGTGAAAAAGCCAAGTGTGAGAATGAGCTGCTCGGTAGCGAGCAAAAATTACGCGGTTGGTTTTATGTATTTCTTGCTTTCCTTGTTCCGCGAATGTCGTAGAAAATGCACAGAATTGCACTCATTCGCCGCCCTCGTTGGTGGCATCGCACCGAAGTTTTGCGCTAGCAGCATGACAAAAGGTAAAAAGTCAACTTTGGTGCTAACGACTGCAGTGACAGTGGCCACTGTCGCATTTCTCCGGCAGGTCCTTATTGTTGTCGTCGGCAGTGCAGTGCAGAAAGTGCCACGGTTACTGCAGTTGACATAGTTTTTCTCCAGATTTTGGCACGCTACGGAGTATGCGGCGGATGATGTTGGAACCGCCCCTCCCCACACCCATGCTGGAAACATGATCTCTCGCATAAAGTTTACCCACGGTACACATCCGCATTTGCTCGGGAATACCTACGCCTGGACGACCCGGACGAATGACGCACACTCAGTGCTTTTTCCTTTGGCAGGGAAGCGACCGAGAAGGACCGAGCCCGCGTGAGAAAGAAAATAGACTACTGCGGATTCCTATTTTCAGCAGAGGAATCACAATCCAACCTACTTGTGTAGGATCGTCGTGTTTTTTTTTTCCTCTCATGTGTGCTTGTGCTTAACGCGTTCAACAGAACGTTCGGTTTCCGTTCCGGTCTGGGAAGTCATTCCGGTGATTATATTACTGACTGCAGGATGCGGCACACACACACCCTCCGGCCGCCGAACGGGTTTGCCTCCAATGTTTCGTTTCAAATCAGCGATCCTCTGCGAATGCAGATGCCATCTCTCCGGGTTGAAAAAAAAAAGATGGCGCCCGGTGGAAGGTGGAAGCGACAAAGGCAAAGGAATCGAGTCATGAGACGAATCCGCGTGAATTGCGCAAATTTTAGCGGGCTTCTGCACGGCACCAGATAAGACTATTCTATTCTCGACTAACGTCGCCTAACGAGATGTCGACGTCGTTGATGAAATATGAACCGGTGTGTGTGTGTGTGTGTGTGTGTGTGTGTGTGTGTAAAGCATTACCTACTGAAGGTAGGCACACACGCAGATGCGATATTTGCTCAGTTACGACAAAGTGTTAGGAAAAAGTCTATGCGGAATGTTTACCGTTGGCACGCGGAATTTTAGATTCGTTTCTTTGTTATCTTTGCTGCGGCAGAAAGTTGCAAGGTGCACCAAATGGGAGCAGTTACTGGCTGGTGCCTTCAGATGTGAGCTCGGGTTTTTTTTTGCTTTTCATGGAAAACGACAGCCAGCCCCCCCGTTTGTTACTTTGCTGCAGCAGTAGGCTGTGCAAGTTTCCATCGCCGTGAAGTGGCGTAGCACGAGTAGTTTAGTAACTTGAACCAACAAAATCAACGCTTACTTTATAACGAAAGGAAAATAGCGTTTAATTGAAACGGTACCAACTCAATGCATGTCCAAGTACAGGGTTGCGCAGGGGAATCTGGCACATTTTGTTCTTCAGTTTTTTTTATTCTATGATATAATATATTTTTAGGCACACTGCTTAAGCTCTAATATACGAAGGGTATTTTCTAATCTTAATTAACGACTAACTTAAAACTAGAATAGTATCATTAGATTATGTCGTCTCGGATTTTCGAAAATTCTACTTTCAGCTGGCGATCGGCATTGGTCGGTGAATTTAATATTGCATGAGTCTTCCAGATGGCGTTGGTAAATATCTATGCTGGCCACATCCTTCGGTCCGTGTGGGTCCGCGGAAAACACCCCCAGACTACGAAGGCCCGGCGGGTGGCCCGCATGCTGGTCATCGGCTGGAGCGGTCTTCCGTGGGCGGTGATGGTGATGTTACGGGAGAGAATGAAAAAAAAAGTAAATATTGTGAAAAGTGAGGTAAAAAGGGGGTATGGAAACAAAATGTCTGAAAACTACAGAGATTTAATTAGTTGCCATCGAGATGGTGAAGAGACGGGGAAAGGGGGAACGAAAAAGTTAGTGACAAAAAAAGATCTTGTTAGTTCCAATGAAGATGGTGGACAGGGATGGGGATCGAGTGTTCTTCAGTTATACTGGAATCAAGCAAGGGAGGGTCAGTTAGTGCTCGCATCTCATTAGACGCAGTCGACAATTGCTTACGGTCGAGACGATAGAAACAAAGACAATACAGTGTAGCGAACAATAGAGTGTACGAAATGGGCAAATACGATTTAACAAAGCCTGAAAGTTGGCCTACAAGGCCAAATTCAATTTGTATTGATTTCAAGCGCTGCAAAGTTAGACCAGCAGCAAACGAAATTTAAATCTTACTTAAAGAACGAATGCATCTAGACGCTAATAATGTAACTGAGATTCAATTCAACAAGGCGTCTAACTGTGTGTACATTATTTTTAAACGTGAAAGCGATGCAATTGTATTCGCTTCGGTTAACAACGAGGTGTGCACAGTATTGATAATGACAATGTTCAATATAAAATCCCTGTGTACATGGTGGACAATGCCATAGAAGTACGCGTGCATGACCTTCCCCCGCAGACCAGCGATGGGTATGTTCGGAAGAGTATGTCGCAGTACGGTGAAGTTCTTTCCATCGAAAGGGAAGTATGGCGGAATTATTTTCCGGGTATCTGGAATGGCGTGCGAGTGGTACGTATGCAACTACGTAAAGCAATTCCATCTTACATCATTTGTGATCAAGTCGGGATACATCCGTGTAAAACGCTGATTACGTATGAAAATCAACTGGTTACATGTCAGTTTTGTGAACAACCTGCACACTACGGCAAACCTTGCACTGAAACTGCAAAAAGGACATCTTCAAACAAAACTAGTGAGCGCAGTACTCCTGTTGTACAACAAGGCGCGTCTACAGCAACTAACAACCAACCCAAGAATGCGAATTACAAGGAAAACGAAGAAAAACCGGAAACCAACAACGATACCACCGATGCGGGAATGGAGGACGAGACGAGCCACGAACAAAGTGCCCCTCAATCATCGCAAGATAAAAATGGAAGCTCCTCTCCCCCTAGAAAAAGGGTGACAACGAGTTCCAACGGTAAAAAAATTATTTTATCTAATAAAAACATGGCTCATTCGGCCACGCAAAGCTTGTACGCAAATTGGCCTGAATAAAAAAATTTTATAAAAAAAGACAAGGGAGGGAGAACATGAACACGGCATCGGACAGGTTTATTTTCGTCTAGTAGTAGAACCTGTTAGTCAATAAACGATAGATACATCCGTCATGTCATCCAATTCTGAAATGCAGCATGTTTACAATTTGATTGCGTTGATGAATGAATAAATCAAATGAGATTTGCAAAAACGCACCAGTTATCGATCCATTTTCTTTTCTTGACAGGGTTTTTAAATGCTAAGCATCTCTCGTAAAGTAACCAGAAAGCACGAGTTTTATTTATTTTCAGTTTTATTTCCAAACAGCCCAACTAATTTATCTTCTATGAGAAATCATTCTACGGTTGATCTGGTTCTAGAAGATCAATGTCACAAAGGCAAGGCACAAATCTCCAAATATCAAGGGGAACGTGCCATTTGAGCCAATTTGTTCTGATTCCTGATTCCTGGCTCAGTTCATCTACCAATAACATTGCAAATAAAGTAATGATTAATTCAATTAGTTCTATATTCTGCCACCTTAGTACTAATCGGCTAGAAAACAGATCCCATACCGAAAGCGAGGTCGGACAGCACACGAATCAAATCGATGTGGCGAAGCCACATACATTTGCTTGGTAGATACACCTATGCAATTGCTTTGATATTTACCTCACCTTACCTAACAGCTATAGGCCAGGGGTGTCCTTTGCTGTATCAAGAATACGTTTCCACATAACTCGGTCAATGGCTGCTCGTCGCCAGCCACTCAAGGCACGGATGCTTCTGAGATCACCCTCCACTTGATCGATCCACATTGCTCTCTGCGTTTCTCTTCTTCTTGTACCAGTCGGATTAGATTCAGGAGCCATTTCCACTGGGCTGTCGTCCGACATCCTTATGACATGCCCAGCCCATCATAGACGTCCCATAGTAGCCCGTCGTAGACGTCCGGTTTCATCTGCACTCCGCCATAGATGGTTCTCAGCACCTTTCTTTCAAAAACACTGAGGGCGCGATGGTCCTCTGCCAACATAGTCCAGGTCTCGTGGCCATAGAGAACAACCAGTCTAATGATGTATTTTGGCAGAGAATCGTGCGTACTTTGGACTCAGAAAAACCCTTCGATCGTCAAAAGTACGCCATCGCACGTCTCTGTATTTCTCTGCTGGTGTCATTGTCGGCGGTCACCAGTGAGCCCAAATACGCAAACTCGTCAACCACCTCGATATCGTCACCGTCTAGCAATATTCGTGGTGGGAGGCGTAGTGGTTCTTCTCTAAAGCCTCTTCCTCTCATGTATTTTGTTTTCGACACATTTATGCCCAGTCCGATACGCCTAGCTTCAGCTATCAGTCCGATGTAGGTTTCCGTCATCTTCTCAAGGTTACGTGTCACAATATCAATATCGTCAGCGAAGCCAAAAAGTTGTACGGACTTTCGAAAGATCATGCCACTCTTCGAATCACACCTTCCAAGGCAGTATTGAACAATATACAAGAGAGTCCATCACCTTGCCGTAGCCCTCTACGAGATTCGAAGGGACTCGAGAGCGTGCCAGATACTCGGACGTATCTCAATTGCTTTGATGCTTAGTGGCTAATAGTCAACAAATTTTATTTGGGAACTCCGTTCTGAGGTTCATGAATCAATATTTATTCAAGAAGTACAATTGTAGGTCAACAAAACGGGGGTTAACGTATTATCATTCATTTGTATTTATTTTAAATCAGTCCCAATTATAATATTAAGACAATTGCAGGAATCGACGAAATGACCCTTTCGGTGAAATGGCTTTCGGTGAAACGGCTTTCGGCGAAGTGGCCCATTCACCGAAATGACCCTTTCGATGAAATGACTTTCGGTGAAATGGCTTTCGGTGAAATGACCTCTGATCCTCGGCTGATATGATATGAATAATGAAAATAATGCCTTTTTGCTATGTTTTGAAAATCTCAATTCAGCACCAATTTGCTCGAAAATGGATTATTCTTATATTTTTATTTTGTTGGTATGTTGTAATTTACCACTGATGAAGTTTACTGCTCGATAAGTAAAGATGGGAGAGTAATAGACAAAAACATGGGTATTTTTTTCACAAAAAATGTGATTTTTTTTTAAATGTTCAACATACATATTTTAGGTTTATCGATTCGATTTTATGAAGCAAAAAATGACCTCATGATAGTGCAAGAACTCATGTTTCGAAAGTTGTACAATAAGAATCTTTGCCCCACCTTCCATATTTACCAGACATTGCTCCATTCGATTGCCATTTGCTTCAATCCATGGCTCATGGTTTGTCAGAGCAGTTTTAAAATGTACGAAACCACCAACAGATTTGAACAAAACACTATTTATTAAATAGCTTATTCATCGAATAGCTCAAATCAATGAAACCTGCTTTCATTGAAAGGAATTTGACTGATAAAAAGTTTAAATAGTTAAAATAATTAAATAAATTTAAAAAAGGTGGGTGGGTAGCGTCAGAGACATAACCGGATGACGTGAATACGAAAAAGATGGATGGTTTCAGTTCGTTGCTCGGGTTGGCGGTACAGTTTTGAATTCAGATTTTACGTTCGTATCTAGAATTCTGCTCTGAAATTCAGTTGTAGAGTCCGGATCCGGAATTTAGTTAAAGATCTTCAGAAACCAGCTCCTGAGCTCAGTTACACTTCTGGAATTGTAGAACTGAATTTTTGAACCAAATTCTAGACCTGCATTCTGAAACTGATTCTAATTCTGGACTCTGGAATGCATTTTAGAATAGAAATCTGGAGATACAAGAGAATTGTGGATCAGAATTACGATCCTGAACTTCCCGAACTTCACGTTCTGAACTCAATTTCAGAATTCTGAAATTCCGAACAGAAAACTTTAAACTAGTTTCATGTCTGAACCTCAATTTGAATTTCAGATTTCAGTTTTAAAATTCCAAGCCCTGGTCAGTAATCAAGCTCCTGATTTCAGATCCTGATTTTGGTCTCAAAACCCGGGCTCTGAATCAAGTTCTTGAAATCAGTTTCGGAATTCTGGAACTCGATTCTGGTGTTTGATTCGGGACGAGGAACTCAACTTTAGATCTGATCTTGAGTTTTGAATCTGAATTTGAGAACTGAATACTATGAACTGAGTTCTGGACCTGGATTCTGCTCTAAACTGATCGAGTCAGCTACGCAAGCTTGAATGAATTAAAAATCAAATTTTCACTCCTTCTTTAATTTCGAGTTACTTGTGGTTATCTCATATAACTAAAAATTCTTTCACAAATTGCTGATCACATCTCCGAAAACGTGGAGAAAATAATGTATTGATACATTAAATATAACCAGAGATATTCACGATCAAAAACTCATTACTCACCCAAAGGATAAATTTTGAAAAGGCGCTCCATAGTAAAGTAAGACGTATTCACATCAAAATAGTACAGTTTTATCATCATACAAAGGTCTAGCTCTAGTTTATGTGATTTTTATTGTCGATTTTGAATACAATTAAAGTTATGAATTACAGATCTGGATCCTGAAACGAAATTCGAATTTGGAATTTAGGGCTTCTGAACCAGAAATTTATTTCTGAATTCAGTCTCATAATTCCGACTTCCCGAATTCAGTTTTTTGATTTGAATTTAAGTTCAGAATTTAATTCTAGAAATTAATACGGAAATTAAACATCGAATAAATTTCACAAATCGGTTCACTTCAGAACCATGTGTGTCATCAATAAGTCAAACTTTAGTATAGTTGCACCTATACAATTCTGGAAGTGAAACAGTTCAAGTTTCAGAATTCACACGATCAGTTAACCAATGCGAACGGCTATCGATATTCGGGAGTCTGAAATAAGCATGTCGGCCTAATTCGTATTCACGTCAGCCAGTTATGGCTGTGACATTACCCACCCGCCTTTTTCATCATGGAGCACTGGAGTTTTTATTTATAACTCGTTTTTGAAGAATCATTTGTGCGTTACAACCATTCATAAGTTTACTTTCACGTAGTACTGCGTGTGAAAATTTTTGTAAAAACAGGTTCTGTGACCAAAATAAGATTTCTCAAAACCACATATTGATGAGCGACGAAGCCCATATCGATCTGGACGGCGCGGTAAACAAGCAAAATTGTCGTTTTTATGCCGAGGAGAATCCGTTACAGGTTGTAGATAAGCCGCTCAAATTAATTTAAAATGTTTTTTCATGTTTGTGTATGTGTTGATTGATGCAACAAAATTCCGGTGCCGGAGTTAAAGGAGAATATGTGAAAATAAGGCAAAAAATGTGTACTAAATTTTATCCGAAACTGCTTAACCGATTAATCGTGTCAAATTTCTAGAACATTTAATCCGCATCCGACGCACGATAAGTGGAAATCTTTTGATTTCATTAGTATGTTTTTAAAAACGATGGTCAAAAATAGGTACAAATCCCATAAAATTGACTGATACACTTTTCTACTGTGCAGAACTTTTTAATTTGTTGGCATATAATATTAATTTGGAACTAGTGGTCTTCCGTCTCCTGTTCCGGAAGCACCGAAAATAGTGAAGCAAAACTCACGATTTCTCAGCAATGCTTGGACCAATTGTCACAAATCTTGGTTTGACATAAAGCTCACACTGACTTCAAAGCTACTGTACAATTTCATCCGAATCCGACTTCCGGTCAAACCTTTCAAACCGTCGTCTAAAATGACGGTACAAAACCGGTACGCTCCGGTACGTGCTGGCACGGAAGAAGAAAACACAACACGCCTTTACGAACGATGCACACAGCGTGCTTTGGTTCAATTTCAAACACGCTATAAAGAAAACGAAAAAACCAACACCGAAGCTTGTGTTTGAAAACACAACCGAGTCCATCAGCACCGTTGACACATGGTCAGGAGTTTTCAATTGCGCGGTGAATTAAACCGAGATTCACGTTGCGGCTACGAATCTCGCATGTGTTTTTGGTTCAGTTTTGACATCTTCGAGAAAAGTCTATTTATCCTATCTTTTGTAAAGACTGTCCCAGAAAGTATGGAGCAACCAAAAACCGCTGACATTTCGCAATGGTTCAGAATCTCTCAATTTTTTTTTGCTGCGTCCTGTTGTTTACACTCTTCACTAGCCACTTGTGCAGTTGTTTATTCGTTTTCATTAGTTTGTTTCGAAATGCGTGACTTTCAGCAGAACAACGTCGAAAAATTGTGAACAAATGGTGCACAGAACGCGGACTGTCACTGAGAAAGATAGCAAAAATGGAAGGAGTAAGTGAAAAAGCCGTGCGAAATGCAATCAGGAAGTTCGGTGAAAATAACACCTTAGAGGATAAACTGAAAACGGGTCGAAAAAAAGGTCCTACTAATCCTCAGTTGGATAAACGTATATTGAAGGCGTTCGAGCAAAAGAAGGAGGTTTTAGTTCGGAATGTGGCCCAAAAAGTGGGTACTTCGAAGTCAAATGTTTTTCGTGCTAAAGAACGTTTGAATCTTCGAACTTATAAGAAGCAGAAACAACCAAAACGTAGTCCGAAACAAAAAGCATCGATCAGGGCGATGGTTCGAAAGCTGTACAATACGATTCTAGCTTGAAATTTGAACTGCATAATCATGGACGACGAAACCTACGTGAAACTCGATTACAAATCCAAGGCAAGTGTTAAACCAGTCCGAGACATCGATTGAAGTCGAAAAATTTGGTAAGAAAGCTATGGTCTGGCAAGCAATTTGTAGCTGCGGTAAGATTTCGAAACCCTTTAACACCACTGCTTCAATGAACAGCGAAATGTACATCAAGGAATGTTTACAAAAACGACTTCTACCCATGATTCGAAGCCACAAGGATCCTGTTGAAGTCTGGCCAGATCTTGCTTCTTGCCACTACTCGAAATCAACTGCCAAAAATGTCACTTTCGTCCCAAAAAGGCATGAATCCACCAAATTGCCCACAACTTCGACCAATTGAGGAATTTTGGGCATTAACGAAGGCACATCTTAGGAAACATGCCTCGGCAGCCGAAACCATTCAACAGTTCGAAGAAGATTGGAAAAAAGTGTCAAAACTTGTCGCCAAGAAGTCTGTACGGAATTTAATGAGAAGCGTTCGCAAGAAGGTGCACCGCTAGTCTACAATAGCTAAGTAGCAAATGTTGAGAATAATATCCTGTTGTTGTAGTCTAACATTATCAGTATATCGAATAAAATCTTAATATCTAACACTTGTGAATTATTTACTGCGAAATCAAAGTGCGTCCATACTTTCTGGGATAGTCTTTATGTTTGTACTTGGGGCACATAACCGTTTTTACTTTTCTTTACGTTTCGTCTTGAACTGTTAAACCGCTAAGCATTTGTACTCAAATGCAACGTCTATGAACATTAACTTAGCGAGGCATTTTTCGCCGATGATAACGCAAATAGGTGAATAGTTTGTTGCTAATTAGTTGCGGTAATTTTGAATTTGTGGCACAATTTTATTTTAAATTTTTGAGTACTTTGCTAAGTTCATGTTAAGTTAACGAAACACCCCTCCCAAATAAGCTTGACAACAAATCGGAACCCGGTGGATAGTTTGTTGCTAATAAGTTGTTAATTGATTACGGTAGTTTTAAATTCGTAGCTCAATTTATTTTTTTTTATTTTGAATACTTCGTTAAGTCCACGTAAAGTTATATGAAAACGAAACCTATTAGATAATTTGTTGCTAATTAGTTAGAAGGGGAGCTTCGTTAGCTTGATATAAACTTATGAATGTATTCGCAAAAATCAAAACTTCCACAACTAATTAATATAAATATATGTAGAATTACCATAACTAATTAGCAACAAATTAACAACAAACTATCCACTGGGTTTCGATTTGTTTTCAAGTTTATTTGGGAGGGGTGCTTCGCAAAATTCATATAAACTTAGCGAAGTACTCAGAACAAATTTGAAAAAATGAGCAATAAATTCAGAATTACTGTAACTAATTAGCAACTTACTAGCAACAAACAATCCGCCGGGTTTCGATTTGTTTTCAAGTTTATTTGGGAGGGGTGCTTCGCAAAATTCATATGAACTTAGCGAAGTACTCGAAACATAAAAAATGAATTGACCATCAAATTCAAAATTACCGTAACTAATTAGCAACTAACTAGCAACAAATTATTCACCTATTTGCGTTAAGATGCTTCGATAAGTTCATGTTCATACCAGGTCCTTGCTAACGTGCCGAACGAAAACTGTCTAAGGCGAAACGTAAAGAAAAGTACTACGAGAAAACTCTATCCAGAAATTCAAAATCTTTTGTATAAAGAGAGGCGAAGGTATTTTGAAGACAAGTATTGTTTTTTTTTAGTTTTTAGATATTTCGGTTAATTTTCTTATTATTAAAAAAGCGTTCAATAACTAGGTCTAGGATAGCATTTTTGTACATTTTTAGTTGCCAAATTACAACGGTTTGAAGGAAGTGTATGCAAAAATAAATCCGTTCTTTTCAAGAATCAGTCTTGAATCGAATTGCTCTCTGCATACGTGCAAAGCAAATGGTTTGTAGTACAGAAAACCTGTACCGAATTTCACCCAATTCTTGAACGAAAAGAACGCAAATTAGCGAAAACACATTTCGGGAGAACTGTTGACATTGTTTAAATGTGAAAACGACATTCAGACCCGGCCCGAAAATCTGTGACTGCAGTAATAAAATTTACCAACCAATCCAAAGGGCCGCCGACCGAACCCAGCCTTTTCTTCCCTTTCAACTAATGAGTGAGCGCGTTCGAGGAGAGTTTGTCAAGCGGAAAAGAGTTTTCCGAGCTTCAAAAAGCTTGCTTCTAATGGAATAACAACAAAAGTCCTACACCGAAAAGTAATTAAAATTCACGCTCCAACAACGGTGGATGGATGCTGTGCACGGTACCGTGTACAATTTTGCATTTTCTAGAACGAAGTCACGAATTCAATTAAAAATTTATTCTGCTCCTGCTTTCTGCTATCCCTTTTTTTCGCCTGTCTCGTTTGGAGTCGTAGAGCTGCATCGTCGCAGCAACGCCTGTCGTCATCATTGGGTTGGTTGACAACGGAAAAAGCTGTTCAGTAGCTAGTAGTCGTCGAAATTCGACGGTGTCGGCTGCTGGGAAAATCCTGCTGCTGGGACTGAAACACTGAAACAACTCTTTCGATTAGAGAGAGCATGGCGAATTTTTCGGGAGTCATTTTCATCACCTTTTTTTTTCTTTTTGTTAATCAGGACACGTTTTAATTAAAATTTTCACCTCCGCACCTCGAGCTTTAGCAGCGATGTTATGCGGGTTTTTCAAAAACAAATTTATTCACAGACTCCCGGACACAGCCAGCTTCTGCTAGCTTTGACCCGCCCCTCTTCGAACCGGATCCGCTTCGATGGGCCGCAGTTTTCAGCAGCTCGCGAATAAATTATTCTTTGATAATGGCGTTGATTGCATCGATGGACCCCAGAGGACAGCGCTAATAGATGGATGCACTTTCGACTGTTCAAGGGTGTGCACATCACAGCCGGAGTAGCTCTTTTGACGGGTTTTCCACTGTTCATTACGATAATGGCGCGACACGTCACCGGTAAAGTAGTAGGATGCAAAGTAGGTACTTATCATTACACCGCGATCCAGCGTCATTGCCGTCGCCGTTGTCGTCTAGTCAGTCAACAGATCAGCCACCATAAACAGGGCCATTTTGCCCGCAACGCGGTAAAAGATCAAAGCGGACGCAGCCTACTACTAGCTGGTTGTTCCTTTGGTTGGCAAGGGGTGGGGGAAGTTAGCCCTTTGACGCCCCGGGTTGAGATTCTCTCTACTTTACTGCTGCGATAGCTTACCATCATCGGATCTCCTCGAACCCGCGGGTGCTTCAGCTTGTATAGACTCCATAATTTTAATAAGTAACGACACTGTCGACTGTGCACTACAACAGCGCGTGTTTGTCATATCAGGTGCATATGCATTCATGACAATCAACGTTCGCAACCCGATCCCGACTTATTTGCATGCACTCTGCGATGCACGTACAGTGTTGTCTCGCAGATAGTGGATGTGTTAATGGCTTTCTACGGTCGGTCGTCGATGGAACGAGGGTAATTTGGGTTTGTGTTTCATCACAAAATGGATTTGACTTCAAGATTGCATTTCATTTGATGCATTCTTGGAATGTGAAATTTGATTGAATTGCTCTAATCCTCAATAAGCTTTACGATTGAAAATTTGCGTCTTTCACTCTTTAAAATTATAGAATGAAGATTATAATATGAGATAAAATGTATTTGAAACATGTTTGGAAGGGCATCTTTTACTCCGGCGGAATACGTGTAAGTGGCTCTGCTTACATGTCCGCCCAACCCTTTTTGTTCGCCTCTCGGTAAAAACTATGGTGAGAAGGTGAATTCATGAACCATATCGGGGCTACTGTAAGTCATTTTTCACCTTATCAACACCGAAGCTGGAAGTCGTATTGGGATGCAGTTTCATAAAAATCTGTTGGGTCATAAGATCATTCATATGAAATAAAATGTGTGAAAATACGCCGAAACATCTACGTACAATGAAAATATCCCTTTCATAGTTTCAATCACTATTTCCCGTACTCCCGGAACCAGAAACCGGGATCCGGTACTGTCGAAATGTGTTTTTTTTTGGCATCAGCAAGTTAGAACATTTTTCCAGTAAATATTAAAGAAACCGCTTCATTTGGCAAGGCGATAAATGAAAAAACAATGTTGAAAAATAAATTTTTACACTTATATTCCTGTAGTTCCAGAACCGAAGGGTTAGATCTAAAGAAAATTCAGAATTTTTATATTCTAAACCAAAAAAAAAATGGGAGCACATATCGGTATTGACGAATTTTGCGCTAACTCCGAACAAATGTTGGCAGCACCCTCTCAGATTTTAATGATACTTGCAGTACATGAAGACTTTGACGCATACTTTGATTTTCGAAAATTGATCTAAACTGTCTTTTGAAAAGGGCCAAACTTTTTTAAATTATTTTTTTTTCAAATGGCTGTAATTTAAAATTGACAAATCCAACAAAAAAGTGTTGCATGAGTGGTTTTTTTTGGTTTTAGTCAAGTTTTCGAACAAAAACATGGAGAAATTCGTATCAACTCCTACACTGAAAAAATATCGGGTTTCAAAATTTAAAATCGATTTGCAGAAATAAATATTTTTGATTTGGACTATATTTTGTTACAAGATAGCTGTGCAATTTTGAAAAAAAAAATTATTTCAAAAAACAACTTTACCTTGTCCGAACTGATTTTTTCTCAGTGTAATTTCATCGCAAACTAAATCAATGAAAGTCACAAAGGGTAAAGAATGAAAAACAGTAATGAGTTAAGAACAAAAAGTAAAGGGTACCGAGCGAGAAATGGACTATAGAGAGAAAAGATAGAAGAGTAAACATTAAAGAAGAGTTAGACGCATAGTTAGAGTATAAAAATTGAAGAGAAATGAGTGATGTATGAAGTGTTGAAATATGAAAAAGAAATTAGTGATGCATGAAGTGTTGAAAGATGAATATTTATTAAAATTTAAATCGTAATGCAAAATAAATATTGGATATTAATTAAGGAGTAATGAGTAAAAAGTAGAGAAAATAAAGGATAACAAAAAGTTAAGAACAGACAGTAAAGAGCAATAAATGAGAAATTAAGGAGTAACTAAGTAACGAATGATGAATAATGAATAGAAATTAGAAATGAAAAAAGAACCGTAATAATGACGAGTCAAGAGTAAAGCATGAGAACTGAGAGTCAAGGTTGGAGAATAAAATCTAAATAACAAAACGAAGACTAAGGAATTAGGAAAAAAGTATGAAGAATAAAAAACGAAATGAAGAGAGCAAAAAGAAGAGACTGAAAAGTAAGAATAAATAATGAAGGGGAAATGATGGAGCATATAGAAAAAAAAAAACAATAACAAAATGAAGAGAAAAGAATAGAGAACAGAGAGTTCAGAGTGAACAAGAGAAATAATTTGTCAAATGAATAAAAATAATTGAAAAAGAATTAATACCAAAATAGGAAGCTTCGGAAGAGACTGAACAGCATATACATATGAAATAAAAATAAAAATTAATGAATGAGGAGTTTAAAGAACAAAAAAGAAAAGTACGAGAGTACAGATTGAATCAGGAATCAGACCAAAACTTGCTCAAGCGACACGGTTATGGTTTCTCGTCATTTTCTCAATATAAAGGGAAGGATAAAAGTAACATGGAATGAAGCGATTTAGTGAATGAGGTGGTCACAAGCAGCACAAAACAATCAGAAAAAAATCCCTCAAAAGAAGTAATAAATGAGAAGTTAAGAGAATAAGGAGTAAAAATTTAAAATCGATTAACAGTATTAGGGTACAGATTTGGGAGTGAAGATTGGAGAATGAAAACTAAATAGTAACAAAATGAAAAATTAGGAATTAGGAAAAACTAATGGAGGGTTATGAGTAGATAACTAATAATGAAGAGTAATAACAATGAATGAGTTGAAGGGAAACATTTATAAATTGTTGAATAATTTTAAGAAAAAGAATTAAGGAAAAAGGGAATGATAAGTGTGAGAGTATAGAATTGAGAACAAAGATTGGAGAGAAGAAAGTAGAGAAGAACAACAACAAAATAAATACTTAGCGATCAAAGAGTAAAGAATGGAGAGAAAAAAATATCGAGTGAAGAGTTTAGAATACAAAGTGAATGGAAAAAGAGATAAAAGAGAAGAGTAAAAACAGTAAGAATACAAATAAAGAATGAAAAATGCAGAGTAAAACTTCAAGAGAGTAGATTAAATTGCGAAGAGTAGATAAGAGAATGTTTTGACTAAAATGTGGAAAAAAGAATAGGAGAAACAAAATGAAGAACAGATAGACAATTAAAGAAAGAACAACAGGCGTACAAAATAAAGAGAAAAGAGTAGTGAATGAAGAAGTAAAATGGCAAAGTGAAGAATAAAGCTATATATTAATTAATACTATAGAACAAGATATAAAGAAGAGAATGGATTTCAAAGAGTACGACAGAAAAGTAAACAATAATAAATGATGAGTTAGGAGAGTGAAGAATAATGAATAAACCGTCAAAATTTAAAATGAAGAATAAAAACGATGAGTAAACTAAACAATAGGATAGACCAGGTAATAATTAGAGAAGAAAAAGTTAGGAACGCAAAAGAAAATAGCAAAGTTAATTAAGAATAAAGAGTAGTCGTGGGCTAAATTTAACACAATGATTAAAGAAACAAAGAGTGGAAATTATCAGTAACGAAAGTATCAGGAAGAGTAAAAAGAAATTAAATAACAGACGAAGAGCAGAAAACGAAGAGTAAAGATTTAAGAACCAAGAATAAAAAAATATAAATGAAGAATAAAGTGTAGAGTATATAATAAGATTTAAATTTAAGATTCAATAATGAAACAGGAATTAGGAATTTCAACAAAGAAGTAGTGAATGAACAGGAAAATTAACGAATGAAAAGTTATTACACAAAGAATGAAGAGTAATATAAAATGAGTTGAAAAAAAAGAGTAAATAGTAAAGAATCAATAGTAAGGGATAAAGAGTTAATAAAGACACTTCAAAACTAAAACGCGGAAAAAAAAGAATGAAATGTACGAAATGTAGAATGAACAGCTAATGATGAAGAATAAAGTATAAAAAACTGTACAGTGAAACGTATCAATTGAAAAGAGAAAAGAAGTAAGTGAAGAGCTAAAAGCGCAAAAATATAAATGGCAAAGCTAATAAATAATAAAGAGTGAGGCGTGAAGAAATAATAGTAAATAGTAAGAAATTAAAAAGAAAAGAATAAGAAGCTCTGAGTCAAGAACTAAATTGAAAATAAAAAAATAAAGAATGGTGAGTAATAACTAAAAAATTACAAGCAAAAAGTAGAAATTATGAGTTAAGAGAGAAGCAGGAAGAGTAAAAAAATCAAATAATAGGTGAGGAGTAAAAAACGAACAGTGAAGACTTAGGAACCAAGAATAAAAAAATGTCAATGAAGAATAATATGTAGAGTATTTAATTGAGAGTTAAGGGTTAGGATTTAATAGTCAATAATAAAAAGTGAAGAGTAAATAAAAAACAGTAAGGAGAAAGGAGCGAAAAATGAAGAGCAAAGAGAGAAGAAATCCGCGAAATGTTTTTTTTAAATTGTGATTGTAATGTAAAAAAATCAATGACTGATAAATCAAGGTTAATACGAAATATCACATTATTAGAACCAAATAACATCAAACTCATGAAAGTTAAGCGACATAACTAGGTTTTGCATCGTGTCGATTGTTGTTTGGAGTAATGATTTTGTTAACCAGTTTCAAACTGATGAACGAGACCCTAAACCGGTTTTCCATGAACAGTTTGAGGATAAACCAGGAGAGAGTAATGATTAGAGAATAAAAAGTGGAAAGTAAAAATTAAATAATAACAGAAATGTGACTTAGGAATTTAAAGAAAAAAGTAAAGAAAAATAAGAAGTGAAACGTACCAATTTAAGAGAGAAAAGTTGTAAGTGAAGAGTCAAGCGCGCAAATGAAATAAGTAGTAAAGCTAACAAAGAGTGAGGCGTAAAAATAAATAGAAAAGAATAAGAAATCAATAAGACAATGAACATTTCAGAGTAAAAAAAAAAGATATATAAAAAGGAAGGATTAAGAAGCTCTGAGTCGAGGATTAAATAGGGAACAAAAGGTAGAGAATGATGAGTAACAGCTGAATAATTAAAAATAAGAAGGAAAAAATTTTGAGTAAGAGAAGTAGGAAAAACAAAAAGCAAATAAATAAAAGATGCAGATAACAAAATGAAATGCAAAGATTTAAAAGCCAAGAATAAAAATTTGTAAATGAAGAATAAGATACAGAGTAAATAATAGAGAGTAAAGAGTTAACATTTAAGAAAGTAGTACAGAAAGTAACAAAAAATTAAATGAAAAAAGTGAAGAGATTGGCGAAGGAATGTTTTTTTTCTAATTGTAATTTGACATGCAAAAAATTTCAACGACTAATAATTCAAGGTTAATGCGATTGAACAAATATTACTAAATTAAAATTAAATAACATAAAAACCGTGAAAGTTGTGCGGCATAGCTGGGTTTCGCATCGTGTAAATTGGAGTTTGGAGTACCGATCTCGTTAGTCTGCTTCAAACTGGCTAACGAGACCCTAAACTTGTGTTAACCCATAAAAAAAATAAAAATTTGATAATTTTAGAACTGGTTTCACTAGTTTGAAAGTTGATTTGCCGTGGATAGTTCAAAATCAAACCACAAATTTCAAATTGATTTTTTCAAAGAACAGTATAGGTATTCTGAAGTAAAATAATAATAATTAATCCTCTCTCGGCAGCCGGCTGACCAGAGATTGAGTATAACGATACCACATGATATTTAATACCACAGCGTCCAACCGAATGAGGTCAGTTACCAGGCCAATCGCCACGGCAATCTTTATTCTAACATGTTGTACGGTTGCTGATTCAATAATTTTGACAAAAATGCCGCCATTTTGAATTTCACGAAATACGTATCAAATTTAAATTTATAGACTACATTGTCCTATAAACAGGATCGCGCAGGTTGACATAGTTTCCAAACGTTATTTTGTGGCTTTCAACTCTTGTTTCGTCTTCGACATATCTTGGGCAGTCCAACTTCATCCAACCACAAAACGGAAGGTTGACTTCGTTACAGGTTTTATTGTGTACTTCTTCACTTACTCAAAAGTACCGTTTATTTACAGATAATTAGCAAACAACCGAAAAAAATTAAACTTCACACAAAACGACAAGCTCTTCGCGGAACGATGTATCAAAACTCCAACAAAAGTGGTATTTCGTGAGACCCTTTTCTCGACACAGGAACAGGAGTGCGTACTTGAAACATTTATCGAGACCCGAAACCAAAACATTGGGTGACTGAGTAATTATTTTCGTTACAATTACCACGGGTTCGACCAGTAGAACGACGCTCGAGAGTCCTTCACCGCACCCCTTTCGATTGTAACAAACGATCGAGCGGGTGGCAACATATTGATGTTAGCTCGTTGACAACCCCCTTACGATTCGGAGCGCCGTTTTCAGAGGGTGGTGAGTCTCATTAATTCAGTGGACTTAATTTGTGTTATATTTCGTAAGAATCCTGGTCTGGGTTGTTGTAATTTTCAATAACCTTTCGGATTTGTGAGTAATTATTAATTTCAAGATATTGGCATTTCGTATTTTAGCAATTTTAGCAAGCTTTGCTGACTCCATTCGGTCTCTAGCCGAGGAACCTTTCTCATCGAACCAATTTAATCCGCATTCTCTGCTGCTCTCAATCACTGTCTGACTCGCTCGGTAAGACCCATTTCAATTCCCACCGGGTGATTGATTATAACAAAAGGCCGCCTATTCTTCCTACCAGCCCCGTAGTTCACCCGTCATGCGTTGGCACACGAGAGATTCGAGTGTTCCTCTACCCGGAGCCTTTCTGGGAGCCTGTACCATCGTTTCCAATAACGATATATTTGCTCAGCTTTGATAATCTTTCTTTTCTCTCTCTCGCTCTCTGACACATTTGCCGGTGCCTGGTCTTTCGCATCATGTTCCTTCCGCATCCTTTCCGGGCAGCAACACGATCGAAAAGGCAAAACGGCAGCATCCTTCAAGATCGAAACGCTTATCAACGGCCGACCGGAATTCACTCACATTCACACACACACAAACGCACGCACGCACGTACGCCAGTGTCGGTCGGTCGGGTACGGTTTTGTTTGCACAGTTGCTGCTCTCGATTTCCATTATCAAATGGGCCAAGTCCAAGATGCTGCCGTCAGCAGCTTGCCTGCGAGACAAAGAAACCTTTCGGACGGATCCTTCACCTACGACGACGAATCATCCCCGGCCAGTGGCCTGCGGACGACACTCTCGGACAGTCTCAAAAAAAAAAAAAAAAACGGCTGCCAATAACTTCGCTATCTCACTCGTCCTATTTATATGTCGGGACGACGAGGAATTGATTTTATATTAAAAAGCAGCTTTTCTCATTTGTGTTCGGTTTTGTTTGCCTGGCAGCTTCCGTCCGTCATTCAGCCCGATGAAACAGGAGCAGCAGCAGCAGTTGCGCCCCATTGTTGGGTGGAAAGTTTTGTTGATTTTAAAAATTTCATGCTGCAACACAATCAAATCGAACCGACAACAACGGCAGAGAACGTTTCAATGACACCAGCTTTCCTTCCATCGCCGGTAGAATTGTATTTGTTTTCATTTTTCTTCTTTCTGAGCGCTGCATTTCGATTCGACTCCAGAGAGTTGAAGCGAGGCGAGGAAGATGATGTCAGAAAGGTCAACTCATCTTCCGGTTCGGTGGATGGTCGTCGAAGCTCTAGGCTACATGACAATGCCTTTATTTTGGGTCCGTTTCTGAACGGAACAAAGCGTGTCATATCACAAGGCATGACAATGACGGAACACCTTCGGATGATGAGTATTATTTTTCGGTGATGAGAAGAGCGCGGTGCAAAATCAACATCTTTCTCGGAAAATGTTTCACATTAGGGATCGGTACAGTTTATATGATCTACGGTAACAAAAATTATTCTAGACAATGCAAAAATTCTCACGGACATCTTTTTACTGTACGCACCGATAGGCAAATGACTTCCAGATCAAAACAACACTTAAAATAGCTGTACGTGCATAGAAGCCCATGTTTAAACGACCTGTCGATTGTGGAATTTATGTGCATGGTGCTTACTTTTACGAACAAAAAAATGTTTAAGTACAACATATTTTATCAAAAAAATGCCAAAAGTGAAAAAAAAATCTCACTAGTGTAATTATTGAGGAGATACTGCAACTAGAATCACTAATATGCAACATGGATTGTTTAAGGGTCGCTCGACTAATATAAATTCACTCGAATTCGTCAATTACTCACTGACTGGCTTTCTAAACTATTCTATTTTTACAAAGCATCTGATCGCAATGATATACCAATGTTATTATTCAAATTACGGAAAAAATAGGAGCCGACCCAGGACGATTTGAATGGCTTGAGTCGTATCTGACTGATCGTCAGCAAAAGACGATCAGATTTAGCTCAGGAGTTCCACAAGGCTCTCATCTAGGCCCTGTCTTTTAATTTTATTTGTCAACGATATATGTCGAAATGAATTGAAATTTCCGAGAACGAAATTTTTTTTATGCCAAAAGTTTCAAAATTACTTGAAACATCGAGATTTAGGGTAATCCCTGAAAAAAAAACGACTTCCAGGTACTGAAAATGTTGAGTTTTCCAAAATCGAAAAAAAAAAACAATTTTGATTCCAAATACCTTAGAATTGTCCGAAATGTTAAGATCTAGTGTCAGTTATTCAGTCGAATTTTCAGATTTCCGAAAATTTTTTGAAGCCAAATGTCTTAAAATTACATGAAACGCCAAAATTTTGTGTTTCGTCGAAAAAAAAAAATTTTTTTTTCAGACATCGAATTTCTCTGAGGTGTCTTAGAATTGCATGAAATTGATTTGATCATCAGATCATCAAGTTTCATGCAATTCTAAGACATTTGCCATAAATTTTCAGAAATTTCAAAAAAATTTCAAGTCAGTCGAGATATTTCGAAAAAAAAACTTTTTCGAGATAACACAAAATCTTGACATATCGTGTAGTTCTAAGACATTTGGCAAAATTTTTTAGTCCCGGAGTTGAAATTTTTCAAAAAATGACATTCGATCTCAACATTTCGGACAATTCAAAAGTATTTGGCACCAAACAATTTTTTTCCGATTTTAGAAATCTCAAAATTATTTTGAAGGTCGATTTTTTCAAAAAAATATTTTTTTTCGAGATGACACTAATGACTTTTCGCACTATAAAAAATATCTCGATTTCGGAAATTTTACGTACCCAAATAAATAAATAAAATCGCGAGAGAAATTTTCTTACCGAAAAAAAAACTAAATGATAAGAGAAAATCACTATCACTACACTAGGGGAATTAACAAGAGGTTTTTTTCTAGTTTTACGCTCATCGCAAATGCAATATTTCGCCTAAAATCAGATATACCCTTCATAAACCAAACACGCCTATTTGCACGCCATTTAATTTTACATGCAAAGAAAGGTCAGAGAAGAAAAACCAAAGTTCAGAATAGATAAGATGAGAATAAAAGAAAATAAAAGTGAAATCATGAAAATAGCAGAAAAAAATTGAAAAAATAGAAAAGAAACTTAGCAAATCGCAGAAAAGAATAAAGTAAAACAAATAAAAGACAAAAAACAGAAAATAAAAGACGAAAATTACGAAACCAGAATGAATATAGAGAAAAATATATTTAGAAGAACAGCAGAGAGAAAGGAAAAAAGAAAATAAGCAAATCTAAGCATAGAGAAAAAAAAGAAAAGGGATAAGAGATTTTTTTCTATTTGTCTATATCATATATAAAGGTTAAGTAATCACTGTGAAACCCCACTTTCGAACCGTAAGTACGCATAATGTCTGTGAATGTAACATTTTGTTCTCACTAACTTTCCTCGAAGATGGCTGGACCGATTTTCAAAAAATTAGATTCAAATTAAAGGTCTTGTGGTCCCATACTAAATTCCTGAATATTATTTGGATCCGACTCCTGGTCTCAGCAATATGGGATAAAATGTGCAAAGAATTGTGAAGATAAATGTACCAACTTTTCTCGGAGATGACTGAGCAGATTTTCACAACCTAAAATTCAAATGAATGGTCTTGTCATCCTACACAAAATTCCTGAATTTTGTTTGAATCTGACTTACGGTTCCAGAACTATGGAGTAAAATGTACAACAAAACTAAAATATGCGTACTAGTTTTTCACAGAGATGGCGTGACCGATTTTCACAAACTTGGATTCAAATGAATGGTCTCATGGTTCTATGCAAAACTTCTGAATTTATTCTGGATCCGATTTCCGGTTCCGGAATTATAGGGTAAAGTGTGTTAAAATTTTATATCATCATTAAAAATGGGGGACACCAAAAATTTAAAAAAATATTCTAATCTGACCTCAAAACTACTGCGTTTTATAGTCATTATCAGTAGATGGCCAAAAAACTGATATCCTATCCGGGTTTCCGATTCTGGAGGCACCGGAAATAGTGGTCATATTTTCCCAAATGAATCTTATTCACTTTTCTGAGCAATGGTTTTGGAAGAAGACGACTTTCACACTAACTCGAACAAATGTTGGCAGCACCCTCTCAGATTTAAATGAAACTTTCTATACATGAAGACTGTCACAAAAAACCACTTTGCGTATTTTGTTTTTTCAAAAACGATCTAGACTGTCTTTTAAAAAAAACCAAACTTTTTTTACCATTTTTTTTTCAAATGTCTGTGACTGTTAAATAATAATTTTTTGAGTTAAATAATGAGTAATTTTTACAAAATAAGTCAAGTTTCCGAATAAAAACATGAAAAAAAAAATCTGAAAATAATCGATTTGAAAAATTAAAATTCGATGAAAAAAACACTTTTTATTTGGATGAAATGTTGTTACGAGATAGTCATTTAAACAGAATTTTCTTTGTTTCAAACTATTTTTTTGTAATGTAATTTTCTCGAAAACATAATTTTATCCAAATCAAAACATGGATTTTTTTTGCAAACCGAATTTAAATTTTCAAAAAAGATTTTTTTTCAGTGTAGAAGCCGATTAGGATCTTTTTCAATATATTTATTAAAAAACTTGCCTAATTCTGTAAAAACTATTCAAACAACACATTTTTGTAGGATTTGTCATTTTTCGACTACAGCCATTTGGAAAAAAATGGTGAAAAAAAGTTTGGCCCTTTTCAAAACACAGTTCAAGCATTTAGGTCATTTCAGCTTTTTTTGCGCGATCATAGAGATACATTTACGCCTGCTTAGCCTATCACATAAACCATTCTCAGTGTCATTTAGGGGTTAGCCAAATTTTGTGCTAGGGCACATAACCGTTTTCATTATTTTTACGTTTCGTCTTTGACTCATCAGTGCAGAGCAGTTCAAATTGAACTGCTTAGTGCTAAACTCGGCAGTTCAATTTGAACCGCTAAGCAGACGTAAATTTTCTGCTACTTACAGAACACTTTTTGTTTTGCAACGAAGTGCAATGTCTTTTCTGACGTGCCGAACGAAAACGTGTTTTCGAAAACGTGACTATTCTCAGTGGTTCATGTTGAACTACAAAGTTGCATCAGCAGTTCAACATGAACTGCTGATGCACTGACGAGTCGTTAACGAAATGTAAAATGAATATTTTTGTGCTAAACTTCAGCCTAACTTAAAATGAATGTCATTATTCTTGTACATTATATTTCGATTATTGCCGAGTAATTCCAGATATATATTGGAAATTTTCAGCAGCAAGTTATTGGTTTTGGTTTAAAAGTTATGCTAAGATTTGAACGTTAAACTTCAAATCAAATTCGTTATTCGTGAAAGAGAAAACATAAAAAAAAATTCATTCCCAGTTGAGTTCTTTTGTTTCGTCACTGCATTATATAGGAATCGTTAAGCTAAAGACAAATTATCATAGACCTCAGGTGACTGCCTTGAGGTCCTTCTGAGCCATAATACAGGAAAAAATTACCTCTATAAATGTCAATTCAATCTTTCCATAAACAATCGAGAGATGTCCTCAAGGTTGATGCATGTTTTTATCTCATTAGCAGCACAAACCATGATCTTAAAGGATTCTCAACCTCAGCAGGGTTTCCCTACTGGGGTGGATTTGATCACTTTTTGATCGAGCAAATTTTTTTTCAGTGAAATTGATCCATAGATTTTATATATTTGTGATCAAATGAAATAATAAATAATCCCCTATCACTATACATATTCGATACTAAATAGAATGCTCAATAGCACAATAATGTATAAAAACTCAACTTGCTCAAGTTGAACTTGCTTGACGGAACTCCACCGACTCTTTGACGATTTTAAGGAGAAGCAATGTTTTTGCTTCGTTTTGTACAGTTCTTAGCTTTCACAAACTATCGAACGTAACCGAATGTCAAGTTAGAAATTAGAACGGATTGTAACACCAATACTTTTTTGGCATTGAAGATCGATTACACCATGATACTGATATTACTTACATCAAGTTTATTGCTTTGCCAATACTTCCACTGGGCGTTCGATTACAATTAACTTTCGTTTTCAATACTTTTCAAAATAAATCGTCCCCGACAGGCTGAGACAGCAAAACAAAAACACCTTTCACAGAAAACGAAAACCGCTCAAAATATTGTCCCTCGGCACTTCCGGTCAGGTCAGAGCAAAGCAAAACACCAAACACCTAGAACAACAAACCGTTTACGTTTACAATTACGCATAAATGCATCCATCTCTCTTTCCTTTGGTCCGAGAAATGACACAACATTTCTTGGGCTCTGCAACAAAGCAAAACCATTGTGTCTGAATGGCTTCTTTAGACCCAACAACAATCCAGCGTAAGGCCCCTTGCTCTGCTAGAGGTTCTTCCGTAGCTCTTGGTTGTAAAGTTTATTTTCTTTTTTTTTCTTGAAATTTCTCTATGGACCACAGCCGCCCATTCCGTGTCCCAGCCCAGCTTTGCAATCGGAAAGAGCCAGGCAAAAACCGGAGACAAATTCTTTTATTTATTTAGAAACATCATAAATTATTCATACATGCACATTGCCTGGTTCGGTTCCTGGTTCCGATTCTGGCAGGGTTTTTGCCTTGTCGTACCCATTTCTTATCATTATTTTCACCTGAACTAGCTGGCTAACGAGAAAAGAGGGAAGAGTACCGGAGGAGATGCGGCACGGAACAGAGAATCGTTTGTTTGCCGTTTTAATATAAGCAGTCTACGGGATTCTAAGACGCGTGTTGTGTTTGTTTTACTGTGTGCTTGCTTTGTTGTTGTTGTTCTGGGAGAACGTTTCTATGTTTGTCGTTACAATTGTTTTCTGTTGCAGAACTGATGTTTAATTTGAAATTAGCTTCAGAAAAAGAAAACAGACTTGAAAGATGAGACTGGTGCATTTCTTTGTTGGAATTAATTGTCGGTATAAACAGTTTTAGTAATGACTCAGAATAGAATCTTAGGAATTAATGAGTCAATGGCAGCTTGATAGTGTATAAAACTAAAATTGATTAAACGGAACTTGCCCAACAAAAGACAACCGACTCTTCGTTTTAAAGGAAATAAATTGTCGGCATGAACCTGTCACAGTTTTAGTAATGACTTAGAAGAGAATCTTTGAAATTATTGAGTCAATAACAGTTTGAAAATCTATAAAACTCAAATTGATTACAGTGAACTTGCCATACGGAAGTCCACCGACTCTTCGTTTTAAAGGAAATAAATTGTCGGCATGAACCTGTCACAGTTTTAGTAATGACTCAGAAGAGAATCTTTGAAATTATTGAGTCAATAACAGTTTGAAAATCTATAAAACTCAAATTGATTACAGTGAACTTGCCTAACGGAAGTCCATCGACTCTTCGTTTTTAAGGAAATAAATTGTCGGCATGAACCTGCCACAATTGTAGTATTGACTCAGAATAGAATCTTTGAAATTAATGAGCCAACAGCAGCTTGATATTGTGTAAAACTCAAATCGATTACACTGAACTTACCTAACGGAAGTCCACCGACTCTCTCTCTACACTGAACTTACCTAACGGAAGTCCACCGACTCTAAGTTTTTAAGGAAGTAAATTTTCGGCATGAACCTGTAAGAGTTTTAGTAATACTTAAAATAGAATCTTAACAAAATAATTAGTCAAAAGCAGCTTAATAGTTGATAAAACTTGAATTTATCACACTGAACTTGCCATACGGAAGTCCACCGACTCTTCGTTTTTAAGGAAATAAATTGTCGGCATGAACCTGTCACAGTTTTAGTAATGACTCAGAAGAGAATCTTTGAAATTATTGAGTCAATAACAGTTTGAAAATCTATAAAGCTCAAATTGATTACAGTGAACTTGCCTAACGGAAGTCCATCGATTCTTCGTTTTTAAGGAAATAAATTATCGACATGAACCTGTCACAATTGTAGTAATGACTTAGAATAGAATCTTTGAAATTAATGAGTCAATAGCAGCTTGATAATGTATAGAACTCAAATTTATTACACTGAACTTGCCTAACGGAAGTCCACCGACTCCTCGTTGTTAAAAAAATAAATTGCCGGCATGAACCTGACACAATTTAAGTAATGACTTAATAGAATCTTTGGAATTAATGAGTCAATAGCAGTGATAGTGTACTAAAACTAAAATTGATTACACTGAACTTGCCTAACGGAAGTCCACCGACTCTTCGATTTTAAGGGTAAGCAAAATTTTAATGTTTCAATACTAA
The DNA here is from genome assembly GCF_030247185.1 of Malaya genurostris. Lineage (NCBI taxonomy): Eukaryota > Metazoa > Arthropoda > Insecta > Diptera > Culicidae > Malaya > Malaya genurostris. The sequence continues at coordinate 14,522,043 of NC_080570.1, forward strand.
TCACCGATCGTTTTTATGTCAGAGTAGACAAATTTTAAGCTATTTCACGATTCCACAAACTACCGAACGCAAGAGAAATCGATTAATCTCGAAGAGTAAAACGTGTGATTTATTTGCCATCACAAAGCAGTTAAGAACCGAAACAAATTTGATCGTCATTTCACCAAACCCTCGTCGATCTCCGCATAAATCCTCTGTTCGATTCCGCTCTAAACTAACCATAAAAGTGTGAATTTTCCCAACCTCCTGCCGGGACGGGACACGCAACCTGGCAACCACCGGAATCAGGAATCATAATTGCTACAAATGTTACTGTTGTTGTTGTTTTTGTCGTCGTCGTCGTCTTTCCCTGCTAACAACAACGGTACCCTCTGTAACGAGAAGGCATATAATGACCGGGTCCTGAACGGGCGGCGCACAGCAGGAGACTGGAATGATCCTGGTACGATCCTGCTGTGCGCTTACACACTGCTCAATGTCTGTAACAATTAACTGCGAACAAAAAAAGCAGGCGGAAAAATGGTCACCGAAGGAGGCTATGCCAGTTAGTTCACTGATGAGTAGTGAAGGTGTTCAGAGCGCGTTGTCGCCGCCGCCGCCGCCGCCTGCTTTGTTATGAAGATCGATCCGAAATGCTTCCCATTTTTGGCATTGTTACTGTTTTGAAAATAGTCATTGAATTACGGACACATCACGGAACATCCGGTACTGCGCTTATTGTGCAATACAGCACAAACATGGCTTTGTGACATTATCGTTTTTGTCTTTCTCTCTCTCTCTCTCTCTTTTTCTCTCTAGCAAAATCGGATAATAAATAATTGTCGTTAGAAAATAGGATTTTTTACGCCCCGACGATTATTTATTGATTCCTTCGGCAACGAGGCGTTGAACAGCAAATCAAATATTTACCGGAACCCTTGAGCGATAGGTTTTCTGTTGTTGTTGTCGTTGTAGTTGTTTTCGGTTGGGTTACGATCGTAAAAAAGTGAAGTTCTAGAGCAATGAAAACCCACCCACCTCCGCCTCAGAGAAAACAGATGATGGATGCCGCCAACGTTGTTAGCTTTCGCCAACGACAAGCTTTCGCAATTTTCCATTCATGCATATATATTGCCTAAATTTAAGGGAACTGGAGTGGGGTCAGTCAGCAACTACACGCGAAACTGTACACGCAAAATGAGGCTGGCTGCTTGATTTTGCCTTTGCATCGATGTGAGATTGTTCCGGAAGTTTCGACGTTCCGCACGGATCCGGTTTCACTCTCCCTCTCTCTCTTGCCTATAGTAGTAGCTACGGTTTATATTACTTCTTAGTATACATGGTGTTACGACAACGTGATGTATGGGTTTTTTATGACACAGACCAGGCTCCTCTCGGTTCAGTGCCGTCAGTTGTTCATGGGATAGGAAGTACGTAATGCGGTAATTTAGACGAGGGGTCTACTGGTATTCTGGCTAATCTGAATAAGTATAAACTGAACAAATGGAATTTTGTTTTGTAGTATTCGAAACTGTACTCGGTTTCAATCCATATATTGTTCACCGTAAAGGCCTAATGCCAAATCCTACCAAAACAGGAAAAACAACAACTGAACAACAAATTCATACACTGTAAAAAAAACCAGTGTTTCTTTCTAAAAATTAGAAAATTTTACGAGACATTTATATTAAAAAATATACGCATCTCTTTTTATCTGTTTTCATAAACATAGGCTATGCCATCATCGGGAAACCCGAATTTTGAACCGAGACCGGAAGAGCCTACCACTATTCGACTCAGTTCGTCGAGATCGCAAAATGTCTGTCTGTGTGTTTGTGCAAAGAATATGCACTTGATTTTCTAGGATATGACTGTACCAATACTCACCAACTTAGATTCACATTATAGGATTCGTGTTCTGAGAGCCTGTAGTTGAATTCCATCCGCATCCGACTTTCGGCTCCGGAGTTACGAGGTAAAATGTGCAGAAAAACAAAACAAAAAAAGCGGGTGGGTAATATCAAACACGATCGGATAACGATCGAATAAACATGACATGATTTTTTCTACACTTCCGAATATCGTTAATTGTTCGTACTAGTGGATTGATTGTGTACATTTTGCAGACTTTCAATGCTTCACTTGCAGAATTGTAGCGATACTAGCAGAACGAGAGCAATAAATTACAGGGTTGTACAGGAGACAAGACCGATTACAATGACATTGAAAATGCAATGTTCAAATTCATTTAAATTATTTATAAAAAAACCCAAATTTGAGTTGGAATCAATATGACATTAGTTTCAAAAACTTTTTTGTCAAACCCGTCTCAAAAATATACTATATAGCGATTTGAAAAAATATCCACAAACCGAATGCCATCTTGTATTTTAAGAATTTAAAAATTCATTTTCGGAACCTGCGAATACCAATTGAAACTACGTTTGTTTTTAACCAACGTTTGTTTTAAACAACCCAGTTCTAGCTTACAGTGAGCAAATCTGGATTGAATCGATGATTTCTCGATTCAAAACAACTATTAATTAGGTTTGAAAGACAATTGATCGTTTTGTTATTTTAAAGAATCGAGATTATTCTGCGTGTACATGAACTACTTCGTGAGCAACAACTTCTAATAAAATTGAACATTATTAGTTACAGCAAGCTTAATAATAGCTCTTTTAAAGAATAATGCACATTTGGAATCAGCTAGGTGAAGTATTGCCTTCATGCTGATACAAAGTCAATTATAAGAGCATTCTGGCTTTAAACTGAATGACTGAATGGACCGTCTCAAACAACATGCACAAATGAGTTTTCCTCATATCAATTGAAAATACTCCCTAGCGTTTTACTAGTGAACAAAATGTGTCACTGAAAATATTCTATATTTCTATGTGTCGGTTTTGCATGATACGCTTTGTTCGATGATTCGTTCAGTTCATGCAAATTTGAAATTTCGCTTGCCTCCTTTTGCACTGAATTGTACCTTGATGCTCGTTCATACCAATCATTTTAGAAAACTTCAGTTTTGAGCCAAGTGGTGGTAATTACATGCTACTGAAATTTATATCATAAATTGCTGAGCATATTTTCGATGGTGTGGAGAAAAAATTATTTTGCTGTGCTTATTCACGATGAAGTTCTACCCATTACTGTACAGAGTAAAGTTTGAAAAGGCGCCCTTTAGTAAAGTACTTAGGTTAGGTTAGGTTCAAATGAATAAAAAGCGTATTCTGGTCGAGTTGATTTGCCAATCATCATGATTGGGAATCACCGCTTTCTTGCAATTCTAATATTTTTTTTTGGGCTCGAAGCACGGTAATAGCTGATATTCCCAATTTGCTTGCTATACCTCGATCGGATGAGGTTAGGGATTTCGCTTCAAACAGCTGGTCAGCTGCTTTTGCGGCTTTCGAATCCTCTCCGATTCATACTTTCTAGCTGTTGGCAAACGTTTTCTGAACACTTTTTAACGCTGATGATCACATTCAGCAAACTCGCCAACTTATTAGCATGCGACGAGTAGTTCGGGTTTTCGTGATGCGCGAGCACAATTTTTATGCGTTACATCTATTATCACGACTGAAAAGCTAATGTAAAAATCAAACAGTATGCATTATGCATTAAAATTATGAAGCATGCAGGGTTTCTCCATTTAAGCAAATCAAATGGCTTGTACAATGTCATATCCAAATCGAAGCAAGTTTTAAAGCTCAGAAAGCCTTGAACCATGATTGTCCTTGCACGAACCTCGACCTTAATCCCGGCCATAAAGTTCTATATGACCTCAGAATCGACAGTTTTTTGCATGCTTTCGTAGTTTTTTTCTAGGTTCTTCACTACTTTAGATTGTTTTAGAAAGTGCTCCTCCATGACTAGCCCAGTAGTTTTCTATTAGACGTATTTCCGGAGTTTTGGGGAGTTAAGATCATTCAGCACGAAATCGACATCATTTGACTAGTACAATCAAGCCTCTTTTTCAAGCGCTCGATTCTCAAAGTTATGCTGAATTTTCAAGCGAATTTCTAGTTAAAACAAATTATTTTGCTGCGAATTTTAAAAGTAGCGCGGTTTTCTTATTATTTCTTAGAAATACGCATAACATTGAGCTCTGGTGCAATCTCGAAATTTGTTCAATTCTATTTATTTTATTTCATTTTGCTACGAATTCTATTTTTTTTTTCTCAAGACAACGCCAGATCTGTGCGTTACAAGCATGTTTAAAATATTTGGCATCAAAAACAGTTTTCCAATCTCGAAAATCTGTCTTAAAGTCAATATTAAAAAAAATGTTTTTCTAGATCTCATCTGGCAACAAATTTTCTGTTTTCAAGGCAATTTTTCTCATAGTTATCCGATGTTCCAATGCAAATTTTCCAACTTTGCGGTTTTTATGCTAACTTTCGAAATACGCGATTTTGTGCGATTTTTTCTATGCGATGCGTATTCCCCACGGGTCTACGGGGCTTGAGTGTGGCACTGTAGCACGTCCTTCGTGTAGTGGCATGATGCCAAGACCAACCAGAAGTTCGTTGGACCGTCGAGATCCGCTTTTGGAGTCATTCTTCCAAATACACCGGTCCATTCATGATGCTTGTGGTAACGAAAGATGTACTTCAATTTACACGAGTACAAATCGCTTGCCAAATTCGTTGAGTTTCTTGTCGAACTTTCACGTTTTCTGTTTCCGGAGGTTCTTAAGTTTTCAGAGTTTGGAAATTTGTAGAGATTGTTCGCTCATGTTTTCCAATTTTCTCAAAGTTATTATTTTAACTTTTCATATGATAGTTGTTTGAATAATTTGGGAAATAAGAATAAAGAGCTGTCGCATTGTGCCATCGGAAAAAAATATGAAAGCTTCGCGAAATTCACGGTGTCTGGTGTCATAAAACGGTTCTAAGAACGTCTAAATGTAGATAGAAAGCGAATATTCAAAAAAAAGTTCCCAGGTAACAGGAGCGCAGGATTTTGCTTTTTCGAACACCCAGTCGTTTGAACCCTTTCTGTGTTCGCTGTATTTGGTTTTTTACCCGGTTTCTTTTCCGCGGCTTTTTTTACGCGGATTTCCGAAATTACACGATTTTTTATACGGAATTTAGAAGTTACGCAGTTTTTTTGACGCGGATTTCCGAAGTTACACGGTTTATTTACGCGGATTTATTGTTTTATCTTAGAAATACATGAAACATCGAGATATGGTATTATCCCGATTTTTTTAAGTCAATTCTTTGACACTTAGAAAATTTTCGATTTAGAAAAAAATGTTCAGATTACACCAGATCTCGACGTTTCATACATTTCTAAGACATTCGGCATCAAACAAAAATTCTGCGGTTCTTTTCTACGCGGCTTTCCGAAGTTACGCGGTCTCAAAGTATCTAAGTCCCAAAGTCAATTTTTACAAAAAATTTTTTTCGAGAATTCACCAGACCTGGACGTTTTATGCATTTCTAAGATTTTTTGCATTAAAAAATTTTTCTTCAGTTTTGAGTTTTTTTTACACGAATTTCCGAAGTTACGCCATTTTTTACGCAGATTTTTGACGTTACGAGGCTTTTTTTACGCGGATTTCCGAAGTTACGCGTTTTTTACGCAGTACGTATCCCCCTCGTAAAAAGAGACCTCAGTGTATTGCAATTGTTGTCAATATAAATATTACCAACGTTTGAACGTTTACTGGTAAACGTACCATTCAAGGTAAACGTATGTTACCAGACTACTTTGTAGGCATAGGGAACCCCTGTCTTATGACGACGTATGAAGGTATCGGGAACAAAACTTTTCCACATTGTGACTTTTGATCACGAAGAACAGAAGGTCGTGGGTGAATGATTCATAGTGGAGCATACACAATTGTACGTTATTATTCTAAAAAGCTAAAATGATAGAAACCTCTCACTTCAAGTGTAAACCTTCCAACTATTGAGTAGTCCCTCGATGGTTGATGCTAGCAATTTGTGACATATCCAGTCCAACCATCCATTTTTCTATCCATCCATCCATCCATCCGTTCAGCACACAGCTAACATTGGGCCGGCCCTGGAATCGATTGCCGTACGAGATGTGGAGCAGTCAAGCTTCTACGTCGTTGTCATCTATGCTAATGGCTGCCAGCGACGGCCTTCCCCAGTTTGATTAGAACCATCCTGACAGAGCGACACGGGTTTATGCATGGGTAATGTGTTTATGTTTGAGAATGAAATTATTGAGTTTTTGTTCCGTTTATGTAACACATTCGGAAAAGCGTCATCGTCGTTCAGTTTTGTCGTCTATATTGACACAACTGGGTGCCAGGGTTCTAGAGAGCCTGGAATGTTTGCCCGGCTCTGCTGCTACTGCTGCTGCTGCTGCTGCTGCTGCTACCGCACCACCGTACACATGCATTATTGTGTGCCTCTACTAACGAAGCGTCCTGTCACTTCCGGATGCCCTCGAAGCCTTAGAAGTGGTGCCACGTATGAAAACTGTCCACGGAAAGATTGTCTATTTTTATTATGTTCATCTCCTCTCCACTTCTCGAGTGCGACACACACACCACCGTCCTCTAGGACCGTCCGTTCCCGTCGTCCCATTGTGTGCGGCAGTTGACAGTTTGTTCGCATCAAACCGCAACCGAGCACTCCTGGAGACAAAATAAAATAATACAACACTTCAAACAGCCAAGCTGCCAGTCAGCCATCCAGTCAGCCAGCAAACGTCCGTGTCCTTTTCGAGTGGCCTCTAGACGTCAGTTGCAGCAATTCCTCTCCGTTGGCACTGTAGCAACTTTTTTTTCTTTCTTTCTTTCCTCATCTGACCAATCCATTCAGCAACAGCAGCAGCAGCAGCGTTCATGAATGGCACTGGACTGTAATTCAACTCGCACCTAGTCTATATTTGCGTTCAGTTCCCACCCAGTTGTGCATCACGAACAACAGCAACAGCAGCAGCAGCAGCAGGAGCCGGGAGAAAAAAAAAAGTTTGCTTTTCCAAGCGAAAGAACGAAAGTATTTCGCCTTGAGCCGACCGAAAGTTTACATGCAAACAGCAATATTGGTCAAATTGCATGGAAACGCCAACCGTGGAGAGCGCCCAAAGGAGCTACCTTGCAATACAAACAGGAAAAAATAGAACTTACACACGCACCCACAAAAACACAAACACCAACAGTAGGCCGGACGCGTCTGTGTTGATCTCCAACTGTTCTGGAGAAACCGCAAAATAATCGGCCTGCTGATCCTCTTGGCCAACGGGAGGGAGGGGGCGGCTTCGGGGATAAAAGTTTTATTACAAAGGATTAGAAGGCGGCAGTTTTCGAGCATCGGTTCGGTTTCTTTCTGGTTTTATGAACTGCGCCAAATTATTTAGCATCCTGCGGGGTGTTAAGCGGTCGGAACTTTTCTAAATGCCTTTTTCATTGCACTGCATGCGTTTTTTTTCTGTTGTTGCCAACAAAAACAGGGACAACATTCAGGGGTTTGCTTGCGTTAAGATTAACTTGCTTTCGCCCACCCCGTTCTTTGTTGGTTGCTGTTTGGTTCGGGTTGTGACGCACCAGGCAATAATTCCCGTACCCCCGCGCACCACGGGAAAGTGGTTCGATTGTTGGCAGTTTTTCTCCGGCGGAAGTGGATATTTATGCGCTGTGACAGTTATTATTGTTTATGCATTTAACAAGAACAACACCCGAGACAACAAGGGGAAAACCCCGGAACGAGTGGGCTCTTGGCTCTGTAGTGCTCCGTTGCCGGGCGCACTTGTCCAGCTGTTGGATGTTATCGGGATTTTCCGCCGAGGAGTTCGAGTGTTGCTCTCTCTCTCTCTCTCTCTCTCTCTCTCTCTCTCGCTGTGCGAATTGCCTGGATGCTGTGTGTCGGTGTAGGCGTTTCGCTAATGTTTATTGATTTTGCAGCGAAGAAAGGCTATAATGGAACAAGTCGATAATTTAACGAAAACAATATTTATTATTGCATTTATGGCCAGCTGAACAATGTAGTATCTATCCTTTTTCGTGTTGGTTAACATAATTCCGTTTCGTAAACAATGAGGGAAATAGCAACAGTTTTATCATTGATTCTTCAGAAAACAACGACTCCACTTGGGCCATTGGTTTATATAAAGTTAAACTGAACTTGAGTTGGCATCATTGCAAACAGTGTCATCCGTAAAAAAGAATCTTAAATTAGTTTAGTGGACTTCGCCCCGCCTAAAAGCAACGGTAGTATTAAATAGATTTAAACATTACAGAAATACTATCGAAATTCAAGGTCTTTCTATTTCGAGATTTCGTACATTATATTTTCTACTCAGATTACACACATTATATTTTCTTATATTTACGTTTCGTCTTCGACTCATCGGTGCATTAGCAGTACCAAAACCCCGCGATAACTATTATCTGCTGACGGCCATCACTACATTTCGTTCTTTCGGTACTTCAGAAAAAAAGTTTCCTCGGTGCAACAACTGGTTTGCAAATAGCATACAATTTACATCTACTTAGTGCCTTATTTTGAACCGCTGGATGGCGTTACTAGTTCAACATAAGTTGCTGGGGCACTGAAGAGTCGAAGACCATTTTGTTTCGATGATTGGAACCGAGAATGAAAAGTACTAAAGAAAACACGGACACAGCGTTTCGGCTAAAACTATCGTCCTTCCCGCAGCTTACCTTGGTTCGATTCCCAATCCCGAATAATCACTACGATCTAATTTTTGACGTGGATACGTTTTACTTTACTATGGGGCGCCTTTTCAAAATTTACTCTGTACAAGAATGCCACTAAAACTTGAAAGCCTTAAGACTCTAAGACTCTAAAACTTTAAAAATGTAAAACTATAAAACTGTGAAACTCAAAAAATAAAAAAAAACTCTGAAACTCTAAAAATTAAAGTCTCAAAGACTCTGCAAATCTAAGACTTTAAGAGTCTGAAATTTTAAAACTCTAAAATTCCAAACCTCTGAAGCCTCTGAAACTTTATACATCAAAAACTCTAAAACTCTAAAATTCTAAAACTCTAAAACTCTTAAATTCTAAAACTCTAAAACTGTAAAACTTCAAAATTCTAAAACTCTAAAACTTCAAAACTGCAAATCTCTAAAATCCTAAAATTCTAAAACTCTAAAACTTTAAAACTCTGAAATTCTAAAACTCGAAAACTTTAAAATTCTAAAACTCTAAAACTCTAAAATTCTAAAACTCTAAAACTTCAAAATTCTAGAACTCTAAAACTTCAAAACTGCAAATCTCTAAAACTTTAAAATCCTAAAATTCTAAAACTCTAAAACTTTAAAACTCTGAAATTCTAAAACTCGAAAACTTTAAAATTCTAAAACTCTAAAACTTCAAAACTCTAAAATTCCAAACCTCTGAAGCCTCTGAAACTTTATACATCAAAAACTCTAAAACTCTGAAATTCTAAAACTCGAAAACTTCAAAATTCTAAAACTCTAAAACTTTAAAGCTCTAAATCTCTAAAGCTCTAAAATTGTAAAACTCTAAAATTCTATAGCTCTAAAATTCTAAAGCTTCAAAATTATAAAACTCTAAAATTCTAAAACTCTGAACCTCTTAAACTCTATAAATCTAAATCTCTAAAACTCTAAAATTCTAAAACTCTGAAATTCTAAAACTCGAAAACTTAAAAAATCTAAAACTCTAAAACTTCAAAACTCTAAATCTCTAAAACTCTAAAATTCGAAACTTTTGAAGCCTCTAAAACTTTATACATCAAAAACTCTAAAACTCTAAAATTCTAAAACTCTAAACCTCTAAAACTCTAAAATTCTAAAACTCTAAAACTTCAAAATTCTACAACTCTAAAACTCTCAACCTTTAAAACTCTAAAATTCTAAAACTCTGAAACTTCAAAATTCTTAAACTCTAAAACTTCAAAACTTTAAATCCCTAAAACTCTTAAAATCAAAAACTCTAAAACTTCAAAACTCTAAAACTCTGAACCTCTGAATCTCTAAAAATCTAAAACTCTAAAATCCTAAAATTCTAAAACTCTAAAACTTTAAAACTCTGAAATTCTAAAACTCGAAAACTTTAAAATTCTAAAACTCTAAAACTCTAAAATTCTAAAACTCTAAAACTTCAAAATTCTAGAACTCTAAAACTTCAAAACTGCAAATCTCTAAAACTTTAAAATCCTAAAATTCTAAAACTCTAAAACTTTAAAACTCTGAAATTCTAAAACTCGAAAACTTTAAAATTCTAAAACTCTAAAACTTCAAAACTCTAAAATTCCAAACCTCTGAAGCCTCTGAAACTTTATACATTAAAAACTCTAAAACTCTAAAATTCTAAAACTCGAAAACTTCAAAATTCTAAAACTCTAAAACTTCAAAACTCTTAATCTCTAAAGCTCTAAAATTGTAAAACTCTAAAATTCTAAAGCTCTAAAATTCTAAAGCTTCAAAATTATAAAACTCTAAAATTCTAAAACTCTGAACCTCTTAAACTCTATAAATCTAAATCTCTAAAACTCTAAAATTCTAAAACTCTGAAATTCTAAAACTCGAAAACTTAAAAAATCTAAAACTCTAAAACTTCAAAACTCTAAATCTCTAAAACTCTAAAATTCGAAACATCTGAAGCCTCTAAAACTTTATACATCAAAAACTCTAAAACTCTAAAATTCTAAAACTCTAAACCTCTAAAACTCTAATATTCTAAAACTCTAAAACTTCAAAATTCTACAACTCTAAAACTCTCAACCTCTAAAACTCTAAAATTCTAAAACTCTGAAACTTCAAAATTCTTAAACTCTAAAACTTCAAAACTTTAAATCCCTAAAACTCTGAAAATCAAAAACTCTAAAACTTCAAAACTCAACAACTCTACTAAACCTTCAAAACTCTAAAACTCTGAACCTCTGAATCTCTAAAAATCTAAAACTCTAAAACTAAAACTCTAGAACTTTAAAACTCTAAAACTTCAAAACTCTAAAACTCTAAACCTCTAAAACTCTAAGACTATAAAACACTAAAATTCTAGGACTATAAGACTCTAAAACTCCTAACTCTGAAACTCTAAATCTCCAAAACACTAAGATTCTAGAACTCTACAACTCTAAAACACTAAAACTCTTAAACTATAAAACTCTAAAACTTTTAAACTCTAAAACTATAAGACTCCAAAACTCTAAATTTCTTAAACTCTAAAACTCTAAAACTGTAAGACTCTTAAACTCTAAAACTGTAAGACTCTTAAACTCTAAAACTCTAAAACTATAAAACTCTAAACTCTGAAACTCTAAAATTCTAAAACTCTAAAACCCTAAAATTCGAAAACTCTAAAACTTTAAAAATGTAAAAATCTAAATCTCTAAAAATCAAAAGCTCTGAAACTTAAAACTCAAAACTATAAGACTCTAAAACTCTACAACTCTAATACTCTAAAACTCCGAAACTCAAAAGTCTCTCTCTCTCTCTCTCTCTCCAACAGGCATAAAACCTCCTCATCTTTTGAACCAACCGATTGATTAATCACATCTAAATGATACATTAATTAATTATAATTAAATACAAGATACACTTACAAACTAACATACCAATTATAAATGATTTCATATTTGGGTCTTTTAAAAAATACAATAAATGAGCGTCTGAGAATAGTAGGAGACAGATTAATATCAAACAAAGTAAAACAACGAATAAATATACGGATCATGCTGGATACAGATTCGTTCTTCGAATAATTTAGTACCATCCTGTTGATCTGACATCAATTTCCTAAAATATCAAATTTTAAAAACAGTTTGAAGTCATCTGCGTACGACAGCTTCAAACACTTCAGGGAGAGATCAACGACGTTGATGTAAAGCAGAAACAGGAGCGATCCAAGGTGACTGCCTTGTGGCACACCAGAGGTAATGGTGAAATACTGCGTCTGATGTTTATATCGAGTTGTCCAAGAAGGCTGAAGCAGTCGATGTACCAAAAACACTCAAGATTCTTTAGACTTCTTAGGGTTACTGAAACTTCGAATAATTTCTAGATTTCGAAGAATTTCCAGAACTTTTGGCTACCAGTTTCCTATCGTTTTCATCTGACACAGCAGAATATGTCTTCAAAGTTGAGCTGCTAAGTGGCGATGGCCTTTTCTATTTGAACTGCTAATACAGTAATGATCCGAAGTCGAAAAATAAAAGGAACAAGAATTTCTAAAATGTTCGAAATTAAAAGTTTTTATTTTCATTTTCCTATTTATTTTTCCAGTCTGAATTTTTCGAGTTACTAAGATTACCCGAAGTTTCCTGAGATTACGAAGATTTTCATTCTACTGAAAGTACTAATTTTTTTTCCTTCTCTTCTTGAATCTGTGCAGTAACTCATTTGCACGGAAAAGACAACGACGACACAACGACAAGTGATACTTGATGTGTGTACATGCAATTTCGGTTCAGAAGGCAAACTGCTCGGGTTCAGAGCGCCAGGTCTTGACTATGGTAATGCGATATTAAAAATCGTTTGTTGAGATTTATAATGCTATTTACATCAACGTATATTCATGAATGTGTATGAAGCTATTTTTCCGTCTACAATTGATTGTTGTAAAATTATTTATTTTACTTTTACAGGAAAAGCTTTGTTTGTAAGTACGTACAAATGGCGAAAAAGGTGGTGAGCTCACTTCGTCCACGTCCCTTGTCGTATTTTTTCTTCTTCAAATTGTGATTCGTCAGTTCTTTTTCACCAGTTTATAATGTTATATTTATTTTATTATATCATACTGTATTACATTGTACGATATTATATTACATTATTATAAAACTTTTATCATGGTGACGTAAAGGGGAGAGAGCATCATTTTATTTTATTTCCGTTTTTCAAAAGATTTGCACAGAAAGTCTAGGTGACGATCAAAAAGTAGCATCTGGTTTTTGTCTGAGACATCCCAAATGATCTTTAATACGTGGATTAAAAAAACGAAGAACTGATTTCGGATGCGTTGTTTTTCCATAATTGAATATTTTCAAATAACCGCCTTGTAACTCCAGAATCTGGAGAAAAAATCCCGGAATTTCGTATGGTATTACAATGTCACAAAAGTCTGAAAATGGTCACTCATATGCGGTGAGCTGTACGTCTTCATAGTGGATCAAAGTTGAGCTGGTAAGTGGCAATGGCATTTTAGTTTGAACTGCTAATACACTGATGATTCGAAGTCGAATAGTAAAAACAAATTTTTAAATTTTTAATATTATAAATTTTTCACATTTTGTAATATTTTACCAATGTGAGTTTTTCGAAGATTTTTATTTTTCGGAAATTATTAATATTTTCAAGACGAAGTTTACAATATTTCCTCGGCTTCTGAAAAATATTAAAATGTTCGGAGTGACTGAAATGACATTAATTTTTGAGATTTGAAAGGTTCTGCCTTTCTCTATGGTAAAAAGGTGAAAGAATTTCTGGAAGAAATCGTACCTCGGAGACCCATAGTGTTATGTACCATTCGACTCAGCTCGACAAGATTTTCCAAAGAAATGTTTTATCGCTCATTTTTCTCGGAGATGGCTAAACCAAATTCAACAAACCTAGTCTCTTTTAAAAGCTAGTTTTGAGTTATTTTTCAAGTCCAATGCTCAAATTACTGTAACTTATGGTTCCGGAGATATAATGGTATAAATGACATAACCAACAAAATGCGCTTGTAATTGACGGCTTAAACAGATTTCTACAAGCTTAGGCTCGTTTGGAAGCTACTACTGGTTCAATAAACAGGATAGAAGTTCAACTGGCTGTCACTTATACTTCCAGAGATGTATAATAGTGTAAGTGACGTAAGCCACAAAACGCACTTTTTTCTGGATGCTCAAATTTTCTCGGAGATAGCTGAACCGATTTCAACAAACTTAGGCTTGGTCGAGGCTTATTGTTATCTTCTGCATAAAAATTCTTCAGCATAGTTTTTTATGATTTTTCTAAATTTTGTTGTGAGTTTCCTAACTTACGCTTTTTGTGCAAAAATCTGCGACTAGATGTTTTGTAGTATTAGGATCTTTAGTATTTTGAAGTTTATTTTTTGCTTTATGATTTTCTGGTGAAATGAATTGGTCGACGTTTCGACCGATTTATGTGACCTTCTTCAAGGAAACGGTTAAATTATCGTTTCTCCTTTTTTACAAATTTACATTGGAAATGCTTCTCGATTGCGAGTAGCAGTTTTCCTGTGGAACACCAGTAATTAAATTCGCTTCAAGGAGTTCGGAACCGTGCTGGTGGGCCCAGCGCACGAAACGGTCGCGTGTCTTGCCGAGGAGCACACTTCCTCGACCGACCCAAATGATATCCCATGCCGAACGAAACTCGCACATTGGCTCATCAAATTGTCGTTGTTTTGTTTTATCGTCTGCATTCCGAACAAAATGGGGTCATTCATCTGAGGGTTCCCTGGCTAAATGGTGTTTAAATTGAAAACATCGTCACGTGTCCGACCCGATCGGCGCCACGCCGGCTGCAATGGGTCGTCGTGTTTAGCCCGAGATAATAAAAAGTTCACGTAATCATGTTCGGAACTCGTCGCACGTCGCAGGAGTTGTGGTGAGTGTGGGTGTGTGCGACCACTCGAGTGTCGGAGCTTCGCGCTGATATCCTTGATTGAGTACGTGTGATTGGTGACGTGCGTGGTCTTTGCGGCGGTGGCGGTCGATTTTCAGTCACATCCATCGGTCGGTTCGACGTTCAGCACTTTTCGTGATCTAGATGAGGACGAGTGGATTTAGATCGATTGGGTAATTTTGCTAGCGCAGGGGTTATATTTGAAAGAGGGGGCCATTTTTGAATGATTTTGAGCTGACTTACGTTTGCTTTTCAGTCGGATTTAGATAATGACGAAAGCATTGAATTTTTACTTTACTGAAACTTGCAAACTTCAAGACGGAATACATTCTTGCACACCTTTAAAGAGAACCGGAGTTTCTCGCACTTTTATCCCTTGATATTCTTGGAAAATAAAAAGCTACCGTGCGATGTCGGTATGTCGGAAAAGCAAACAAACATTAATGATCAAACATCTGCCATCATTTGATCCTTTCACTTTACAAAACGCACACCTATCGCATTATGCATGACGCTCTGCGATGAGGCGCGCAAGAGTATTATTTATATGTGGAGAGAAGAAGCAGAAAAAAGGGGACGCCTGCTTCGACCGAAGAACAAAGTGTAAGCCTTCGTGAAACAGAGATACCGTTCCCTTTTATCCGGTTACCTTGCATGTATTTTCCTACCTATTCACTTCGACCGTTGACGTTTCCGAGAGTTCGCTGATCGGTTTGCCAGGGCTTTATAGAGTTGTTATTGTGCGTGAAAATGTGGCTGGTATTTCAATCGTTTGCTGAATTGGTTCGGATTCGACCAAGGACCAAAGACCCAGGGGTGTATAGTTCGGATTGTAATCAGCAAACCAGCCCGATGGGGAGGAAAAATCGTATTACAATTAATTTACCAGTTTTACGAGACTGTGTCATAAATTAAGGTCTTACCAGTTGGGCTCCGTTTGATTGAATTAGTGGATTAGGAGATGTTGTGGCGAATTGATGATTTTGGTGTTGAAATTGATAATTGGTCGCAGGTTTCTAAATTTTGCAACGCTCGTTTTGAACTGCTAGGCACTGACTAGTCGAGGACGAAACGCAAAGAAAATGAAAATAATATGCACTAAAACATAAATTTACGCGCGAATATAATTCACACTACTTGTTTGCTCATGAGAAATTATGCATAAGCTACGAATAGCACGTGTAGATCTTAATATCTGTTTTCACTGAAGTTCTTGGACGGCTGAGAACATCCCTGAAATCCGGTTAGAATGGACAAGTAAGCAATAGGAACAGCAAACAAAATATAGACATTATTTTTACTAAAATCGAATAAAATTGAAAAAAAATCAGTGGCGTCTTGTCCTTGCTCTTCAGGAAAGGTTTACGTGGCTTATGCTTATGGCAGTTGAAAACAAATTGTTGTCTCAGTTGTAACGTCGAAGCGGTTTTATTGAAGAAATTTATTGACAGCATTCCCCGACGTGCAGAGCGCCAAATTCTTTTATTCTATTCGATGGTAGGAAATAGGTTTAAGAAAAAAAATCGCATCCAAGAGTATATCGGTGTTTCATTGTATTGAAAAACACAAGCGAATATCCATTCCTCAATATTCAGTTTTCACTTATTACGAACTGTTACATCTAATATCATACCCCATAATCAGTGTACACACCGTAAACTTTGTCACAAGATGTCACAGGTTAAAATCTTTTTTTTACGCGAAAAATTTGAAATAACACAATGTTTTTTTTTGTGTTTCTACGCACCCCCGACTTTGCGCGTAAATTGAGATTGAAATTGAGAAAATTTTAGTCATTTAAGGGTGTTTTGTATCTCGTACGAAAAGTGGACAACGATGGGGAACATCTTACAAAATCAGCCGTTCTGATGGCTCTAAATGTTATCTAAGGAACTATTAAAATTACTTCCTTTGCATATCGGAAGAAAAAGTCATCAGTTTAGTGCAAATTAAGAGTAGTTTTGTATACACTTTTCGCAGTGCAAAATTAGCACCAAACGAGTGCAAATAAAGCTATGATTTGACTGCACCGCGCTGGAGACAAATATTCCGAGCAGTGTTTAATATCGAAAAATATTCCACAATTTGGCTCTCGTGAAAGATGGAAATTAATCCCGTACAGAATTTTGATAATTTCCTTCACTGAATTATGGAATCAATCGGCACTGTGAGCAGTTCGAGCGATTGCGTGATCCTGCTGCAGGTCGTTTGCATTGAAGAAAAAGACGAGGATGGGGAACATTATACAAATCAGCCATTCTAATGGCTCTAAATAGTACTTAGATTACTTCTTTGCAAATAGAAGGTAAAAATCATCAGTTTACTGCAAATCAAGAAGTTTGATTAGCTATGTGAACTTTTCGCAGTGCGAAATTCGCACCGAACGAGCGCAAATAAAGCTAGCATTTGGCTGCTTCGTACGAAAAGTGTTTAATATCGTAGAGAATACCACAATTTAGCCTTCAAATATTGACATGTACGAAATGTTGAAATATATGAACGATTATACGACTTGTGTTACGATTATATTTATGTAATGATTTCTTCTAGGTAGGGCTCAAATGGAACTCCGGTAGGGTGGAATGGAACTCCGCTTCCTGGAATACAACCGTTATCATCCGTAACCAAATAGTCCTTTTCAGGACTCCAAAAGTAACGAAAAGAACTTATCTAGAAAACTGTTTTACACTGCCGCTCTAATTCCTAGAATACAAACGCAATCTCCGAAACCAAATGGTCCATTTTTTGTTGCTAAATAAATGTCCTTAAAAATTCATGAAACATCGATATCATGTGTTATCTCGACATGAATTTATTAAAAAAATATACTTTGGAACTTTTAAAAATTTTGAGAACAGAAACATTCCGAAATCGATTTTTTTATGGCAAATGTTCTAGAGAAGCATGAAACGTTGAGATCTGGTTTATTCCACAAAAAATTTTCTTGGAAAAAAATGGACAATTCGACTTTTAAGGCCATCGCAACGATGCTAATTCAATTTATAAACGGAATGGAGTGTGGAGTGGAGTTTTTTTAATTTTACACAGAACAAGATCAATTTTGCAATGATCTGGAGAAAATCCGCTTCAATTTGAATGTGTGTAATAATTGTGAAAGATCACAAAAACACTAATTTTCAAGAGCTATTTTTGATAACACTCGGGAAATTCTCTAAATTTTTCAACCAATTTTGCCCTGCAGAAAATTTTCAAAATTTCAAAGGTCTGTATGTTTTTGGTTTTGGCAAATTTTTCAAATTCTCCATCGAAACTTTTCCAAGACTACCCGTGCGCATGGTACTTGGACGATGGTCTTAAAATTGGGATAACACCAGATACCGACGTTTTGTGCATCTCTAAGACAAAACAAGACAACCACATAGTTTTGAAAATTTGCATTAAAAAACCCGCGTAACTTCAGAAATTCGCATAAAAAACGGATCAGGGTCATTTAATTGAAAGACATTTCGCCGAAAGCCGTTTCGCCGAATGTCATTTCACCGAATGTCATTTCGCCGAATGCCTTTTCGCCGAAAGGGTCATTTCGGAGAATTCTGTGCCACATTAATTATCCAGGAGACATAAAAATAAAGAGATAATTTTGTTGAACAACCAGAATTTACAGTTTTCTATTCATTATGTGATGTTAACGAAATTACCCTTTCGGTGAAACGACCCTTTCGGCGAAATAACCCATTTGGCAAAACGACTTTCGGCGAAATGGTATTCGGCGAAGCGACTTTCGGCGAAATGACCCACTCTTCAAAAAATGCGTGAAAAAGACCTCAGTGTATTGATTAAAGCCCTTTCTAGAGCTACAAATGCTCTATACTATCCGATGAATAGATACTATCCAGTACTCGAAAGGTAATGAACATGAACTTAGAGAGACACCCCTCGCCACTGATATCGCAAATAAGCGAACCATTTGTTGTTGATAAGTTGCCAATTAATTACGGTAATTTTGAATTTGCTGCTCCATTTTTTTGAGTACTCTGCAAAATTCATATGAAGTTAACGAAGCACCCTTCCCAAATAAGCTTGAAAATAAGTCGAAACCAAGTGGTTAGTTTGTTGCTAATTAGTTACGGTAATTTTGAAGTTGTTACTGAATATATTTAAATTTTTTTAGTACTTCGCTAAGTATGAAGTTAATGAAGCACCACCTAATAAGTTCAAAAACAAACAGAAATCCAGTTGACAGTTTGTTGCCATTAAGTTGCTAATTAGTTACGGAAATTTTGAAGTTGTTGCCCAAAAAAATTTCATATGAAGTTAACGAAACACCTCTCCTAAACAACCTAAAAAACAAATCGAAATCCAGTGGATAGTTTGTTGTCAATAAGTTGCTAATTAGTTACGGTAATTTTGATCTTGTTGCTCTTTTTTTTAAAGTACTATAGTAAGTTCATATGAAGCTAACGAAGCACTCCTCCTAAATAAGCTCGAAAACAAACCAAAACCCAGCAGATAATTTGTTGCTAATTAGTTGGGAGGTATGCTTCGCTAGCTTGATATAAACTTAGCAAAGTGTTCGCAAAAAAGGGCAAGAAAATCAAAACTACCGCAACTAATTAGCACCAAATTATCAACAAGTGGGTTTCGATTGGTTTTCAAGTTTTCTGGAAGAAGTGCTTCGTTAACTTCATATGAACTTAGCAAAGTTCTCAGAAACAATAAAAAAATAAATGGAGCCACAACTTTACAATGACCGTAACTAATTAGCAACTTATTAGCAACAAACTATCCACTGGGTTTTGAATTGTTTTCTAGCTTATTTCGGAGGGGTGCTTCGTTAACTTCATATGAACTTAGCGCAGTACTCAAAACAATGAAAAAAAGAGCAACAAATGCAAAACTACCGTAACTAATTAGCTACTAACTAGTAATAAATTATTCACCTATTTGCGTTATCATCAGCGTAAGGTGCTTCGCAAAGTTCATGTTCATCCAAAGATTTTAGTTTCAAATCCTTGAATCACCACCTAACATAGTATCACATGGTAATGAAGTACTTTTAAGTACTCGAATGTTTTCTCAGGAGGCCTAAAAATCTAATGGCCCCAAAACTAGTGTAAAGAACTTATTGAAAGTAACTAATTTTTTACGTATTATCTGAATACAGTCCTATGTCAATTTGGTGCTCAAATCACTGATTTTACGTACTCCTAGTTTTATCTTAGATACTCTTCCAGTATAAACATATATATCGCTCATTAGATCAAAACCGTCGTCCGTGCTTGAGAATTCCAAACTCGGGTTATGAAGTTTTTCTGATCGATGGCCGTTTATTTTTGAAGTTTCTGAACAGAATTTAATAAAAAAAATAAATATCTCTGAACGCTTGAAGAAAATATGACACTATCTTTAGGGTCAGGGTCATTTGGTCGAATCCTGAAATTGTCTTCATATCTCAATTGGAGTTGATTTAAAATAAAGACAAATGAGGAAAATGAAAAATGATAGCGTTACGCCCGTTTTTTTAGAGGTTTCAACCTTAAGGTCATTCGCCTCTATGTGCGGGGATGGGAATCGAACCCAAGTGGGCTGCGTGAACGGCATCGACTTACCCATCACGCTATACCCGTCCCCTACGCCCGTTTTGATGATCTACAATTCTGCATAAAATGTTCAAAACGACGAATGTAACAATGAGAGATTCTCTTTGTTTACTTTATTTTTGGATTATTGCAAAATATTCCTGCTTTTTTCGGTAAATTTATCAGTGCAGGTTAAAAGATAATAGCTTTAGTTATTATTATCGGTAAATAATTGGAGAGAAGGATCATAAAGCAATCGCGGCACCCACTTGGAAAAAACCTTTTTCATGCTTAATTTTTCATGAAGGATAGTAAATACACTTCCATATGAAATCTGTGTCATCTCAGCAATCTCACGGAGCTTCACTTTACGATCTTTCATCATAATTTTTGTCACTTCACTCACATTTTTCGGTGTAACGGCTTCCACAGGTCTACCCGAGCGTTCCGCCGCATTTGTGTCGGTACGACCACGTTTAAACTCGGCGAACCACCGACAAATCGTTGCTTTTGATGGACAAGAGTCCGGATAACATTTTTCAATCCATTGTTTCGCTTGCACGGTGCTTTTACCCATTAAAATACAATGTTTTATCAAAACACGAAACTCGTTTTTTTTTCATTTTTTAAACAAACTACAAAACGACTTTACTCCAACCTCGATAACTCAGCTGTTTCTCAGCGGATCGACTTAAAATTTTGACCCGTTTCAAGCAAAGGTTAGTACTCTAGAAAGACGTGGTTACTGGTTTACTACGAGCGCCATCTCTGCTTTAGTCTCGGGACTTATTGATCCATGTGTTAGCAACGAGTTCGAGTTGCATTCACATGTCATTTTTTTAATTCTGTTTTCTGATTGAACTTAAAACTAGCTCAAAACAGCTCAACGTCTTAATAAGACCATAGCAAATCGTTGAGAAAAAATCTCTCCTATTTCATTATCACATAAATGTAGATAAGCTAATGACACAGCTTTCATCTTTCAAGGATTTCAACAAAGATATACCTCGAAGCGTAACAGTTGCAGAATTTCTTCCTTTGCGTGACGAGAAGTGAAGAGAACTGTGCACACTATCAAAGAATTTCTGCTTCACAAGCTTCGCTCGAGGGCACACACCCCCGAGGGTCCTTCATAAGGACATAAGTTTTCGAGTCAGAATTTCGAAGTTTTTCTTAACAAATTGTAAAACTACAGAAATTTATGCCATGTTCTAAAGGTTATCTCTTTCTTTCTCTCTTTGTCTCTTTCTCTCTATCTCTATGGTACACAACGAAATAAGTTATCTACAAGTTGAATATCACGGTCTCTGAGCAAACGGTCGTAATCATGCTTAAAACTTCGTTTAACATTCGTTACCAGCCGACTTTCCTTCCGGCAGAAAGGTGCCGCAGTTTCCGCCGGAGCAATTTCCTCGTGTTGCCCGCCACTCCGCGACTTCTTTCCAGGCAGACGGCCGGGTTGCGAAGCAAGAGCAAAAAAAAACGAGAAGTATTATAATTTTAATTAACAAAGTTTTCAAAGTACACATAGTCATAGAACGGAAAGTAAACGCCTTGCGGAGGGAAAATCTTCCTTTCTACCGCTGATGATGATGATGATGACGACGACGAGGGCGACGATGTTCGAGGTTCGAAAGTACGTTTCCGATATTTTACACCGAACCGGTAGCAAGCAATGCCCGCCTTGATGCGTGGCGTTTGTGGCCGTCGTCGGCGAACAAAGAAGGCGGTGACCAATTCCAAGATGGAAACCGAGCCATTTTTATCTGCATTCGGTTTGTTTAGTTATGTTTTGCGGGAGTTGTCGGAATTAAGTGGAAACTAGTATTCAAAGCGGAAAGTGGTATTCAAAAACCAAAACTGTTTAGAGTTGCGATAATGTTTTTGTGAAACGAAGAAATTGATACACTTGTGGTGGGCAAATATAAAACACCACTAATTGAAACTCCTCGCCTACCTAGTAGGCTAATATTTTCATTACCATTTTCTATGCTCGAGATAAACACCTCTCACTTCAACTTCCTCCGAAGTTTTTTGCACGGCCGGGCCTCGACCCCGGTGGTGATGACGAGGGTTACTGGTGGTAGGCAAAACACAACAAAAAAAAAAACCTTTAAAGCCTAAACAACAGCAGCACAAACATTTGCTCGTCCAATCACATAGTAAACATAAACAGCAGACTTAATTTTTGAGACGATTGCAATTATCCATAATCGTTATTTGCCGAAGTAATCACTTTCATTACCGGGGAAAGCGAATGGATAAAATAATGGAGGGACAGCGGAGAACAACAACCAACCGGAGCTTGGCCACGCTGCTTGGCACAAAGGAAAAACAAACGGAACGATTTCTGGTCGCTTGCATAGCGCCTTCGTCGAGTCAAGGAAAAGTCACGCAAATATAAAATCGCGTGGAACAAATACTGAAAAAAAACACACAAATCGAGGGACGAGCAAGGAAAAAAATTACATGGCGGCGGCTCCTCGCAAATCATCTTCTTGCTGCACTTCTACTGGGGCAATCGTCCTTCCCCCATTCCTTCCGGCTGAGCTGAACCAATAGGCGGCAAATGAATGATGGGGGGAGAGGATTAAGCGATGGCGACCGAGCGACCCATCATCAGCAGCCTGCATGGGGTACCTCCTCCCAAAAACAAAAAAAAAAGAAAGAACTCAGAACTGCCATCTCTCCGGCGGCAGAATCCCGACCGATGGACAGGAACCCATTGCAATTGACGCACTTTTGCGCGACCCCCAAATGGATCACATCTCAGTCCTCAGACTGTTTCACCAGTTCCCGTTTTTCGCCGGGAATGCAGGACGACGACGACGACGACGGCGGCTGCGGTTTATGGACATTTTTCATTCAAACACTCTAAAGATGAGTAAATATTGATGTTTGGCAAAGAACTACGCGACCATCGCTCGTCGCTCCATCATCGGAGAATGTGGTTCCAGTGATACATTCTCCTTCGGCGGCGCACAAGTGACTCTCGGTGGGGGTGGCGGCCGTTTGTGTTTGTGCCTGCCGTCGTTTCGGGGTCAATCGGTGACCGACAACGACGGCGACGACGACGACGACGATATCAGGATCAGAGTAGGACGATAGTCAGGCTGCTGGGATTGTTTTGTTCTCTCCCCCTTCCCCCCGCAGGGACATGAACAGCGAAAGTACAAGATTTTATGGTCCGGCCGGTTTTGACCTTAACGGCTGAGCTGAGAATGGTACCATCATTTTCCGATGCAGAGATTGACTAATGCCCCCTATTGCGTAATGTTTCTGTTGTTGACGGAAAAGATTTACGATGGGAGATTGAATTGCTGACTGATGGGAAAAGGAATCGCGGTTGAATGTTGTTCGGATTCGGTTTGCACGGAGAGCGCTGCAAGTCATTTTTACTAGTATTCAAATTAACTTCAGATATTGAATTGCTGGATCTACGATCGGAGGGGTGCTCCCTCGAATGTGGCCTTGTATTTTTCTATTGGGAGGAGATCTTTCGACATCAAAAATAAACATCATACACCTTATACCGCTTTAACGCAGCCATCGTGTAATGGTATGATGCCAAATCCAGCCAAAAGATCTCCGGAGCCTTCAGGAGAGGGAGAAGCCGCTTTTGGACACGCTCTTCCAAATACACCTGTCCATTACGGTACCAATATTTTAGGACCACCTCTAATT
Source organism: Malaya genurostris (assembly GCF_030247185.1). NCBI lineage: Eukaryota > Metazoa > Arthropoda > Insecta > Diptera > Culicidae > Malaya > Malaya genurostris. The sequence goes on from NC_080570.1 coordinate 14,545,800, forward strand.
TCTTTAAGCAGTAGCACTCAAAAGTTTAAGCACCTCAAAATAAGTCCCTATTTTGCTAAATCGGATATGAGTAAGGAGTGCCGCCCGGCGGTCAAAGTTTGAAAATGTTCGATCTGGAAAAATCACCATTTCCAATTTTTTTTATGCCGTAAGTCTTAGAATTGCATAGAACGTAGAGATTTTGTGTCTCTCGAAATATACTTTTTTTTTGCATTAAATCAACTTTCTGGCACATGAAAAAAATTTAAGATTTCCAAAATCGAAAAAAAAATTCATGCCAAATGTCTTACAATTACATGAAACGTCAATATTTTGAAGGATCAGGGTTATTCCGCCGAAAACCATTTCACCGAAAGCCGTTTCGCCGAATGTCATTTCACCGAAAAGGTCGTTTCGTCGAATGTCAGGTTTGTATGCAAGAGTCCGCCGCTTCCGACTCAGTTGGCGTCGCCTCGGCGGCCTTTCGACGAAATTACACTTTCACCGAAATAACCTCTACGGCGAAACGACTTTCGGCGAAATGAGCACTCAAAAGTTTAAGCACCTCAAAATAAGTCCCTATTTTGCTAAATCGGATATGAGTAAGGAGTGCCGCCAGGCGGTCAAAGTTTGAAAATTTTCGATCTGGAAAAATCACCATTTCCGATTTTTTTCATGCCGTAAGTCTTAGAATTGCATAAAACGTGGAGATTTATGGTCTCTCGAAATATACTTTTTTTTCATCAAATCAACTTTCTGGGACATGAAAAACATTTGAGATTTCCGAAATCGAAAAAAAATCATGCCAAATGTCTTACAATTACATGAAACGTCCATATTGTGAAGGATCAGGGTTATTCCGCCGAAAACCTTTTCGCCGAAAGCCGTTTCGCCGAATGTCATTTCACCGAAAGGGTCATTTCGTTGAATGTCATTTCACCGAAAGGGTCATTTCGTCGAATGTCAGGTTTGTATGCAATAGGCCGCCGCTTCCGACTCAGTTGGCCTAATGCCCCCTATTGCGTAAATTACACTTTCGCCGAAATAACCTCTACGACGAAACGACTTTCGGCGAAATGACCCATTCGGAAAAATGGCATTCGGAAAAACGACTATCGGCGAAATGGCTTTCGGTGAAATGACCCGCTCCAATTTTGAGTTATCTCGATTTTTTTTTAAATCTCGACTATTTTCGAGATAATACCAGATCTCCACGTTTTATGCAATTCCAAAACATTTGATATAAAAATAATTTTTCGATACTTCAAAATTATCCGATTCCGAAAATTTTTTCGAATTCCTTAAAATTTTTCCCAGTCCCAGAGTAGATTTTTTTTCAAAATGAAAAAAAATTCGAGTTTACACTAGATCTCAACTTTTCAACAATTTCAAGGCATCTGGCATCATACAAAAGTCCCAGAAAGATTTAAAAAGAAATCGATTTTTTTTTAGAACTTGAATAAAATCGAAAACTTTCGTGGGGTATAAACAACCATAACCTTTTCAATTTGTACACAATTATGTCTAGTTATTATAGCTATACAAAATTTATTAAAGCACGCTGTGTGCTAGGTGGTGATGTTTTCTTCTTCCGTACCAGCACCTACCGATGCGTACCGCGGTTTTGTAGCATTTTTTTTCGCCCTATAATTTCGGAACCGGAAGTCGGATCAGGATGAAATGGCACATCTTTTAGGACAATGAAAACTTCAATTTGAATCATGATTTGTGAAAATGAGTTTAATCGTAATCGAAGTGAACGAAATATGTGACATTTTACTATCTAAACGAAATAAATATCAAGGTTCATCAAAAATAAGGTACAATTCACCATTTCAAAAAAAAAATTTTTTGCTCTAATATGAGTAATCTTGAACTAGAAAAATCACCATTTCGGAAACCGAACATTTTTTTTTGATAACACCAGATCTCCACGTTTCATGCAATTCTAAGACATTTGATATACAAATAATTTTTCGACCCCTCGAAACTTTTCGGTTAGTAAACATTTTTAAAATTCCTTAAAATTTATCCCAGTTCCAGAGTTGATTTTTCTTCAGAATAAAAGAATTTAGAGATTACACTATATCTCGACTTTTCAAATAATTCTAAGGTATTTGACATCACACGAAAATTAAAAAAAAACCTTTTTCAATCCACCTAGTGGTGTAATGATCCCTTGCTCATATTACTTATATTTTCAAAAACATCACTAGAAGATTCTGTCAAGATTTTTTTTTCAAACTTGAATAAAATCAAAAACTTTCTTGGGTATAAACTACTATAACCCTTTCAATTTGTCAACAGTTATGTCACGTTAATATAGATTTAAATGTGGCAACCCTGCACGCTTTACAAAATTTATCAAAGCGCGCTGTGTGTTAGGCGGTGGTATTTTCTTCTTCCGTGCCAGCACGTACCGGTTTTGCATCATTTTGTATGACAGTTTGAAAGTTTTGATACTCATCGCCCTATAACTTCGAAACCGGAAGTCGGATCTGGATGAAATTGCACAACATCTTTTAGGACACTGAGAGCTGCAATTTGAATAATGATTTGTGAAAATCAGTTCAACCGTTGCTGACAAATCGAAGTGAGTTCCGTTTTTTGTAGCTTTTCGTCACTATTACTGGTGCCTTCGGAAACGGAAACCGGAAACTAGTAGTACCAAAGTAGATTCATATATCCACTAACTAACAAGGTTTGCCAACTAGATGAATTTAGCAGTAAGTTTTGTACGAATTTGTACCTCGTTTCACCATCGCTTGTGACAAAATGCTCATGAAATTGAAAATTTTCCACTTATCGCGCTGTAATACCGGAACCGGAAGTCGAATCTGGACCAACTTTTCGGGAACTTTTTAAAGAATTTCCGAGAAAATTGTGTGCGCATTTTGTCATATATTTGCACATATTACCTTGTACTTCCGGAACCGGAAGTCGGATAAAGATAAAATTCAATAACAAACTATGGGATCATAAGATCTTTCGTTTGAATCTGAGTTTGTGGAAATCGGTTCAGCATTCTCTGAGATAATCGAGTGACATTATTTGTCACATACACACAGACATTTTGTGATCTCGACGAACTGAGTCGAATGGTATATGACACTCCTTCCAAAAATCGGGTTTCAAGGTGATTCCATAGCTTTTCTATATGGGAAAAACAAAAACGCAAGTAAAACAAACAATGAGTTTCAACGTTTAATGTCAATCTGTGCCGAAACCCAGATATAACCAGTAAGCACTAACAATGGCAGTAAACTAGCCTTTTATGAGCCGCAAAAATTCCTATAGCTCTATATCTGCAAACTGAAATCTCATCTGTTGTAAATCAATCAGAATTCAAAACTTTCAAAATGCACACTAGTCATAAATAAGCATTATCTATGAAGAGCCGCATATTTTGGCAAAGTCGCCCAGGTAAACAATAAGCATATACTAATGCCGCATTATGACAGCAAATAATCGTTAATTGGCATTTCAATCGCTCTGAAGACTGTATTAGAGCCGACTTTGGCAAAATATAGGGCTCTTCATAGATAATGCCTATTTATGACTAGTGAGCATTCTGGAAGTTGAGTTCTGATTGATTTACAACAGATAAGCTTTCATTTTGCAGATATAGAGCTATAAGATTTTTCGGTGCTCATAAAAGGCTATTTTATTACCATTATTTGTGCTTACTGGTAACCTAGGCGGCCCTAATTCAGTTTCCAGAGCGATTGAAATGCCAATTAACGATTTTTTTGTAGTCATAATACGACATTAGTATGCGCTTATTGGTTACCTGAGAATAGTCTCTTAGTTTTCTGCTTATAATAGATAATCACACTGAGGTTTTTTTATGTGGTTTTTTCACGTGGCTTTTTAAGCGCAAATTTCCGAAGTTACGCAGTTTTTCTACGCGAATTTTAAAAGCTATACAGTTTTCTTGCTTTGTCTTAGAATTGCATGAAACATCGAGATCTGGTGTTATCTCGATTTTTTTTCAAGTCAACTCTCTGACTCTTTGGAAAATTGTCGAATTTTTTCCAAGAAAATATTTTTGGAGATTACATCATATATCGAAATTTCATGCATTTCTAAAACAGTTGGTATCAAAAAAATACCGATTTTGGATATCTTTCAAAATCCAAAAATTCGTTTATTTTTTCAAAGAAAAAATTATTTCTTAGATTACACCAGATCTGGACGTTTCGTACATTTCTTAGACATTCGGCATAAAACAAAATTTCTTTATTTAAATTCATGTGCATCTAGCATAAATTAGGGGGCAAAAATCTTTTACCCCATAAACTTACCAATTTTTTTACGATTTTTTTTTCTACGCGGATTTCCGAAGTTACGCGGTTGTTTTGCGCAGTTTTTTTATCCGGTACGTGTCCCCCGCGTAAAAAAAAAGACCTCAGCACACATTCGAGTCATCAGAAACGATATTGCATCTCTATGCAATATTGTTGATGTGTCACACATATGGAGTGTAAACTTTGCGTTTTCTTATTAGCGGTTTAAGTTGAACTGCTAGGTGGCAATTGGCAGTTCATTTTGAACTGCCAATGCACTGATTCGCCGAAACCGAAAAGCGTTCTTCGTGAGGAAAATGAAGAGATAATTTGTCTCGTTTGATTGTTCGTTCATACACTTGGGTCTTTTTTAATGCGGCTTTTTTACGCGAATTTCCGAAGTTACGCGGTATTTTTTACGCGGATTTCCCAAGTTACGCAGTTTTCTTGTTTTGTCTTCGAAATGCATGAAACTTCGAGATCTGGTGTTATCCCGAAACTTTTTTTTAATCAACTCTTTGACACATAGAAAATTTTCGATTTAAAAAAAATGTTCAGATTACACCAGATCTGGACGTTTCATGCATTTCTAAGATAGGGACCATTCATAAACCCCGTAGACTCACTGAGGGGAGGGGGGGTTTGACAAAAATCTACGTTTGTCTACGAGGGTGGAGGGGGGTTACCTAAAGTCTACGTAGTCTTAGATTTTTTTTTTTAATTTTTCAAGCAATTTACTAAGTTTAATTAGCCGGCCGCGCGTTTCCTGCGATTGATCAAAATACTCAATGACAGGCGACTCTATTCTTTTCTCTTTCATTCTTCTATTCCATATCGAAGTGAAAAAATAAAAGAGAGTACTAACATGAACATAAATTGATAAAGCTCATTATTCTTTGCAAAAAGTCGTCGGACTTTAAGTTTATAGGAGTAAATGAATAAATTTCAATTTTTATGCTGTTCGATTATTATTTAGTCACATCGCAATCAAGCAGTGAAAGGAGAAATGGAGATAATGTCAATTGCTTCTGCAATCCATGAGCGTTCTGACGAGTGAAATGTCCAGAGAATTTTAGAAATCGGTAAAGGACCGATGTTAGTAGGGTGACAAAATGATCAGAATTGATCACTCGTCTATAGCCGATCATTTAATTATAAAAATACCAAATCGCGAGAAAGTCTTAATATTTATTCATATTTTTGTTCTGACGTAAAGTAGTTGTCATTGTGGTTTCTTCCAAAGAAAAATGGATTTGAAAAATAAAAATGATTGGAATTGCGAAAAAAAAGATTTGCCTAATTTGTTGATTTTAATTTTGCAATAATTATGGTTTCGGCTTTACCGGTCTGTTAAATAAGAATGGCTGTTATATTACCAGAATTATTTTTAGAAAGAAACACTTGAACAAATTATGCAAAATATAGCCCATCTTGACCTTGGTATGTCCAAAAATGAAATTAAATTCCAGCTTAGTCGTAGATATAATGCGTAGTATCCAAGTAAACATTGTAAACCATTTATATGTAGTCTACATTTGCTTGACAAAATAAATAAATATATGCTATCCGACGTTTCGGCCACTGGTTATGATCTTTTTCAAGGGAAACTGTAAGTTTATTGGTTATGAAAGATATTACAAAAACATTAAAACTGTGTGTTAACTCACTATCTTATCGTTTCTCGTCTAAAAATCGTATGCCCACGAACGGTTATTTACATGATATGTGATTTTAATCACATTTGCTTTCTTATCGTTCATCCAGTGCACTATGGTCCGAAACGGGAAATTAGCGTGACAAAAATATTTTCACTAATAAATATTAGTTTTTTGTTGTTGGTGTCTTCACAAAAGTTGTTTGTAATCAAATGGCGCTTCTTTTGATGAAAAAAGTTACTAGGGTGGTTCATTTAGATTGAAATCTGAAACCTAACTTTCTTAATTCAACTCAAAAATCTTTTTGTTTGTAGAAAATTTTATTGCGAGCAACTTTGTTGACAAAAGCACCTCTCTAGCTCTTCATTTGATAGAGTTACAAAAATTTTCCCGAGTAAAAGTAGGGTGACTTCCAAAAAATCACTTTTTTGTTCTAACTTTTTTGTGAAACGTTATATGAAAAAGTTGTCTTCAGTCGAGTTGTTGAACTAATCATTGCGCACAATTTGGCTCAACCAAGCTTTTTCATATGAAAAAAAAAACCAGTAAAAAGTTATGATTATTTTTTCATCAAAAACTAGTCAAGCTTCAAATATCAATATTCATTATATGACAGATCGATAAAAATGTATCTTATGCGGTTCCTAAAAAGTCATAATATAAGTAAAAATTTAAGAGAAAATTGGAAGGGTGTTATTTTTTTAACCTTTTTTTAACTCATGTGAAAAAGCTTGGTTGAGCCAAATTGTGCGCAATGATTAGTTCAACAACTCTTCCAAAGACAATTTTTCGGTAGAACGTTTCACAAAATAAGTTAAAAAACAAAAAAAAATGTCAGATCAGGAGCCACCCTACTTTTACTCGGGAAAATTAATGTAACTCGATCGAATGAAAAGCTAGAGAGGTGCTTTTTTCAACAAAGTTGCTCGCAATAAAATTTCCTACAACTTTATTGTGCAACAAAATCATTTTTGAGTTGAATTAAGAAAGTTAGGTTTCAGATTTCAATCTGAACGAGGACCACCCTAGTAACTTTTTTCATCAAAAGGAGCGCCATTTGATTACAAATAACTTTTGTGAAGACACCAACTACAAAAAACTAATATTTAACAGTAAAAATATTTTTGTCACGATAATTTCCGGTTTCAGACCATAGTGCAGTAAAGCTCTGAGTTTGTTTTGTAGATCTTTACCTCTTGAATATCTTGAATAACTAAGTTTTTATTACAACGGTACTGGATCAGATTTTATTTAATCCTATTACAGAATGTAAACTATAAAAATCTATCAGTGACTGGAGACTGAGTAACCTTTCACTGAAAAATGTTTCAAAAAAATTTTTTGTGACGAAGAAAAGTCTACGTAGTTATTTTAGAAAGGGAGGGGGGGGAGGTTATTTGGAAAGTCTACGAAAGACTACGAGGGGGGAGGGGGAGTGTTAAAAAAAATACCAGATTTTGGTCTACGTGGTTTATGAACGGTCCCATATAAGGCATCAAAATTTTTTTTCTTTAGTTTCGAAATTTTTTTCGCGGAATTCCGAAGTTACGCGGTTTTTTTGCATGCTTCGTGGCAGAGAAGCATTGAACTGCTTCTATCACTTATGAATTGAAAAGTATATTACCAAAATCCAGGATATTTGCTTTTTTGGTTCGTTTTGCTCGTTGCTAATGTTTGATAGTTCAATAATACAAAAGTTGTGGGTGTTTTATGCCTACTGGAAAATGAGATACTTTACTACCTAGAACAGATAATTCTTCGAAAGTTCAATCGGCACTCAGTCTCTAGTTACAGACGAACAGCAGCGACATCGGCACCGTCCTTGCCAAGAATCGTCTAAATTCCACCACCACCACCGGGACGACGACTGCAGTGCTCGAATTGGCCGTGGATGTTTGTACAAATCCATTTAATTAAGTGCATACGTCAATATGTGCGCGAGCAATAATTTCCTAAGCGGTGGCAGAGACGACGGCGACTGGAACGTGAAAAGGGAACGGTGAAACGAGAGAACCGACACGGGCGACGAATTTCGGCAAAAAAAAGGAAGAAGCTGATTTTATGCGATGGAGAGTCGCTTTCAGCTGAATGACGGGGTTTGGGGACTGGTTGGGGAAACAAAAAAAAAAGATGACGGAAGCCATGTTGGAAACAGTCTAGGAATCGGTGGCACAGCAGGGAAGCATCAGCTTCATGTAGAACACATCGTCAATCCGGCGGAGGAAAATGAAAATCAGACAACCCCCCCCCCCCCCCCCATCCGGTGTCGTCTTTATTAAACTTCAACTTCGGTGCTGCTCTCGTGAAGTCTCCACTTGAACGGCAAAAGGGAGTTTGTTAGCCCGGAAGGGGTCTTTTGTTGCTGTTTGTTCAAGTATGTAGGGTAGAAATTAATTATTGAATCACGAGTAAAGTAGAAGTAGAAATAACGTGATGGTTCACTCCTATCTCAACTTCAATGATGAGGCACACGCTATGCTGAGCAGTCCGCCGCCCCCGTGTGCGCTGGTTCTGGCTGACGTTGTTTAACGAGTTTCGCCAACTCTAACAACTACTACACTAGCAAAGCACACAACGAACCGCTGCTGCTGCTGCTTTCGACGACGACGATGATGTTGATGCTATTCCATCCCATCAAAGGATCCACCGTCAGTTCCGCGCGCGCGAGAGTCAGCGTCCCCTCCCTCCCTCCCAGCCAGGACCTCCCACATCCTCCCGGACCAGTTGAACATGCAGAGGACATGCGCATATTAGCAAGTCAATAAATTCAACCCCTTCTTCTGCTTCATCTTCTTCTACTGCTGGTGCTGTTACTACTACTACTTGTACTGAACAACTGCTACCCGCTCCGCCATCGTCGTTTCAAAAAAAAAATAGAAGAAAAAAACGGACAGTTCGTCCTGCTGCTGTTGCTTTTGCTTGCATTGCTGCTACTGGTTGGTGCTGGCGGTGGAGCTACTCAAAAAGGACGGTGGTACAGAACACAGGAGCTACTTAACGACACGGGTTATAAATTTGTAATTCCTCATTCCTCATGACTCGGCGGAATGTCGAAATGAGTTCAATCCTGCGGAAGGAAGGGGCCCAATAAGGAAGCTTCTCAGGCACTTGGAGGACGAACAGAGAAACGATGTTCACTCTGATGGTGGTGCCAAAATCGCTACATCGCTGTATTTGCCTATGTATAAGTGCAGTAGGCAAACTCCTCTTTCCCGTGATGAATACAAAACTCAAACATTAAATATATTATGTTTAATATTGAAATAAAATATATACATAAGCCATAAATTTGCCATGTTCTTTTCCTTGGTAGCCGCTCAAAGGAGGAAAAAAAAGGATGAACGGAACTTTTTGCCCATTTCCATTCTTCGAAACTTTAATTTTTCATTCCATACAGCCCGGTTCTAATCCGTGTCCCAGGCGCAGAGGATGGAAGGCTGCTGTTCTCCATCGGAGAGGGCACTAAGCGAATGACGAAAAACCCGAAGCGGAGGAGGAGGAGGACGAGGGGAGCCAGACCAAGCGGTTCTTCAGGAAATTTAATGGCTTTTGGGGAACGTTGCTTCGGAGCACAGCACAGCACAGCTCGAGCTCTGTCCGACCAGGTTTGTTTGCTTTTGACAGAAAATTATTAGCTTGGTAATTAAAGTGATTTATAGTGAGTTCATCATTTCTCGAATAAAATGGCAGTAGGACTTGAAAGAAACGGTATATCGAGAGCCATGCTTTGTTTGTTTTCACTTGTGTTAATTACTGGTCTCTCTGTCTTACGTTCACTAGTACGGTGTGAGAATCTGAATAAAATAATGTGAATAAAATTTAAGCCGATACTATTGATGAGATTATTTCAATTTTTCCTTATGTGCTTTTGGTAATCACTTTTGAATTTTTATGTTTTAATTCTCACAATCATGTTGATTGGTTCGCAATAATATCTTTTCCATCATACATTACACTTAGTCAAAGCACTTTTCTCATGTGCAAAACACTGGTAACTTATGAGAGCCAAATTTCTTCTTGCCACTTTTTTCTATCAAGACTGACAAATTGATTTTTGAGCCCGAGCTTGTTAATAGATGGAAGGAGAAATCGATTAAAGACTGTCCCAGAAAGTATGGACGCAACCAAAAACCGCTGCCATTTCGCAATGGTTCAGAACCTGTCATTTTTTATGGCTGCGTCCTGTTGTTTACACTCTTCTCTAACCACTTGGGCAGTTTTTTATTCGTTTTCATTAGTTTGTTTCGCAATGCGTCGACTTTCAGTAGAACAACGTCGAAAAATTGTGTACAAATGGTGCAAAGAACGCGGACTGTCACTGACAAAGATAGCAAAAATGGAAGGAGTAAGTGAAAAAGCCGTGCGAAATGCAATCAGAAAGTTCGGTGAGGATAACACATTTGAGGATAAACCGAAAACGGGTCGAAAAAAGGTCCTGCTAACCATCAGTTGGATAAACGTGTACTGAAGGCGTTCGAGGAAAAGAAGGAGGTTTCAGTTTGGGATGTGGCCAAAAAAGTGGGCACTTCGAAGTCAAATGTTCTTCGTGCTAAAGAACGTTTGAATCTTCGAACCTATAAGAAGCAGAAACAACCAAAACGTAGTCCGAAACAAGAAGCATCGATCAACTTCGACCAATTGAGGAATTTTGGGCATTAACGAAGGCACATCTTAGGAAACATGCCTCGGCAGCCGAAACCATTCAACAGTTCGAAAAAGATTGGAAAAAAGTGTCAAAACTTGTCGCCAAGAAGTCTGTACGGAATTTAATGAGGAACGTTCGCAAAAAGGTGCGCCAGCTAGTCTACAATGGCTAAGTAGCAAATGTTGAGAATAATATTCTGTTGTTGTAGTCTAATATTATTAGTGTATCGAATAAAATTTGAATATCTAACACTTGTGAATTATTTACAGTGAAATCAAAGTGCGTTTATACTTTCTGGGACAGTCTTTAGTTTCATCATATTGGACTGACAAGACGTTCAAAATTTTTCACCTGTACGGAATTTTACACAACTCAATTGAATTTGTAGTTGTATTCCGACATGATGTGGTGTAAATTGAGTACTTTTTTCACTTGTATAATTTCTATTTATACTTGTTCATTAGTTAATTAGTAAAAATTAATATTGACATTGCAAAAGTTATGACAATTGTGACGAATTTCAACAAGAATTTGATGGAACGATTAAATGAATTTAAAAAAAACCTTTTTTAATCCTCCTACTGATGTAATGATGCCTTTCTCATATTACCTATAATTTCGAAAACATCACTAGAAGATTCTGTCAAGATTTTTTTTTCAAACATGAATAAAATCAAAAACTTTCTCTGGTATAAACAATCATCACCCTTTCAGTTTGTAAACAGTTAAATCAAGTTAATATAGATTTAAATGTGGAAATCCTGTACGTTATACAAAATTGAACTAAGCACGCTGTGTGCTAGGCACTGGCGTTTTCTTCTCCCTTTCCAGCACGTCCGGTGACGGTTTGAAAGTTTTGATACTAATTGCCCTATAATTTCGGAACCGGAAGTCGGATCTGGATGAAAATGCACAGTATCCTTAAAGACACAGAGAGCTTTAATTTGAATCATGATTTGTGAAAATCGATTCTACCGTTGCTGAGAAATCGAAGTGAGTTCCGGTTTTGGAGTTTTCTACACAATTATCGGTGCTTCCGGAAGCGCAAACCGGGGATTAGTAGTCCCAAAGTAGGTTTATATATCCACTAACTAACAAGATGTGCACCTCGTTTCGCCATCGCTTGTGGAAAAATGCACACGAAATTGACAATATTCACTAATCGTTTTGTAACACCGGAACCGGAGGTTGGATCTGGATATGTCACACACATACACACACACACACACACACACACACACACACACAGAGAGAGAGAGAGAGAGAGAGAGAGAGAGAGATTTGCTCAGTTCGTCGAGCTGAGTCGAATGGTATATGTCATTCGGCTCTCTGGGCATCGGTTCAACAGTCGGTTTTCACAGTGATTGTATAGCTTTTCTATATTATGAGCTAGGCAAAAATGCAAAACTCAATGCCATACAAAAGTATTGCCTGCACAAAAAAAAAACAAAACATTAGGACTAACTTTTACTCAAATTATTATTTCTGATCGAATTTTTATAACTTCACAAAACGAACCCTTTTTCAAACAAATAAAATTTGAGACTGATCAATTTTTAACATACGTGAAAATTTAACCATAATTTCAACAGATACTGAGAAAACTTCAAACGAATTTTAAATAAGAAATTCTCGAATCTTAAAAAGGTTCGAATAAATCTCATTTTACTTTCGGACTAATTCTGAAGTTCAGGCTAGTTTCGAATTGAATATTGTCACCGGAATAAAGAATGTTTAAAGACGATATGAATATGAACCTGAACTTAGCGAGGCACCTCTCGCCGATGATAACACAAATCGGTGAATAATTCGTTGCTAATTAGTTACGGTAATTTACAAATTTGTTGCTCAATTTTTCTACCTTACCTTTTTTAGTACTTCGCTAAGTTCATATGAAGTAAACGAAGCAACCCTCTTAAATAAGCTTGAATACAACTGCAAACCCAGTGAATAATTTGTTGCAAATTTTTTAATTAGTTACGCTAATTTTGAATTTGTCACTTAATTTTTCGATTATTTTAAGTACTTCGCTATGTTAATATGAAGTTATGAACTACGATTTCATTAAGTTAATGAAGTATCCCTTTAAAAAAAAACTTGTAAGCAAATCGAAACCCTGTGGATAATTTGTTGCTTTTGAGTTGCTAATTAGTTACGGTAAATTTGAATATGTTGCTCAATTTTTTTGAGTACTTTGCTAGGCTTATATGAAGTCAACGTAGCATCTCCTTAAAATAAGCTTGAAAACTAATTAAAACCCAGTGGATAATTTATTGCTTATTAGTTGCTAATTGGTTACGGTGGTTTTATATTTTTTCCATGTTTCCAGGTCAATAATATAGTTGATTTGATTCGATGAAAGTTTAGAGGTAATCGGTTGAATGGGAGAATTTTTCCGAATATTTTCGTGCGGTGCAATTTGAGTCAGCTACCTGATCTTGAATCGTGACAAGGTTCGACAATCATTTTAATGTTATAAATTATCAAAGTGATCGGTAAGACTTGTTCGTGACAAAATCTGGGAAGAATAAATTTGGAATATAACAAATTTGATGTTAGTTAAATCCAAGATGAATTTTTTATTCATTGAATAGTTCATTATTAGTCATTTTAAAACTAATTACAGTTACTTAATTACGTTGCATGATGAAGCTACGAACATTTGAATTCACTCCAGCCATTGGGGCCTGAGCAGACTTCTCTGCAACCGATTTAAGTGGGTTTCGTTTTGTCCAAGATTTTCGAAATTTTTCTATAATTGTTATATTGAAAAAGTTCTCTCTTCACGAAAGCCCAATATCGTTCGATAAGTTGCGAACTTCAAGTGTTGACGTTCACCTCCTTCGGTACGAAATGGACTCCATTCGCTTTTCTACCATTTCAAAACATCATTGGTGTAGTGACAAGATGCAAAATCAGGCCAGACGAGCGAGGGAGCGTCATGGAATGCGTAGGAATGGTAACAATCGCAACTTTAGGCATTTTTCACGATATATTTTCTTGTTTACCGTTCCGGTAGTGATGAAGCTGTGGCTTGCTCGACCACAGCTGCATATTGCCTGCCAAATCAAACATCTTTTGGGACAGTAGACCTTTTTCTTCGTCTAAGAATGCACCTCTACGCCGTTCCGTTGCATGAAAGTATAAAAAGATATTTTGGGAAGCTGTTTAAAGTCTTCAGCACATTAGTTCTATCGTTCATTATCAAAGCTTGTAAAGGGTGATTTTTTAAGAGCTTGAGAACTTTTTTAAACAATAAAACGCATAAAATATGCAAAATCTCATCGGTTCTTTATTTTAAACGTTAGATTGGTACATGACATTTACTTTTTGAAGATAATTTCATTTAAATGTTGACCGCGGCTGCGTCTTAGGTGGTCCATTCGGAAAATCCGCTTTTTTATCGACAAATTTTGTTCAGCGATGAGGCTCATTTCTGGTTGAATGGCTACGTAAATAAGCAAAATTGCCGCATTTGGAGTGAAGAGCAACCCGAAGCCGTTCAAGAACTGCCCATGCATCCCGAAAAATGCACTGTTTGGTGTGGTTTGTACGCTGGTGGAATCATTGGACCGTATTTTTTCAAAGATGCTGTTGGACGCAACGTTACAGTGAATGGCGATCGCTATCGTTCGATGCTAACAAACTTTTTGTTGCCAAAAATGGAAGAACTGAACTTGGTTGACATGTGGTTTCAACAAGATGGCGCTACATGCCACACAGCTCGCGATTCTATGGCCATTTTGAGGGAAAACTTCGGAGAACAATTCATCTCAAGAAATGGACCGGTAAGTTGGCCACCAAGATCATGCGATTTGACGCCTTTAGACTATTTTTTGTGGGGCTACGTCAAGTCTAAAGTCTACAGAAATAAGCCAGTAACTATTCCAGCTTTGGAAGACAACATTTCCGAAGAAATTCGGGCTATTCCGGCCGAAATGCTCGAAAAAGTTGCCCAAAATTGGACTTTCCGAATGGACCACCTAAGACGCAGCCGCGGTCAACATTTAAATGAAATTATCTTCAAAAAGTAAATGTCATGCACCAATCTAACGTTTAAAATAAAGAACCGATGAGATTTTGCAAATTTTATGCGTTTTATTGTTTAAAAAAGTTCTCAAGCTCTTAAAAAATCACCCTTTAGTATCACAAAAAAATTGATTTTGCACAATACACTGGAGTCTTTTTTAACGCGTTTTAATGCGTTTTTTATGCAGATTCGATCGAAGTTAGGCGGTTTTTTACGCAAATTTTCAGTTATCCGATTTTTTTGTTTCGTCTTAGAAATACATGAAACGAGATCTGGTGATATACCGAAATTTTTTTATAAATCAATTCTTTCATTTCGATATTATTCAATTCATTGTTGAGACATTTGGCATCGAAACGATTTTGTTTGGTGTCGCGTTTTTTTACGCGGATTTACGAAGTTACGAGGAATTTTTTTCACGATACGTATCTCTCGAGTAAAAAAGACCTCAGTGTAAATAGACTTATGTTCAATTGACCCGGGCTGGCGGTTCAATGCATACGGCTGGCCTTACAAGCCACTTTTCATATGTTCGAGTCCCGACCTGGAAGGATTCGTAGTGTCAGTAGGGTCGTAGTACTGACCATGCCATGATTCGGTACGCTAAGAATTGGCTCCAAAGTCCGTTTTGTTCATCAGTCTGCGAAATATTTTACGCGTTGATGAAACATTTTCTGAGATATACGCATTAAGGGGCGTCCAGATCTTGTCGCAAAAAAGTTTAGTTATGGTTTGAACAGCAATATCTTTATCGTACATATACAATTAACAAGTTAACATACAACAAGTGTCTGCAAAAATAGCTAGTACCATTCACTTAAAGGTACATGAATAGTTCTGGTTTGATTTGGCATCGTGCCTTGATGGTAAAGTGGCTCAGAAGTGGTGTACCGGAAACAATATAAACATTCTATCATTTTGATGCCAAACCATGGGTAATCGAAAGGATAGGCATATGAGAGATGAGAAAGCTTTGGCTAAAAAGTGGAAAAAAAACTTCCAAGCACGAGACTGAGGACTCTGTGCCAAACTTATTGGGTGGTATCAAACGTTCTAGCTAGAGCAAACGGATAACAAGTCGGGATAGTAATTTTTCGATGGCAGTGAGTTGTCAATTGATCCTTTGTTGGGATAATTTTTTTTTCGTATGTAGAAATAAATACTGATTTTACTGTGCGCATACCAAAGTGTACAAATTGTCGTAAATGAAATGATGAAATGATTGGAAAATATTTGGAAAAGGTTTGAGACTTTTGCTGTACATCCTTACTAGAAGCTATTGTTGCCCGGAACTCCAAAGACCAACAATGGTATGCTGGCGCAAAGTTTTTAAAATTAACCTTTTATAGGCTGAAGCATTGCACTTTTCAATTAGGCAAGGTCTGAAGCTGTCACAAGAAGCTAGTTCAGTAGGCCCAACCCGACATCGACCGACCGACGAATGCAGTTTGATCGACAATATTTTCCCAATATGTTGATTATAGTTCTCTAAACCTGCCAAGAATGGCGAACCCCACACAACGAATGGAACGAAATCAATCCCAATGGACTGGGGACCCAGCCGGAGGATTGTGATTTGAACAATTGTGCCAATCAAGTGTGACGTTCAGACTTTTCTTTTTTCTGCCCCCCCATTGGCCCCCCTCCGTCCGGGTTTTATGCTCCGTCAGGTGAAACGTGTTTCTGTTTGCACAGGTTGCTAATTAAAAGTCTTTCGAATGCTTCCAGAGGTTGTTTCCGGTTCCGGTTGGACAAATTTAGGGGCTGCCATATTTCACACTCGACGGACTTCTCGAGCGAACCAACCATCGGATCAATCATCTTTGTCGGTTCCCAGCATCCGAGCGGACGTAGTGACGAACGGGAGAACAAATTGATTCATTAGTGGCAAATTGGAATCAATTAATTCTGTTTGACTTCTCGGTTACCCAGCGAACAAAACACTGACTGAACGAACGAATCTCGATTGTTGGTGACATCGACGGCGGCCGTTCGGAAGTTTTCGTTCTGGCTAGCGAAGAAAGTGAAAAGTTTCGTTTTGTAAAGAAAAGAAAAAACCAGGCGATAATGGAAATTGGAGAATCAAATTAAACTGCTGTTTGGCTTCTCCTGGCCGCGGAAGTAAATCAATTGTTGGGTGATTTTTTTCCTCCGTCTTTTTCCGCAAACTGCGACCAGGTGCCGATGGTCAATCACTTCGATCGGGACCTGGTTTGGAATACTAATTACTGGCCCGAACTCAGTTCGGAGGTTGGTGGCCACTTCTCGAAGTGATAGCAATTAATTTGAATTATCGAGTTTCCGAAGGATTCGATTCTTCTAATTCGATTATTTTCGTTGCTTTGGAATCGCATCAGTTTCAAGCTAAACCGAACTCCAGTCTCGGCAATGAGAGCTCCAGTCTCGTCGACACATTTAGCTGAATCGTGACCTGCAGCGATGTCTCGGGATTAGACACTGATTTACTCATATGAGCGCAGTCATGGCAGCCACAGACAAGCAGACACCGGCAAAGAGCTTTGCTGCTTACACTTGGCTGTCCGAAGTTTACATTCAAAAGCATCAGTCAATTTTCCGGCTCAAAAGTGGCCAGACGTGGAAGAACCTAGCAGCAGTCTAGGGTTTCGAAACTCATCATTCCAGCCAGGGTTCGGAGCAAAATTAAGGGAAAGGGCCTAATCCCGGCAAAAGTTGATAACAATTGATCTCACGTGCTATCGGAGTGATTCCGGGATACGACGGCATGTTCTCTGGTTGGGTTGGTGTTCGGTTTATCAGCGTATCTGTTTGCCATTAGGTGCCACCCATCCCATTTCCTATACAGCAAGCAAGCGAGGGTGCCACGAAGCCGAAGCCGTTATCAGCAAAGCTGGGCCGGGATGGAGGACGCTAAAACTAACCTAGGATGACGACGGGATGTAGAAAATATATATACAACTGTTTGCTTTTCAATCGAGAAAATAGGAAATGCACTCGACTGGTTATCAGTCCAGGACAGAGGATTTTGCGTAAAGCCTTCTCCGCCGACGAACGACGCCATGTTCGATTCGATTGGGTGCTTTTACTGCTGCTGCTGCTGCTGCATGAATGCAGTCCGTTATCGGCAGCCTTTATCAGTTCGAGAAGGTTTGCATTGATGTTGCAGGGTAGCTTTGTCACGTTTCTGGACGGACTCGAACGAACGAATTCGGTTCTTATCAGAGCAATAGAAGTCCTCTTCGATACAGAAATTAGTGGGAATCAAATGACTCACCGTTCTTGGCATTGAAGTGCATTTGAAAACTATTCTATTTTTGAAACAAACGAAAATTTCCATCACCTAATTTTCTTTTTTGATCGATCCAAATTGACGTATTTATGAAATTTAAATTTGGGTTTGATATAACGAAAAAGATTGTATCCATTTGATACAAATATTTCATTTAGGCGGGGATTTTTGTTGTGAATACGACTTACTTTACTATGGGGTGCCTTTTCTAAATTTACCCTCTGAGAGAGTGATAAGTTTTTGATCGTGAATATCTCTTGTTGTATCTAACGAATCAACATAATTTTTGCTACACGCCATCGGAAATATGATCCCAATTTTATGATGAAATTATCAGTTGTGTGACATAATCTCAAATAATTCAAAATTAAACTTTTCTGAAATGTTTGGTATGAACGAGTATCAAAGGGGATAATCCATAAGGTGCATTTGTCTTGCTCGTATTTTTAAAGCTCATAGCTCAGTGATCTGTGAAAGGATTTATATAATCTAACTACCAATAGAATCGAAATTTTTCAACTTAAACGGGTATAATAAAAGCATTGAAGTATTTCAATAGTACACTATTGAAAAACCTGTTTCATTTGACCCATGTCAACACCAGCTAATCAGAACGCGTTCTGAGGAAGAGAACAAAATATCTGCTGCTGTAATATCGTAGTGAATTCCACAATTTGGTCCTTCTGAAAGGCAGGAATGAATCCCGTACAGCATCCTGATAGTTTCTTTCAATGAAATGCAAATCCGAAATGAAATAATCGAAATTAAAATTCTATATGCTGCTATTTTTATAGCTTTAGGACCGCCCATTAGTGAAAAAACTACAAACGAAATCACGTAAAAAGGAAGTTCTTAACAAAAATTCGATCAATTTGGATTCTATCGCCACTGCGAGCAGATGTATTTTGTGTCGTTTGCAAAGCTAGTTTCGTCTCCGACAAGAGCGATTACTTCACAGCTGCCAGTCATTTGCATTGGTGAAAAAACAACGAAAAGAGAACAACGGTGGAGAGCATCACACAAAATCAGCCGTTCTAATGGCTCTAAAAGTTTTCTAAAGAACTTTTAGGATTTATTGTTCGCAAATCGAAGATAAATATCCTTAGTTTAGTGCAAACCTAGAACAGTTTAGTTAAATTTGTGCACTTTTCGCTGTGTGAAATTCACAGTAATCGAGATCAAGTGAAGCCTTCTTTGTTTTTGCGAAAAATGTTCCAGAGTTAAATGTCGTAGAGAATTACGCAATTTGACCCTTCTGAATGCTAGAAACGAATCCCTGTTTCGTTCAATAAATTAGGCCTATTGTATCATTGATCAATCCAGCGAACTAATGTTTTCTTCATTGGAAGCTTATAATTGGTTGTAAACGCTTTAGTTTAGGTGCATCGTTTCAAATTCTACATACAATTTCATACAATTGATCAACTAATTGATATTCGGAAGTGTTAAGGAACATGTCAGTTGTTTTCGTATTCACGACATCCAGTTATGTCTCTGACATTACCCACCCGCTTTTTTTCTATATACGAAAAGGGTTTTTCGAATCCGATTGGGTGAACACTCAACCTTTCTTTATAGAAAGGTATTAGAATTGCTGGAGAAAACTTTCGAACGGAACCTTGGAGACCCATACTGTTATATACCATTCGACTCAGTTCGACGAGAACGACAAGAAATGTTTGTCTCTCTCTCTCTCGCTCAATTTTCTCCGAGATGGCTGAACAAATTTTAACAAACTTATACTCGTTTGAAAGGTGCCGTCGGGCCATTGATCAAGTTCGAAGATCAAATGGCTGTGATTTTTGGTTCCGTAAATATAATGGTATAAGTGACGTAACCGACAAAACACGTTGTTTTTTATCGCTCCAATGTAAGGGAGAGTGTTCGGTTACCGGCACCCTTATGTTTTAAGCTTATAACGTCTGACTAAGTTCACATTATGCGGACATCTATACATCAATGGAAAGCTGAAGCCTCTAGCTAACAACTGAATAAGAAACTAAGTTGATTCAATCGATTGAAAAAAATATCAATTTAGTAGTGATAAATTTTGGCCATTTTAAAAAAGGGTGTTCGGTTACCGGCACCCCAAAAAATTTCGCTAAAAATGGAACAATATAAGTCAAGACTGCAATTATTCAAAGAAAAAAGGGAGTTTATTCCTTTCGGAGGCATTTTGGACCAAAGTCTTCATTGTCTGATGAAGACTTCGCTTTGGCTCTCTTGGCCAAAGATTTGCATGGTGGCGCCTTCGGTGTTGATTTGATCGGTCTTCCACCGGCTTCGCGGGATTGAATAAGTTGCTGTAGTCGAATTTATTGGCATCTTATCCACTAAGCAACGTTTAATGGCAATTATCAGTGCATTAAAGTTCACTTTTCTTGACTTGGACGATTTGTTTGAAGTCGCCATGGTTAACAGAACCAGAGAACCAAAGTTTTTACTTATATGACAGATGTTTTGAAGCTGTCAAGTTGTCCACGTGTTGTATATTACCAGAAATGCCAGGTAATACAATAAGTTTAGCTAGCAAAAACAAGAAGATCGCGCCAATTTAAAAAAGTCTATAATTTCTGACAAATGTCTGCAAACAATCGAAGTCTCAAAAGTCTGTGAAAAGTCTTTAGACGATAAAAGGTTTACATGTTAACTAAGAAATTTGATAATTTACAGACAAATTTGCAGACTGGGCATCTCTGCATATCACTGACAATTTTTCGCGATTTGTCGAAAAAAAATGGCGTACCTGTAACCGAAATCGGTAGATATTTTCAAAATTACTAGAAAAAACTTTGGTTGCGAAAATTTGGATAGCATCTCCGGTATTAAATCACGAAATAGATCGATTTCACCTCATAAAAATTCAATCCACTCGCCTTTTCGATTGATGCACTTAAATTTATGATACCATAAAAAAATCAGAAAAAACTTTTGTGTTGATTTTCACGCAATTAAAATTTGTTTTGAGTGCAACAAAAAGTACAAGCGTCTGTTTGCGTTGGTATTCTGCAGAAGAAGAACGTGCTACTATTACACACACATGACATTCGTCGGAATGACGCTATCTGCTTTCTGTCAAAAGTTACGGTGGGGTGCCGGCAACCGAACATCTTCCCCTATATAAGGGTACCAATATTTTGGGATCACCTCTAATTTCGTAAAGCGCTATTGTTCAACTGTTTAAGCACATCGAAAAAAGTCCCCATGCAAAATTTGAGCTAAATCGGACATAGGGTAAGGGGTGCAAATCAGCGGTTAAGGTTTGAAAAATCACCGGGAGTACATGAGATTTCCGAAATTGAAAAAAAAATTATGTCAAACGTGTAAGAATTGCATGAAACGTCAGGATTTAGTGTCAACTCAAAAAAAAATTTTTTTTTTTTTTAAAAAGCGTAACTTCGGAAATTCGCACAAAATAAAAGAAAATGTTTTGTTTTATCAAATATCTTAGAAATGCATTAAACGTCCAGATCTGGTATAACCTCAAAAAAAATTTTTTTGAATTGACTTGGGATTTTCGAAATCGAAAATGTTTTTTGAATGCCAAATGTCTGCTTAGATATGCATGAAACGTCGAGATCTGATTTAATTTCAAAAAAAAATTGGAAAAAAGAGTTTGGGACTAAGAGAATTTGAGACCGCGAACTTCGGAAATCCGAGAATAAAAAAAACCATAAAATTGAAGATTTTTTCTTATGCCAAATGTCTTGGAAATGTGTAAAACGTCCAGATCTGGCGTAAACTCAAAAAAAAAAATTGAAAAAAATCGAATTAGAAATTTGCTGACATCTCAAAAATTTTTAGATTTCCGAAATCGAAATACAAATTTTTGTTGCTGCCGAATGTCTTTTCCTTGAAATGCATGAAACGCCGAGATCTGGTGTAATCTAAAATAAAATTCTCAAAAAATAAAAAAAAGGTGTCAGAGTTGACTTAAAAAAAATTCGGGATAACACCAAACCTCTACGTTTCATGCATTTATGAGCATGAACTTAGCGAGGTACCTGTCGCCGATGATAACGCAAGTAGGTGAATAATTTGTTGTTAAGTAGATACGGTAATTTTGAATTTGTTGCTCAATTTATTTTAAATTTTTTTGAGTACTTCGGTATGTTCATATGATGTTAGCGAAGCCCTTCTCCCAAATATTCTTCAAAACAAATTGAAGCCCAGTGTATAATTTGTTACAAATTAGTTAGGGTAATTTTAACAAATTCAAAATTGCCGTAACTAATCAACAACAAATTACTCACCTATTTGCGTTATCATCTGCGATATTTGCTTCGCTAAGTTCATGTGAATAGAATTTCATGAACCATTGCATTGAAAATCCTTTATGTATCTTGAGTATATCACAAATTGTCTGTAAAACTCGAACTTACCAAATGTGTTGTATTTTAATGGATTTTATAAATCATACGATTTACTATGAGCCTTTTTTTTTGTTTACTACATAGAATGAAAAGTCCCGGGCCTCTCACAGAATAGACGTGAATAGAGTCATGCCAATCTATCCACTAGTGTTTGAATGTTTTCATCAAGCTATAGAAAAAGATGAGTTTCGTGTCCTGATAAAACAGCAACAGTGAAATTGAATGATTTGCGGTACGGATTGGTCCACCATCCCCGGTATTCTCCAGATCTGCCCCCCAGCGACTATTATCTATTTCCAAACCTGAAAAGGTTTCTCCAGGGAAAGAAATTTACGTCGAATGCGGAGGTCAGTACTGAAAGGGAACCCTATTTTGAAGATTTTGACAAATCTTTTTTTTTAAGGGCATCAAAATGTTGGAGGCCCGATGGGTCAAGTGTATCGATCTAGATGGAGATTATACTGAAGAATTAAATCGACTTTTTCTTTGTTAGGTGCGGGACTTCTCATTCCATGTAGTAATTGGCAGTAATCGAAAGAGGAGCGAGAAATCTAACAAAAAAATAATTAATAAATGAACCATTTGAGTCAGTGGTAATTATGCGGAAAGCTAGAGAGCATAAAATTTCGTCAATTAAAACACATTTTGGAGAATAGTCAAGCTGTTCAAAGAAAATGGTAGTAGGTAGGTGGAAAATTTTCTACTGATACAATTTCAATAAATACGAAGTTATTTTACACCAAGCTTAGTATCACACAGAACAGAAGAAAAATCGATTGCATCACTTTGCATTTCACCCATGACGGGACCAATTCTGTCAGTTCCTATCCACGGTCAACTCGTCCGATCGCCATTTTTTTTAAGATGCAACGCTTATCACCTTTCACCGGTGAGAGAATATTTGGAAATTTCTGTTTATCGAATGCTAATATTTGTGTTGGAAATTTAATCTTCCGACCAGAACCTTGTCGGTTCTCGCTCTCCGGGTCTCTTTCTGTCTCTTATCATTCACTGCGGTATATGCGTGAGGTCCAGTGGCTGACTGGGTCTCCGAGTGTCCAGCCCGGCATGACGGGACAGCCGGGGCCACTTGACCGTACTCTCGTACTTCCTACACATGCATGCTATTAAGGCGAAAGTAAACCCCGAAATCCTCCGTCGCAGTAGGAATCCGATGTGAGAAAGGTTTTTTGAAAAAAAGGAACGAAAGAAAAACTGGACATCGAAATGCATCGTCCGTGGACGGATAGGTCCGGGACGACGGTGTCGTCGTCGTCATCGTCGTCATCGTCGCCGCCGTCGTTGTTGGCCGGTCGGCCGTCCGGGGAGGACAATCTAAAACAAATAGAGCGCGAGATATGGCTTCGACGAGCTACGTTTCTATGTTTGTCGATAAACAACATTGTCTGTTTGATTTAGAATCGATTTTTGTTTGATTTCTTCATAAAAGTACCCGACGCAGAACTCCATACTTGTCTCTATCAGCTGACGTGGTAGTGGCCATCGTGTGTGGGCGGGAGGACGGGCGAGGAGAGACGAATCGATTGGTGCCGGTACTAAGAATGTCCCTGACATTGGCCTTCGCTTGAAGGTGATTATTTGCCAAACGGAACGAATGGCATCTGATTTGACGACGACGAAGGGAGGACGAACAACAAAAGTTCGGATAAACAATTTGAATTAATTACCGAGCGGAGAAGGGATCAGAGGGTCACAGGACTAGAGATTAAGTTGTGTTTGGTTTAGAACTGGATTTTGACTGTTTAATTGCTTATTACGAATCCGTTTATTACATTTTTTTCTCAACCGGATATTCAGTTGGCGATAGGCTAAATTAAGGAAACGAACGCTCATAAATGTACAATCAGCCCTATGACATCTATCTGTTTTGAGCGTCTTGTATGAATGGTTTGTATATCATTTGGAAAACGAAAGGAAAACCACGCGTAAATTACGCAAGATCGAACGTGATCGACTGAATAGACGACCTTGGCTTGATGGCAAAAGTACCGTTATGTTGAGAAGCATCGAAAGACACGCACACTAGCTACTTTTCTAAGCGGTACAAAAAAAAAACGCTACAAAAATCGCGTGACATTTTTTCCAAAGAGAAACACTGAAAATAATCAGCTCGCTCTATTCATCGCACAGAATTAGTTGCGATGAATTCGGGATCAAATCAGAATAATTAATTTCATGAGGAATTCTTAAACTATTAATTAATGCGAACCATTTTCTTCTTCCCAGAGTTGTTTGAATTTACGATAGAGATGTGCGAAACAGCTCATACCGGTGAGCAGCTCCGAACTGATCAGCTCACTAAAGTGAATCGATTAAATGCATCAGCTCTTCAGCTCATTTAGATTGAACTGAAGGTTAGTTTTGAGCGCCGTTTTTCTTGCGCCGTTTCTCTTACTCCGTTTTTCTTTCATATGCATGATCGAAATCATTAATGCACAAACAACAATGCTATGCGAACTAATTTGTGTGTGAATCATTATTATGTCACATTTGTTGGCATCCCTGAATGTACCTTAGCCTACTGAGTGAGAGGTAAGATTTCTTATTGACAATAGCTCATTCAATCTGTTAAAGAAGGATAGATGCACATTTGGTAGAACGAATGAAAGCATACATTTCTTCTCATTTAGAAATCGCTCTTCAAGAGCCGAAGATCCGTTCAGCTCGTAGCTTGTTACCACCTTAAAAGTCCTGTGAACTGGTGAGCTGCGGTTCTTTAAAAAAGAGCTGTGAGCTGTCAGCTCACTTTAAAGATCCGATTCACTGGAACAGCTCAGGAGCGAATTGCCCATCTCTAATTTACGATTGAAGTAATGATTTTTGAATTTTTTGTAGTTATGTAAGTTGAACAGCGAAAAGTTAAATTTCATAGACTATTCCCAGTCTTTAACACATTATGTATGAATATATACTTCATTTTGATCATAACCAGAAATGTGGGCGCATGTTTTGGAGTGCCCAAAATACCTCCGTTACTCTATTCCATATTTTCGTCTGTTGCATACCGTATTCAGTCGTCTTGATAATCATTGGTTCGCCATTAGGTTTTCCATCATGAAGGCGCTAATAAACTCGGGCTCATCATTGACAGTTCAGTATAATTGCTTACATGGATTTTGCCTTTTGTTGCAAACAAGTCACCTCACGAGGATGTACACACTTAATGTTTTTTTACCAAATTTTCAATCTGACAGATTATTTGCATTCATTGCGGAGATTTTCGTCGTTTTTCAATTTTTTTCAACATAAAATAGCTAATTCAGAAATGCTCATGCATACGAAAAATTACCGACCGTTGTTTATTAAAATCATACTAAAAATACTAATTTATTTTATTGATGCCATTCACCTAAACGGCATTGATGCTTAGAAAACGATAAACGCTCTAGGCCCTCTAGCATGATCCGAGCCTGAGCTCTTCCAATCGCTAGTTGGGTGCGTAACCACCATAGGTATGGACTTCTGCTAGAGAGTCTCGCCGACCCCCAATGTCTCCAACGAATCCACACGCTCATTTTTCACTCTCTGTACAGCCTCCAATGCTCAGCGAGAATTATTTTGACCACCGATACTGCTCATGTCTGGGTTAAGGCGGAGTTTACATCATAGCTTACAATCTACTCTAGCACTAACTCTACAATACAGTATCAGGAGGACTTATATCGTTGCTAGAAAAGTAAAAGAATGCCATTTACGCTTTAGAACAAATGAAGTTTTGATGTATTTTGCTGTAGGTGAACAATTCCAGAGCAACAACTATTATCCTTATGTTCATCAGCTCTAATCAACATTATTGCTTAGATTTGCTCGAAGGAACATCCAAATCCGAATTAAAATTTTAATGAAACATTCAACATTTAAGAAAACATATTACACCAGAATCCTACTTTTCATTAAATGATCACCGAAAAATCCGGCCACGATTAGAGACTGTGCTTCTAAGGAAAGGAAGGCATGTTAGTCAAATACTCGTTATTTCCATAGACCGAGGCTACCGCCGCCCGAAAGTGAAGAAGAAAATAAGTAGGGGTGGAGCATGGATATTTCTGGCGAAAGAATAGATTTCCAACAGTAAGTACAGTGATCAAAACGATTAATTTCTAGAATTCAACAAACTTCAGTCATTTGAAGGATCTGAAACCTCACATATTATTTATTGATT
Source organism: Malaya genurostris (assembly GCF_030247185.1). Taxonomy (NCBI): domain Eukaryota; kingdom Metazoa; phylum Arthropoda; class Insecta; order Diptera; family Culicidae; genus Malaya; species Malaya genurostris. The sequence goes on from NC_080570.1 coordinate 14,572,219, forward strand.
ACCTAATTTCGGATCTACAAAGTTATGTTGCATTCCATCTGTAAGTGAAAATGTACATAAACAAAAACCGCACCTATACCGAAGAGTATTCATTACAATGTATCATGTTTTGGTACACTCAGACTAAATGATATATGTATCCCCATAAGAAACTACGTACTGAACCACTCCTAAGTTGGTAATATAAACACTAAACGAAACATCAAAACAATTTGCTTAGCACGAAGTTATGTGGACTCGCGTTTTACGAACTACTTAAAAATATGCATTTAGAAAAAGATTAGTTTTTCTTGGTTTTGTTAAATTACCGCGTTACCAAGTATCTTGTTACTTACCAAGACTTTGTTTTCATAACTGACGATACATTGCGCTCCATCTGTAGCCGACTGCTCCAAGCCAGACGTATCCTCACTAAAGGGAAACCAAATTTCCTATGATTAAGGGGAAAATTTAATTGCACACCCTAATTATGTATAGGTGTGGTGGTCCAAATCGCTAATATTTGTGATGTATTTCTCAGAATGAATTTGTTTATACTTCAAATATCTTAAACATTTTTTTAACAGTTGGTTTATGGATTTTTAAGAAACTAGTTTTTAATTATATTACAGAACAAAAATTAAACAACATTCATTCAACATTCAAAAATTTGAGTCAATTTCGTAAGAATGTCTTATAATTATCCAAAGTAAAAGTCTTGAGAGTTTTCTCGTTATATCTAAATTTCATTATTCATTCTTCTTGTGACTTTCGAAGATCGCTTCGTCTGAGTGTATATAAAGATATATGATGAAAGCCACGAACTAACCGAGGATAATTCTCTTTGAGCTCCAGAATATAAACTCATTCCATTCCGAAAGAATCTCATATAATGTCACAAAACCCCTCTTGAGCTTTTCTAAATCCGAAAGACCCCCATAAGGCCACTTACACTTCCTTAACCCGCTTATTCAACACAATCATTCATAAACTACCCTTAATCCTCAAAATCTATCTTGAATTCAGATAAATCTAGACGTAAATCAATTAAATCAGTTATATCAACAATTTTACTGTATCTTTTTCCTCAGTGCCGATACGTTTTTTTCAGGCACGCAACAAAATATTGTGATTGAGCTCCAATGAATGATACAATTTAAATCGGTATCAGCGGTAACGGTACTTTTCCCAAGATCCAGAATCATGTTTGATCGTGTTTAATAACAGCGTGGCGTAACTAAATTTTCGTTCGGATTTTCTTGCACTGATCTGTTGAACGTTTCAATTGTTAGGAAAAGTGTTCGAAATGCGATTCCGGTCCCTCAAACGGTAGTTCAACAATGGTTTAGTCGCTGAACAGTGCTTTAAAATGTGTTGCATGGCTGTGGTAGCGTTAAAAAGCAACCCGTGAAGTGCATTTGGCATCATAAGTGTTTTAATTCGGCCTAAATCAATGAAGAAAGTGAGTGGAGTCGTTTTGCAGCGATGAAATTAGGTCAAATTTTCTGTTTTCTCTGGAATAATCGCTCAGAAAAAGTTTAAAGCGGTTTTGTGATAGTTCACTTAAAACAGCATGGTATGGTGTTTTTTCTTTCGTTTGAAACTCCTGGATCAGGAATCAGGAATCAGAACAAATTGGCTCAAATGGCACGTTCCCCTTGATATTTGGAGATTTGTGCCTTGCCATCAATTTGTTTTTAGCATCATTTTCCCGATATATGAGAGGGAAGGATTGAAAGGAAATGGTAAGGGTTGGACTAGGAGGATGGGAAAAAATGACGACACAAAAACACATAAAAGCAGAAGTAAATTCTGCACCCCTAAGGGATGCCGAACAATCTGCTGGGGATCACATCTGGTGGAAGCAGAAGTAAATTCTGAACCTCTAAGAGGTCCCGAACAGTCTGCTATTAATAAAACCTCCAACCCCCGAGAGGATTTAGAGATCTTACAAAAGCGACACCATTCTGCACTCCCGGAAGAATGCAGAACGATTCGCTGTATGTACGAGCAGAAGTAAATTCGGTACCCCCTAAAGGATGCCAAACAATCTGCTAAACCCTATTTAAGGTGAATACAGAAAGGATTCATTCACTCCATGAAGAACGATGAATCCTTCTGACTATAGCTCCTTACCACATTGGGTGAGAAACGAGAGAATATCCTTCAATTTTAGCTCCGCATACACAGACTCAACCATGTATGGAGAACCAAAAACCCGGATACGAAGCTGCGTCAATGCGGGGCAGTTACATATCAGATGATATGAAGTACCGTAATCGCATTCACACAAATCACACGAATAATACTCAGCACGTTGAATAGTAGCCATGTGATAATTAAGTTTGCAATGTCCAGTCAGAGCTCTGACCAGAATACTGCAATGATGCTTGGAGAAATGCAGTAGACACTTTGACATTTTCAGATTTAAATCTGGTAGAAATGCTTTTGTCTGAGCGCAAGTTTGCAAGCTGCGCCAGTAGCTGGCATGTTTGGATGCAGCCCAAGAACGAATCTTGTGCTTTATCCAACTAGTTGAAAGTGGTAAAGCTGGTTCAGGACCAACGAAATCATTCGTTGCACCAGCTCTAGCCAACTCATCAGCCCATTCATTTCCAGTAATACCAGAATGGCCGGGTACCCATAAGAAGTAAACAGCATTTGAAATGCTGAGGTCCTCGATTTGAGTTCGACATGCGATCACTAGATTAGACCGTGAGTCATTCGAACTGAGTGCTTTTAAGGCTGCCTGACTGTCGGAACAAAAATAAATACGTTTACCACAGATCCTCTGCTGAAGTGCCGATTGTACTCCACACAGAATCGCGTAGATTTCTGCTTGGAACACAGTACAGTATCTACCAAGTGAATGAGACTGCTCCAGCCTCATTTCACGACAGTAGACACCAGCACCAGCACGACCATTCAACAGAGAACCGTCCGTATAACAAACTATGTGTTCATCAAGTTGTCGTTCCAGACAACCGGACAACCATTCCTCACGAAGAGGATAGCTCACATTGAATGTTTTGAAAGGAAAACTGCATGTGAGAGTTAGGTCACTAGGAGCGAGTAAATACTCATCCCACGTAACCATTTGAGACCACAAGCGAGTGTGGCTGGTAGCATAATCTAATGGGTTACTGTTCCAAAGCCCTGTAACCCTAAGACGGTATGCACAAGATAATGCTTCTTGTTTTAGGAACACATGTAGTGGTTTAATGCACAGTAGCGCCTCTAGAGCAGCAGTAGGAGTTGTCGTGAATGCTCCTGTCATCGCCATTAGGACCATCCTTTGGAGATGATTTAGCTTTGACTGAACTGTCGCGACTTCTCCTTTCTGCCACCATACAACACATCCATATGCTAAAATTGGTCTAACAATAGTTGTGTAGATCCAATGAATATATCTGGGTTTGAGTCCCCATGATTTTCCAAAAGCTCGTCTGCATTGGCCGAAAGCCATGCAAGCTCTTTTAATCCTGAAGTCAATGTGAGCAGACCAATTCAGTTTTGAGTCAAGAATAACCCCGACGTATTTAACTTGATCGACCACAGTGACCTCTGAACCAAAGAACTGCAACGGACGAGCTCCTGTGATTATCCTACGATGAGTGAAAAGCACCATTGATGTTTTGCCCGGATTTACAGATAATCCAACCTGACAACACCATTGTTCAACAGATCGCAGGGCTTGCTGCATTAAATCAAAGAGAGTGTTAATGCTTATACCGGTCATCAATATATGATAATCGTCGGCAAAACCATAAGTCGGAAATCCAAGGTTATTAAGTTTCCTCAACAAACCATCAGCGACTAGGTTCCATAAAAGTGGGGATAGTACACCACCTTGAGGACACCCACAGACACTCAGTTTTCTAATCTCTGCTTGCCGAAGCGATGAACAAAGAAGTCGATTGCTAAGCATTGCGTGTATCCAATTTGTGATACTTGAAGGTATGCCATGACCACGGGCTGCTTCCAGAATTGAATTGAAAGACACGTTATCAAAGGCACCTTCAATATCTAGGAAAACTCCCAAGCAAGATTGCTTTTGTGAGAAAGCTTTTTCAATATTGTACACAACATCATGTAACAGGGTTGTAGTGGACTTTCCACGCTGGTAAGCATGTTGCATTCCATGTAGCGGATGCACGCCCAGACTAACATTCCTGATATAGTGATCTACTATGCGTTCCACTGTTTTAAGAAGAAATGAGCTTAGACTGATATGCCTGAAACTCTTCACTTCCTCATAAGTGTCGCGACCGCCTTTGGGAATAAATTTGACAATTATTTCCTGCCAGGCTCTTGGAATATATCCAGTCGCAAGACTAAAAGTAAGTATTTTCTTCAAAACATGTTTGAAATGTTCATACCCTTTCTGCAGTAACACTGGGAAAACTCCATCCTTTCCAGGAGACTTGTACGGAGCAAAACTCTCAACTGCCCATTTGACCGATTCAATCGTCACAACGCTTCGAGCAAGGGCCCAAGAATCGTATCTACCTGAAAAAGTCTCGGGAAGAGCTGTCGGTGATGGATCCATACATCCTGGAAAGTGAGTGTTAAAAAGATAGTGAAGTACATCACCTTCATCAGACAAGTGTTCACCATCTGAAGTTCTTAAGAAACTGACATTAAAGTCCTTAGACTTCGAAAGTAACTTATTTAATCTGCTAGCCTCGTTGAGACTAGAGACATTTGTGCAGAGGCTTTTCCAACCACTTCGCTCAGACGATCGAAGAGCATTTTTGTAAGCCCTTCGAGCCGACACGAATGCCTCCGACCCATCTCTCCGTCGGTGGTTCCAAGCTCTTCTGCATAGTTTCCTTAGTCTAGCAAGTTCAGCATTCCACCAAGGAGTTCCTCTAGTAGCTCGCACAATCCGAAGTGGACAAGCCTCTTCATATGCTGCAACTATGAGTGAGTTTGTCTCGTCGACAACATTTTCCAAATCAATTGGGGTTTCAATTGTTGGTTGGTACCCGTGAAATCTAGTCGTCAAGCCCTCTTCATAGAGGTCCCAGTTTGTAGATTTGGGATTACGATATGTGATAATATCAAATTTAACGTTTGAATGATCAAAGAATATGTACTTATGATCAGACAACGAAGGTTCGAGCTCATCGGAGACGAGCCAATTTACCAACTCATGCGCAATTCTATCAGAGCAGAGAGTTACGTCCAAAACCTCCTCTCTTCCAGATCTCGCAAAAGTTGGACGGTTTCCTGCATTGACTATGTGCAGGTTTGTACTGCTCACAAATTCCATCATATCAGAGCCTCTCGAATTTATATCTGTGCTGCCCCATATGATATGGTGAGCATTTATGTCACTGCCGATTACAAGCGGTAAATCACTCTTGCAGCAGTATGATACAACCTTTTTGAAGTCATCGCTTGGCGAAGGTTGGTTATGCGGTAAATATGCCGAACAATAGACATATTTCCTGTCTATGCCATCAACAGTCATACCAACTGTGACAGCACAAATATCCCGAGTTGTGAGCTCCGATATGCGAGAAACATCGAGAGCACTATTTGCAAGTATGCATGCTCGAGGCATTTCACGTGGATTAGTCATACCGCTCTTGTTGAAGGCAACAAAGACTGGGTTTAACAATTTTCCAACGTAGAAGTTTCCCTTTTGGAAATATGGTTCTTGAACCAAAGCTATAGAAGCTTTACCTTCTTGCAGAAGTCTGGATAGATTCATAGTTGCTGTACGTTTATGCTGGAGATTGATTTGTGCTACTCTAACCATTATCAATTAAAGTAACGAACACTCCACCTCCAGCACTTACCGTACAACAACTACAAGAAACCAAATATATTGGCTTATAATCGCCTATAGCGAACCATGTAAGGATTTTTTTAAATGTTTTAATCATTTAAATCCCACGAGTTGCGAAGAAAGAAGTCGTCCACTGTGCCAGAGCTTCGCTTAACACAGTAAGGGAAAATCCCAAGATATTCCGTTCACGACTGCATTGTTTAACCTCCTGCAGCCATTCAGCCATCGGCACGGAAATACACCTTGACTTAGGAGTTCCTATTTTTGTGGCCTTTTACGACATGGAACAGGAAACCAGTGGATCAATTCTTGGTAAAAAATAATTCCGCCGGATGCCACACGGCTTACCTGTTTGGTGGACTTATACCACCGGTACAGGTGGACCGTAGCGTTATTCTTAGCCAGTTGGGAAACCGCTACCGACACTACACGGCTATCTAGGCTGCTCAGAGAGGGAAGTTGACATTGATGGTCAACTTCCATGGATGGCCGAGCAGCCAAAAAGTTTCGTTTGAAACTCCTGAGTTACTGAGTTACTCAATCGGATCATCTGGAAGCGTAATGAGTGACCAACAGTGCTGCCTGTTTTGGTGATTTTTCGGATTGTTGAATCTATCCGTGAGTAGAGGAATTAATTTATGTATTGGTTGCCCAGTTATCAAAATCTTGTCGAAATTTTAGAATAATAATAAATTGTATGATCATCTACTTCAATTGCATTTAAATGGTCGTAGAAAGCTGTGGCACGTTTAACACCAAGAGTGAAACAGAAATATAGCATCAATTGTTACTTGGCCTTTGGCATGAGCGGATCCAGAATCGATTGTCGTTTGGCACATTTTCTGGACCGCATTACGCTTATCGGTCGACAACCATACTGCTTCCGCATTATTTTACGACCATGTCATCATAAATTTCCCAACCGTTCTTGGCAAACGAACGAGCGAACGCGAATTTTCACAAGAACCGCCACGTTTTAACTGTCGCGGAAAGAAATATTTCCTGTGCGTTCGTTAATCTTTGCTGACAGGCTGCTGTCAGACGAAGGCATACACATAATTTGACAATGTTGCCGAAATAAATTGCCGAACGCTAATTCGCCTCAAACATTCTGCCGACGCCATCTTCGATGTAAGCTGTTGTATTTCAATGTCTAACGTGATGTCAACGATTGGTTGACAATTTCGTATTTTTTTCTATCTTTGCACTGTTTTATTTGAAATTTCAATGAATTTAGTCGTGTGTAACCGAAAGGGATATTTCTCGCACACGTGACGCTCCGAAAAATTCGAACCATCGTCTATCATCGATCGATCCTGAATAGAAGCCACACTTTATTCGCACCCCGCGATTCCACTACCGGAAGCATTGTCACCCGACATCTTTGCCGGCAAAGTGTTATCTATTTTCGATAAAGTGAGTGCCACTGTTTTCCGCTTGATACGGTGCAATCGGAACGTATCCGATTGTGGTGCTTATTTAAATTTCTGATTTCGATTGCTGTTTGTTTGCGTGGGCCTCGGTTTGGCGGAGTAGCAGCCGTAGCATATCCTTTGGCAAGAATCTCACGGTGCTTGAGAAGGTGCTCGTAGAATGTAAGACTCTTCAGCCCGAACGAGGAACTTTAGGTCGACAACTCGTTGTCTTCACACCGAATCAGACAAACTCTGTCCCTTTCATAAGAAGAAACTGACATCGAGTACGTCAGTGGCAAAATGTTTTTTTAACCTCCCTCGGGTTCGAGTCTGACTAGTTAATGAAAATATCACGTTTAACAAGCAATCAGCACAAGCTTGATTCATTCATGAAAATTGCGTCCTGCGAATGAGCGCATTGAATCTGCCACCAACCTGCCGGCCGACCATGCAGCACTTCTCACGTTCAGGCCAAGTTCCGATGATGGAGTGGATCCGTACGTTCCCGTCGACGGATGACGGTTCGAGCTAAGAATAATAAACGGCCAATTCAGGTACGCCCAAGCAAACACGTGTGGCATAGACAAAAAAAACCGGTGTCTCCTTCCTTCGAGTGATCTTCCTTCGTCCGATCTTCAGCAGCATAAATTAGCGTACGTGTGTGCCACCACCCTTGGGTCCACTTGAGAGTGTACGTTCGACGTGACTTCGAAGACGAAAAGCGATCGATGACGTGCTGACGGAAGGTACCTACTCAAACGATCACAGCACAGACAGACCGATTGGAGCTGTCAAGAGGGGACAGTCTAGGCCGGAAATGCTTAAATGATGTTTTGGGAAGGAATCTTAGGAAGGGTTAGTCAAACAACGGAATATTGGTCTAGTAGTAGAATTTCAGTTTGGAAAATTGTAGATATAGATAAATTTCGCGCCAAATCGTTTTTGGTGTTGAGGGACTTCAATGAAACTGGCAGTGGACTCAAATAGTCTCAGTTTATTAACACTGGCAATATTAATAGTAACAAAAAAACAAGAGAAACTGATATTACAAACAATTTATTCTAGGGTGTGCAATTAACTAGTGTGAAAACCCAGTGGAACTAAATTTCCTTTAAAGGAATCCACGTTAAATATCTAAAATTAAATAATATAATACAGCTGACGTTTAACTAACATAGATAAAAATTTCATTTAGTCTCTGCCTAAAGTAGTGCTTCGGTCTAGATTGAAATATAGTACGGTTATTGATTGGTTGTATGTCAAGAAATCAATATCTAAATCATTTATGTATAGGATGAATAATAAAGATCTTATATTACTACCTTGTGGTACATCAACTTTCCTAGGAGCGAGGTTGCTACGTTCACCATCAACGGATACAAATTGTTGCCTATTTGTCAAGTAACTACGAATAACGTTGTTGGCGATGCCTCTGATACCATAACATTCGAGCTTTTCCAGTACAATCGTGTGGTTTAATGCGTCAAAAGTTTATTATAAGGTCAAAAAATTAGGCACCGATTACATTCTCACTCATTATCGTGTCAGCTAGTTTTATAATAGCAGTTTGTGTGCCCCGCGAAATTGAAATTGGTAAAAGACGCTATGTTTGTTTAAACATTTAAGACGAACAGTTTAGATATGGGAAGATAAATACAGGAATGACTAGAGATTTTTAGACAATCGGAATAGTAACCGTACTGAAAAATTTCATTAAAACATTGAGAGGTAATCCTAGTTTACTACTTTTAACAATTTTCTTTTAGTGAATTTGCGGATATGCCGTCAAAACCACTGCCTTTGTTATTATCTAAGCTGTGTAGCAGCTATGTAACTTCGGTAATTGACGAGGAACGTAAAAATATTGAGTCACGAACACAACGAACATTGCTTATAGGACTAATGCTTGTATTGGTTGGAATATTATTTGCTAATTTTCAGTCCAATGCTCGATAAATAGTCAGTAAAGGTCTTACCCACTAATTTAAAATTAACAACTCTTTTACCATTTTCTACTAGGTTTATCTTATCGTGTTTCTTGGTTAAGTCGAATGATTTATTCTAATTTTTCCAAAATATTGAGTGAGATAAGCAGGTAAGCAGGTTTTCGTGAAACAATTGTTTACTCTTTTTGCCTGAGACTTGCACTCACTTTTCTCGGAGATGACTGAATTGATTTTTATGAACTTAGATTCAAATGAAAAGTCTTGTAACCCCATACAAAGTTCCTGAGTTTTATTGGGAACTGACTTCCGGTTCTGGAATTACAGAGTGATTAGTGAAAAAATTCCTATTTCAATTATTTTCTTACTTTTCTCCGATTTTTTGTTACCGATTTTAAAAATCTTTGGTTCAAATGAAAGTTCCCATACAAAACTCCAAAATTTCATCCGGATCTGACGTCCGGTTCCAGAATTATAGGGTAAAGTATGTTAAAAATTTGATACCGTCACTAAAAGCGACGAAGTAAAAAGGCGGGTGGGTAATGTCAGAGACATAACTGGATGTCGTGAATACGAAAACAACGGACATGTTCCTTAACACTTCAGAATATCAATTAGTTGATCAATGGTATGAAATATGCAAGCATTCCCCTTTTTCACTACTAGAATTTGAAACGATGCACCTAAACTAAAGTACAGTTTAGTTACATTAAACATTCTGAAACACAAATATTATGAAATAACCAGTAAAGTTCTTCAAAATAAAATAATGGTGCCTCTGAAAAGAACCATTTATGAAGGCGTTCGTGTTGGAGAGTGATGAGTTGAATTCGAATTCCGATGGATGCCGCCAGTGGCGTACCGAGGAAATTTGGCGCCCGGGGCAAAATGAGATTTTCCGCCCCCATCGTTGATTTAGTGAGCAAAAAAAAAAGCAACAAGGCTGAACTCCATCTCTGGAAAGATGATTTGGGCGAGCAAAAAAAAATGGTTCCAAGGATTGGTTTGCCGCCCCCCTGCGCGCCCGGGGCGAGCGTCACTGTGGTAATTGAATGTGTTAGATATCACGATCAAAAGGCGCTCCCGTACTAAATTATTCACGACAAAAATACAGATTGATCCGTATACGTGGCAACTCTGTTTCGCACGGCATATTTCCAAACGACACCCATACTAGTATAAATATGTGTTCTAATTTACTTTTTGCATTGCGTGAGTCGTAATTGAATGTGTTAGTGACGGTGCAAACTTTGCCTTCGGTTTGCAAGCAAGAAATCGTAATGGTTCTCTAGAAAACTTGTTGAGCCATCAGAACGGCTGATTTTTGGTTGATGCTCTCCACCGTTGTCCTCTTTTCGTTGTTTTTTCACCAATGCAAACGACTGGCAGCTGTGACGTTATCGCTCTTGTCGGAAGCGAAACTAGCTTAGCAAACGACACTCAATACATCTGCTCGCAGTGGCGATAGAATCCAAACTGATCCAATTTTTGTTAAGAGGTTTCTTTTTACGTGATTTGGTTTGTAGCTTTTTCACTAATGGGCGGTCCTAGCGGCTATCAAAATAGCAGCATATAGAATTTTAATTTCGATTATTTCATTTCGGATTTACATTTCATTGAAAGAAACTATCAGGAAAGCTGTACGGGACTCATTCCTGCCTTTCAGAAGGACCAAATTGTGAAACTCACTACGATATTACAGCAGCAGATATTTTGTTCTCTTCCTCAGAACGCGTTCTGATTGGCTGGTGTTGACATGGATCAAATGGGACAGGTTTTTTAATAGTGTACTATTGAAATACTTCAATGCTTTTTCTTTACACGCTTAAGTTGAAAAATTTCGATTCTATTGGTAGTTAGATTATATAAATCCTTTCACAGTTCACTGAGCTATGAGCTTTAAAAATACGAGAAAGGCAAACGCGTCTTATTAATTATCATCTTTGAAACTCGTTTATACCAAACATTTCAGAAAAGTTTAATTTTGAATTATTTGAAATTATGTCACACAACTGGAAATTTTATCATAAAATTGTGATCATATTTCCGATTGCGTGTAGCAAAAATTATGTTGATTCGTTAGATACAACAAGAGATATTCACGATCAAAAACTTATCACTCTCTCAGAAGGTAAATTTTGAAAAGGCGCCCCATAGTAAAGTAAGTCGTATTCACGACAAAACGTGAAGTAATTTCTAAATTTGCCTCAAGATTCTTCCAATTGGTAGTCATTGTCAGTAGACGTCCAAACCGATCAATTTCAGTTTTCCTGATTCCCGGTTCTCGATTAACGACCGAAGATTGTAGCCATACACTCGAAAATGAATTACAGTCATTTTTTATCGAACCGACTTCGATTATACCGATTCCATACTTCCGGTTTCGGAAGTATCTGCAATAGTGGGACTCACTTCGTTTTCTCAGAGACCCGCTTGCATGTGCTTGGCAGATTTCCCTCCAGACGCCTGTCAGCGTCTGCCAGAAAATTTTGCCGGCAAGAGTCTGGCAACAACCGTTTCCGGCAGAGAATTTCACCTAGCGGTTATTAACGGTTCTATTTCTATCAGATCTTTGTCATACAAAACTGGCAGAACCGTTCTGAATCGGTCCTTCATTTCTAGTGCCTTTGGTTTTATTTTTTCCATTAAAAATTTAAATGAAGAGCCAAGACAGCTTTTGAACTACCAAACATGCAAAGCTTCTTCTCTCAATAGACCAGTATTTTCATTTGATTTACCTGTTCCTAGGACTGGTTTTCTTTTTTGACAGCTGCCGGAATCTTGCTAGGCTTCTGCCGGCTGCCCGAATTTCTCACAAGCGGGGATGACCTATCCGACAGGGTTGCCACATACACAGATTAATCCGTATTTTACAGATTTTTCCAGCGTGGTGGCAACAATAAGGTGCTCCAGCTAGTGCTATCGTTACCAACATCTCAGTCCTTCGGGGCCTTCAAAGCTAGCAAGTCAGTGAGAGCAAAGTAAACAAAATGAAGTAAAATTCAACACTTCATCGATTGTGAAAGTCAATATTACAATTTGGCACCGCACGTTTCATAACGATATCACATTTATAATCAAACATAGAAAAATCTACTTTCACAGCTAAATATCACAGATATTTAGCAACAACGAACTTATATACTTCTTCGTTATTTTCGTCTTTGCGGAAAAGATGATGGTCACAAAAACATGGCGGCCTAGCAGGGACTTGGATTTTTCAGCTAAATTTGTGATAGATTTTCACAGATTGTTGATAGCGTAGATTAAAAACTGAATAATGATCAAGTTAAAATGTATTAAATAATGTTACTGGGTTTTTTCGAAGTAAAATCATTATCCTGATTTTGTGGTAATTCCTAAAGGAGGATAAAATTTATATAAAAGAAAATAACAAGGACGGTAAATACAGATTGATTCTAATATGATAGGAAGATGATGGCGTCGGTCATAACGTAAAGTTATAAAAAAGAAAGATTGCCAACAATAATAAACCAAAGTTAAAATAATCACTTTCAGATTGGATTTTTTAAATTTTTTTAATCAAATCATCATTTCGAGAGATTCAAACGCAGAAGTAACTTTCCAACTACAACACCATGAAATTGGTATCTTTAACCTTTAAGGTTTATGGTTTTTGTTACTGTTCTGCTGTAACGCTGAAGTAAATAATGTTCATTGAATGTATGATGTAATCGTTACGAATCATTATTAAACTAGTTGACCAAAATATATTCCATTTTTGCCTTTCTCATATAGAACACTGTGAAAATCGACATATGACATATAAAGACTGTCTCAGAAAGTATGGACGCAACTAAAAACCGCTGCCATTTCGCCATGGTTCAGAATCTGTCAATTTTTATGGCTTCGTCCTGTTGTTTACACTCTTCTCTAACCACTTGTGCAGTTGTTTATTCGTTCGCAAAATAAAGAGGTTTCAGTTCGGGATGTGGCCAAAAAAGTGGGCACTTCGAAGTCAAATGTTCTTTGTACTAAAGAACGTTTGAATCTTCGAACCTATAAGATGCAGAAACAACCAAAACGTAGTCCGAAACAAGAAGCATCGATCAGGCCGAGGGTTCGAAAGCTGTACAATACGATTCTTGCTGGAAATTTGAACTGCATAATCATGGACGATGAAACCTACGTGAAACTCGATTACAAATCCTTGCCGGGACCACAATATTATACGGTGCGAGAAGGGCGAGAGTTAAACCAGTCCAAGACATCGATGGAAGTCGAAAAATTTGGTAAGAAAGCTATGGTCTGGCAAGCAATTTGTAGCTGCGGTACGATTTCGAAACCCTTCATCACCTTCAATGCTTCAATGAACAGCGAAATATACATCAAGGAATGTTTACAAAAACGACTTCTACCCATGATTCGAAGCCACAAGGATCCTGTTGTCTTCTGGCCAGATCTTGCTTCTTGCCACTGCTCGAAATCAACGGTAGAATGTCACTTTCGTCCTAAAAGACATGAATCCACCAAATTGCCCACAACTTCGACCAATTGGGGAATTTTGGGCATTAACGAAGGCACATCTTAGGAAACATGTCTCGGCAGCCGAAACCATTCAACAGTTCGAAAAAGATTGGAAAAAAGTGTCAAAACTTGTCGCCAAGAAGTCTGTACGGAATTTATTGAGGAACGTTCCCAAGAAGGTGCGCCAGCTAGTCTACAATGGCTAAGTAGCAAATGTTGAGAATAATATTCTGTTGTTGTAGTCTAATATTATCAGTATGTCGAATAAAATTTAAATATCTAACACTTATGAATTATTTACAGCGAAATCAAAGTGCGTCCATACTTTCTGGGACAGTCTTTACCATTCGACTTAGCTCGACGAACTGACTAAATGTTAAAAAATGTTGACTTTAAAAACAATCAACGTGGAAGCCGAAAGAAGGGAAAAAATTGAGCACAGTTATTTGGAAAATCCATTGTGGTTTGCATTTAGGCTAGCTAAACAGCTGAAATTGCCCAGAAATACCGTATGGCGTGTTATCAAACGGTATAAGGAAACATTGACGACGATTCGGAAGCCTCAAGCCAATCGTCGGAGTGGAACTGTCGACCGGAAACTGCGTGGTAAGATTTTGAATACGATTAAGAGGAATCCTAATCTGTCGGACTGTGATTTGGCCAGAAAATTCGATGCTGCCCATAGTACCGTGAGGAGAACTCAACTCTGGGAAGGAATCAAGTCGTATCGAGCTAGCAAACAGCCAAATCGGACCATAAAACAGAATAGTGTGGTCAAAATTCGTGCTCGGAAACTATAAGGTGCTGACCAAGTTCGACGGGTGTCTTCTGATGGACGATGAAACCTATGTCAAGGCTGACTTCGGGCAAATCCCAGGTTAAAAATTTTGGCAACGGTTCGGGGGGATATTCCAGCCAAATTTAAATGTCTTTTTGCCGACAAATTTGAAAGAAAATTTATGATTTGGCAGGGGATTTGCAGCTGTGGCAAAAAAAACGAAAGTTTTCGTTACAAATAAGACAATGACATCGGAACTATACCAAAATGAGTGTCTCCTAAAACGCCGTTTTCCCATTCATTCGATCCCACGACCATCCCGTAACGTTTTGGACAGATTTGGCAAGCTGTCATTACAGCAAAGTCGTTCAAGAATGGTATGCAGAGAAAGTGGTCCAGTTTGTTCCGAAAAACCTTAACCCACCCAACTGCTCCCAGTTCCGCCCTATTGAGAAATACTGGGCAATCGCATGAAGAGGAGACTCAAGGCAAAGGAAAAGGTGGCCAAAGACATCAATCAGATGACGACCTGGCGGAATAAGATAGCTAAAACGATGGGCGAAGAAGGTGTACGCCGCCTAATGAACCTTGTTACAGGAAAAATTCGAGAATTCCTTCGAAACCATGACGAATAATTTTATCCGTATTTTTTCTTAAAAGTATAAAGAAAACGCTACATTTGTATAAAAAAGATCTGGAATTCAATAATAAATAACAGAACTACAGGTAATTGTCTTTGAACCAATTTTATCTGAAGCAAGCTTTATAAATCTACTTTGGGACTACTAGTGCCCGGTTTCCGCTTTCGAACGCACCGGCAATAGTTAAGAAAACCTCCAAAAACGGAACTCACTTCGATTTTTCAGCAATGGTTGAACCGATTCTCACAAATCATGAATAAAATTAAGCAGTCAGTGTCTTAAAACATATTGTGGAACTTCATCCTGATCCGACTTTCTGTTCCGAAATTATAGTGTGATTAGTGTCAAAACTTTCAAACTGTCATACAAAATGATGCAAAACCGGTACACATCGGTATGTGCTGGTACGGAAGAAGAAAACGCACCCGCCTAGCACACAGCGTGCTTTGTTCAATTTGGTATAGTGTGCAAGGTTGCCACATTTAAATCTATACTTACTTGCCATAACTATTTTCAAATTGAAAAGGTGATCGCAGTTTACACCGAAGAAAGTTTTTGATTTTATTCAAGTTTGATAAAAACTCTTGACAGAATCTTCTAGTGATGTTTTTGCAAATATAGGTAATATGAGAAAGGCATCATTACACCACTAGGTGGATTAGGAAAGGTTTTTGTTTATGTTATTAGGCTTTGACTTATCAGTGCACAATTGTTCAAATAGAGTTTCTACTGTTACGTCTGTTTGTCTGTCGGTTTTGTGTTGAACTGCTAGTGGCACTCTAGCAGTTTCGTTTGGGCCCCCATGCATCTACAAATCGGAGACGAAATGTAAACAAATTTTAGAATAATTATCACGAGTTCCAGCGATAGCATATGCCTTCGGGACAGCATTACAAAGTCCACCTGTTCGCTGGCAATTTCGCCGCCATCCGCTGACGGCAACTGGTAAGATAAGTAATATTTCATGACGCTATTAAAATTCCGATCCAGCGTTTTGAATTTGCAATCATACATCACCCATCTGCCGAGATTACCATTCTCCAGTTGTCAGTCAATCAGTCGAAGCGAAGCAGCACTTTTACAAATACTCTTGAATTTCCTGACCATCCAACACACGAGATACGGAGATGACACATTTTGCGTAGTGCAAATACATTGGCATCGGACGGAAATAAAGCACGGGCAAAAATATTCCCTTCGTTGGCTGTGGCTGTTGTACTGCACTGCTTACTGGAGCCCCCCCAAACCCCCCCCCCCCCCCCCCCCCCCTGTGGACCGCCAGCGCCATCTGTATGAGTGATGGCGAATCCATATCCATGGTGCTGCCGGGAAAACCATTCAACATTCTCGCTGCGAACAACAACAACAACAAGAATGACTTTTCCCCTCGCCCGTTCCGTGCTAACCGGCGGGCGTAAGGCCGACTGGGGCGGTCACTTTTCGCTCAAGTGGGCTGTGCAAGCTTGTATTTGCTCCAAATCCCGTTCGCCTCCGTACGTTTCACCCCACACTGTGCAGCATTTTCTCGCAGCAACTCCCGACTGTTGCTCTTTAGCTTCGTGCTCTCTTTTTTCCCTGCCCGAGTACAGTGTGCATCGGGCAAAACGAGGGGAGTCACTTGGATGATACGGATCTCGTCGCCGTGCCGCTAGTCTCCTTCCCCCCCTCAAGAGAGCAAATGAAATATTGATAGGAAAAATCAATAAAAAGTGGAAAAATGGGTCCGGAGAAAATAAAGACGAGCAACATTTTAACTGTTTTGCGGTTTGGCGTGCCGCGTTCGCTTGTCCGACGGGTGACGGTAATTTCAAGCGATTTTGTTCACGATAGTTCACGACTGACAGAAGGTAAAACCATAGACGAAATGCGCTCTGCTAAAATGCACTGGGAAATCGAACCAAATTAACGGATAATCAAGTCCCAGCAGGCCATGCACGAGGACTACAGCACATGCATTATGCAAGAACCGGCGGGGATGGCAACCCGGGTGCGACGTTCGCATCCCGAGGGAAAACAAATGCCAAATCGCGGAAACGCGGAAACCATCATCGGGCACAGGTATAAACATTGACTGGCTCATAAAACAGATTGAGCACCAATTGACAGTATGGTGCTTTTTCCAATTGGAGTGGGTATTGTTCGGAGTATTTACCGGAATGCTTGCGGTGAATATTATTATTTGCGCTTTACTTTATTACGTATGGATTCCGTGTGTTTGCCGACGGGTTTTTGTTGTGCCGAGTGGGCGAAGTGTTCGTTGCTGAAAAGTGCTGATTAGTTGGGATGGTTATAGCGACGGGAGAGTTATCTGTCACTAGAAATAATCTACTTTCTACTACTTTCGAGTTTGTTTAGATTTTGATATCGCCGAACAGGAAATATTTCCTACAAATCAGTAGCACTAGGCTTTGCAGTTTTCAAACCGAGTTCAGATCCAAGATTTATTACTTGGGGTCCTGATTGAAGCACACGCAGAGACATGACTCGAACCTGCGTTCTTATGCCACCCTGAATCATACCGTAAGATAGTAAAAAGAAATGATTGACAATTATATTACAATTCGCTACCTTCAAACAAAACGCAGCCGTCGTTTTCGGGTTCGATTTTACAACGGTCGCTAAGCGCAATCTGGATATATCCTATTTCAATATTGGGTAATTCTGGCATTGTTCACTCAATTTAAACAGATAAACACACCTCTGGAACATCATTCAGCGTCATTTCAGCTATGAGTTAGTACACAAAAAAAAAACGCACTGAAATCGCTTTACATTGAAAACGATTGTTTGAAGGTGAAAAATGTCACCGTCATTCTCTGGAGTGAATCTTGTGATACAAAAATGACAGCAAAAAGAAACAAAACTAACAAGAAAAGAAAAATAAATGACACAAAAAGTAGCCAAAAACTGCATCAACAAGAAACAAAAGGCAAAGGCACCAGAATGATGAAAATTATTAAAAAAAAAACAAATAGGATAAAACACAAAAAAAAACACTAGAACATTGCATGAATGAGAGGAAACTGACACAAAATTGGCATGAAAAAGGACACAAACATGACAGAATAAATTTTACAGTGAAAAGTAATTTGAATTTGACACGAAAGCAACAGGAACGTTACACGAAAATGGTAGCAAAAACAACAATAATATTACAAAAATGACACAATTTTGACACAAAATAGACAAAAAAAAATAGAAATAGAAATGAAGAATATACCAATACGAAAACAAAATTGACAAGATATAAAATAAATTATCAGAATATAAAGGGAAACATAAAAGATATAAAATAACAAAATATTTACATTCAAAAATAGCTCAAAATGATCAGAAAGACACTTAAATGGCATGAAAGTGTAAATAGAATACAACTCAGATGCCATAAATATGACTAAAACGACACCAAAATCACACAGAAATGACTCAAAAAAGACAAAAATATTATTAACAAATCGAACCAAAATATGACAAAAATTAAATTGCATTGTCGTTGGAATAGTACAAATATTACATCAAAAGACAAAAAAACTGCATAAAAATAAATACAAAAAAAAACGATATAAAATAGAAAATAGGAACAAAAATGACAGTAAAACAAATCAAAATGACTCAGAAATGATAAAACAGGAACAAAAATGGCAGAAAAAAGAAACACGAGAGAGAGAGAAAAAACAAGCAAATATGGTTACAAATTATGACATAAATTCAACAGAAATAAGAGCCACAGTCAACAGAAACTGAAATTACAAAAAAAACATAAACGACTCACAAATGACACGAGAATAAAATAACCAGACACAAAAATTTGACAAAAGTGTTACAAAAATGACACAAAATCGATAATTGAAAAGAAACAAAAATGACAGCAAAACATTCGAAATGACACAAAAATGTCAGGAAAAAGAAACAAAAAATGGCAATAAAATAAAAACAAAACATTGACACCAAAACTTTCCAAATAATCGACAAAATGACTCAACAATGTCAAGTAAAAATAAATACAAATATGTCAAGGAAAATCTAAGTAGTCCGGGGAAACATTTGATTGGCTAATAACCCCCCGCCCCTCCCCCCCTCTGGAGGGATTGATTTGGTAAGCAAAAAAAATGTGGATGGGTAATATCAGACATTACCGGATGACGTGCACTGATCACTGAACCTGTTGTGCTATGGAACTGAATTCGGGAGCTGCATTCTGGACCAGAATTTTGGTTCGGCAATGAATTCTGATTCTTATTCCTAGCATTAAACTCAGGACCAGTATTCTAGTCGGTAGTTGAATTTTAGCTACTGAATTCCGGTCCAGGATTCAGTTTTCAAATTAGGATCCAAAATTCGGCTCCGAAATTGAATTCTAGAAACCAGATCCGGAGTTTGATTCGAAAATATTCTAAATTCAGCTCCTGAACTTCTAGAATTATGGAACTGAATTTTGGAACCAAACGATGAACATTCTGAAATTGAATTCTGAACCTGGATTATGGAATGCATTTTAGAACTGAACTCTGGGAGTACAACAAAGGTTAGAATCTGAATTCTGGTCCTGGATTTCAGTCTTAAGTATC
Organism: Malaya genurostris; assembly: GCF_030247185.1. Classification (NCBI taxonomy): domain Eukaryota; kingdom Metazoa; phylum Arthropoda; class Insecta; order Diptera; family Culicidae; genus Malaya; species Malaya genurostris. The sequence continues at coordinate 14,591,828 of NC_080570.1, forward strand.
AGGATTTCATATTCAAAATTCAAAACAAATATGGTAATAATTTATGACATAAATTTAACAGAAAAACAGAAATAAGAGCCACAGTCAATAGAAACTGAAATTACCAAAAAAACATAAACGACTCACAAATGACACGAGAATAATATAACAGTGTTACAAAAATGACAAAAAATATGATAACTGGAAACGACACAAAAAAAAATATACAAAAAAAAAAGAAACTGAATGACAGCAAAACATTTATGCGAATTTACGTACCGTATCGAAAAAAAACGCATAACTCTGAAACTTTGCATAAAAAAAACCGCATAACTCTGAAACTTCGCCTAAAAAAAACCGCATAACTTTGAAAATTCGCATAAAAAAAGTCGCGTAAAAAAACCGCATAAAAGAAGACCTCAGTGTATTTCAAAATCCAATTACGGCTGTCGGCAAAGGAAAATTTCAAAATTCCAAGAATACTTAGTTTCGATAAATTTCATTGCGTATACTTAAGTGTTTTTGGAATTTCGAAATTCTGTCTAGTTTTTAAATAATCGATCAAAAACGCGAAACGAAATCAAGTTTAAAATTTAGTTTCAGAATTCAAACTTTCGAATGTTTCGTCTTAATTCATGTTCGGAATTCGAGTTTCGATTCAGGAATTCAACTGCAGAATTCTGGAGCAAGACTAAAGATATGTATTTTAGATTTCGGCTCTGCAACTTAATTTTTGATCTGAAATCCGTAATGCAATTCCTAAATTCAGCTTTAGAATACGTTTTCAGAATTCAGTTTCACTAAACGTGCACATTCTGAACTTGGATTTTGGAACTAGATTTTTGAGCTGAACTCTGTTGCTCTATTAAGGTTCAGAATTAAAGTTCACAATTTGGTTCCAGAATTAATTTCAGATTTTCAAAATGAATTCCGTTTCTGAATTCTAGAACTCAGGATTCCGAACCTGAATTTTGTAACTGAATTCTGAGCTGGTTTCGGGTGCGAATTTAGTTAATGGTTTGGCAAGGTATCTGAAGTTATGAAAGAAAACCGAATGGTCTTCGCCTCCGCAACAACGCATCTTGCAATGCTTCTGGCTGGTCTTTACTCATTCAACTATTACATTCAAACAGAAATAAGTTCGTCGCTGAACACAATTTTTCGATAAAAAATGTGGATCTTCCTCCATCTTTGCCAGCTCCCATTCGACGTATGATGTTTAAATGATAGATCAAACTGAACAAGTTTGACAATGACGCAAGACACGATTCACGCGTGATCTGTCAAAAAAAGTGTTGCCAAAAAGATACCAGCAAAAAATCCCCCTTTAGTTTCGATAGATGTTAGAAGTGGTACCGTTCCAATAAGCAATTCTATTCTGGCAAGAAGTGGCTAAACAATTGAACTTAGGCTTGTATGAAAATTGTTAAAACGCCGTCAGCCATTATCAGCCAAAGCGCCGAACATAACTTGGATCTGGAATCAACTCACTGCGTAATAGAAGGCTGATAGCTCGAATAAGTTCTGACGGATGATGAAACATAAATAGTAGGAATGCGATCTAATTTTTCTTTCAACCAAACGGAGAATGCCGCTTGTAAATTGATCTACTTTTGCTGATATGCTCATTCAAAAGTTTATGATTTGGCGAGGCATTTGCAGTTGAATTTTAAAGGTTTGTTTTTTATCACTATAAATATACCTACCATCATCTCACCTATTCCGATCTACCTGAAACTCGAAATTCTTCAAAACTAGTCATCATTACCGAAAAGCAATCCCAACCGAGTATGAGGCACTAAATGAACAAATTCGTCAGGTAAATTTTCTAAAACACCTAATCTTTTTATTTAATGGTTTTTATTTCAATTGTATGTTTTCGTGACAAAAAACGAGAGTTGCTAAATTTAAATTAATGCCCGGAGGAGGGTGGTGCGTCCGTCCCCTTCCGAGGACTGTCCCACTCACTCCTCATCCACCTACTCTTTCGCTTATTCTTCTTCTTCTTAGGGTTTGCTTTTTCCATTCCTAAACCCGGCTCCCTGACGGTTCCCCTTGAACCGCGGTCCGGGTTTTGCTACGTACGGGTTTTTGTTTTTTTTTGCGTGTGTGTGTGTTTTTACTGTTTGCTTTATTTATAAGAGAATTTTTTTTAATCTTCTATTTACTAGACCATTTTCATTTCATCACTTAGCTTACAGTTTTTTCCTTAAATTTTTTTCACAATTTGTTTTTTTTGTTGTTTTGCTGGTCATTCTTGAACTTGAAATGGATTCAATTCTTTCTTCTACTGGGTTTGAGATTTGCGGTTTGCACCAGAACTATTCGCGTTTGCTTGTTTTTTTGTTTGTTTGTTGGGTCTAACTACCGTTTAAGAGTTGCTGTTGCACCTGTTGCTAGGCTGTAGTATTCGAAATAACATAATTCGGATGCGACGACGACGATGGCAGCCCTTTTCAGGACATGATCGTATGAGTGCTCCTCTCGATTGGGGGGGAATGGTAAATTAGATTTCAACCGGTTGTTTGCTATTTTATATTCACAATTTGATTCGAAGAGTTGCTGGAATGTCCGCAGTTTGGGAAACTAAAATAATTATCTATGTACAAAGATTCTTTGATTTATATTACTATAATTTTTAAAAGTTTTTTTTTCTATTTTTTTATGTATATATAAAAAAATTCGACTTAGACATAGAGATAATAAAATATTTACACCTTGGAAATAATATTGCGAAATATATATGTATAAAAAAACAAATCTGCTTAACCGCTACTCGGACGCCTGCACGGCATCTTTTTTTTTAATAGTATTTACTCAGATTAAATTCTCAAAACCATCGTATCGGTTTTGCTTGTTAGTTTTACTTCGCTGTACAGAGTACTCAGAGGATGGTTCGAGGAATACGAAAGGACAGATTGTGTGTGTTTTGGTTTTCCTCGAAAGTGACATTTGCTTTTCTCTTCATTATTTTGTTATACATAATTGCACATTTTGATTCTATTCGTCCAGTGTTGCCAGCGCTGCCGGCAGTTTGACGGTTTATTTTGCTTTGCTGCTATAAAAATACTGCCGTGAACCATGAAACCAGAGTCATTCTCTAAAAGTTCAACGTTGGTCACAATTTGAAAGGTTAATTTGTATTCTTGTTTTCATAATGTTTAATGTGGTTGGCATTAGCGCGTATACGTACTACAGGTTTTGGGCTTTTCTTCTGTTAATATCAAAGCGAAGAAGTGAAACTGTCTCTTTTTTTTTTCATTTTGGAAAGTTGATTCGGAACTACAAATTTTCATTGTGTATTTGTGAGAGTGAGGTTTTGTGTTCGTAGCCGAAGAAGACGTCGGGACGTGCCGGGAGGGAAGGCAGTTACTCTTCTCTGCGGACGACGGTAATATGCTGTTGGTGTTTGCGTTCCAATAATTTAATTACAACTAAACGGATAATTTGTTTATTTAGCGGGTCCGGTCTAATGAGCACACCGCGGTAGCCCGTGTTGTGCGTCGTGGACTGTGAGAAATGGTAGCAAGTTTGGACACAAATTCGATAGCGGGTTGGGTTGAGGATCGAAGCTAAACCTGCTAAAAAGCACATTCGGCTATCGGTCGATCGATCAATTCGGGCAGTTTTGCCCCAGGAACTTTGGTGATGCTGGCGTCGCAAAAGGGTGCTAACTTCGTACGACGCATTATCGATGCTTTTAGCGGCTGTTAAACGACGAAACTAATGGTTTTCGGTCGAGCGTTCAGTTCGATTCGGAATAAATTGTTTGACTATTTTTTTATTTTCCCCCGTTTCAGGCTTGGTGAACCACTTTTCGATTTTGAATCATAATTTTTAGGAAAGATATTCGACTTAGGTAAAAAAAACATGAATAAGATTCAATAACTAATAAATTGACGATTTTATGCTTTTCAGCTTTCGAAGAAATATCCGCTAGTGGCTACGAAAAATCAAAGCAACATAGCAGGCTGTGACATCGTATTCTTTCGTTTGGAAGGAAGCGTCGTGGAAAAAATGTTATCTGGATCAACTTTACACGTGTCAAAAATGATAGAAAATAGAACAAGAAAAGAAAATGTGACTCCACGCTTAATGAAGAATGCTGTCCATCACCTGATTTGTTCGAACACAAACCAGTAAATGGAATGTGTCGAACTGTGACATACGCCTTCTAGTGGAACTGCCAACAGAATTCTGAAAAAATGCATTCTCGCATTTTGAGTACGTTTCACAATACTATGATGTTTAAAACGTCTAGCTTTTTCGATTAATTGTTGGTTCAACACCGGGTTCTCATGTTTTCGTAAGATATTTCTACGCGATGGAAGTAAAACAATTGGTTTGACGTGAAAACGTCTTACTTTACTATGGGGCGTCTTTTAAAAATTCGCCGTCTGGATGAATGGGTAGAATCTAAGCGTTAGTATCTCAAGTTGTACTAAACGTAAGCGTAATTCTAAACTTTCAACAGTGTGAAATAAACGTGAATATCTAGAAAAAAACTCATCACACTTGCTTGCCGTTTTTCGTGGTTCGTTCACCTGAATTCTGAATCTAGCCTCAGAATTAAATTTTAGGATTTAGTTCCAGAATACTGGTTCAGAAGTTAAAACTAAGACTGGAACTGAATCCTGATTCAAGATTCTGGATTTCTGGAACTGGTTTCTTGACTGGATTTTAGAACTCAATTTAGTGCCTTTATTTAAAATCGGCATTCGTTCCCTCAAGGGTTTTTCTGGAACAAAATGCAAGATATGGGTTCAAGAGCTGGATTCAAGGACAAATTATTAAATCAGAAATCCGAACCAGAGTTTTAGAACTGACTCTCAAATTCAGTTTCAGAATATGCGTCCTGAATTTCGGTTCAGAGTTAATTTCCAGAACTCAGCACCTGCATCCTGGAACTAAATTCGGAAGATGGATTCAGGAGCCAGACTTTGGAACTGAATTTAGTTTCTCTATTAAGGTTCGAAGTTCAAGTTTAGAGTTCAGTTCTAGAACTAAATTCGAAATCTGGACTCTGATCACGCTTGTTTGCCTTTTTCGCGCTTTCATCCGCATTGTGAAGCCTCATTGGGATTGGATTTCGGGACTGAATTTTGGAATGAATTCAGAACTTGAATCCACTTGTTTCACCTGAATTCTGAATTTAGTATTTAGTTCCAGAATACTGGGTTAGAAAAAAAAAACTATGACTCTGGAACTGAATTCAGATTCTAGTCTCTTGATTTCTGGAATTGGTTTCTTGACTGAATTTTGGAACCATAATTGAAGCTCGGAATTCGTTCATTGAACTCTTATTTAGGAACAATTCTGGAACAGAATGAAAGATATGAATTCAAGAGCTGGTTTCAAGGACAAATTTTTAGATCTGAAATCCGAACCAGAGTTTTAGAACTAAATTCAGTTTCAGAATTTAATTCCCAATTTCGGTACAAAGTTCATTTCCAGAATTCCGGAAGATGGATTCAGGAGCTAGACTTTGGAGTTTCAGAATACTAGTTAAAACTAAGACTGGAACTGAATGCTGATTCTAGATTCTTGATTTATGGAACTGGTTTCTTGACTAGATTTTAGAACTCAATTTAGTGCCTTAATTAAAAATTGGCATTCGTTCCCTCAAGTGTTATTCAGGAACAATTCTGGAACAAAACGCAAGATATGAGTTCAAGAGCTGGATTCAAGGACAAATTTTTAAATCAGAAATCCGAACCAGAGTTTTAGAACTGACTCTCAAATTCAGTTTCAGAATATACGTCCTGTATTTCGGTCCAGAGTTAATTTCCAGAATTCAGAACCTGCATCCTGGAACTAAATTCGGAAGATGGATTCAGGAGCTAGACTTTGGAACTGAATTTAGTTTCTCTATTAAGGTTCAAAATTCAAGTCTAGAGTTCAGTTCTAGAACTAAATTCGAAATCTGAAATCTGGTCACGCTTGTTTGTCTTTTTCGCACTTTCATCCGCATTGGGAAGCCTCATTTGGATTGGATTTCGGCTAAAACTGAATTTTAGAATTGAATTCAAAACCGAATCCTGAATTCAGTCTCAGAATTAAATTTTAGAACTTAGTTCCAGATGTTAGATTTTAGAACTGAATTTAGTGCCTTAATTTAAGTTCGGAATTCGTTTCATTAACACATATTCAGGAACAATTCTGGAACAAAATTCCGAATTCTGGAAAACAATTCAAGATATAAATTCAAGATCTGGGTTCGGGGACAAAATTTTAGATCTGAAATCCGAATCAGAGTTTTAGAACTAAATTTATTTTCAGAATTTACTTCGTCAATTTCGGTTCAGAGTTCATTTCAAGAATTCCGGAAGATGGATTCAGGAGCTAGACGTTTTTAGTTTCAGAATACTGGTTTAGAAGTTAAAACTAAGACTCTGGAACTGAATTCTGATTCTAGATTCTTGAGCTAGATTTCTGGAATTGGTTTCTTGACTGGATTTTAGAATTGAATTTAGTGCCTTAATTTAAGATCGAAATTCGTTCCTTAAACACTTATTCAGGAACAATTCTGGAACAAAATTCCGAATTCTGGAACAAAATTCAAGATCTGGGTTCGGGGACGAAATTTTAGACCTGAAATCCGAACCAGAGTTTTAGAACTAAATTTATTTTCAGAATTTCCTTCCTTAATTTCGGTTCAGAGTTCATTTCCAGAATTCCGGACGATGAATTCAGGAGCTAGACTTTGGAGTTTCAGAATACTGGTTTAGAAGTTAAAACTAAGACTCTGGAACTGAATCCTGATTCTAGATTCTTGAGCTAGATTTCTGGAATTGGTTTCTTGACTAGATTTTAGAATTGAATTTAGTGCCTTAATTTAAGATCGAAATTCGTTCCTTAAACACTTATTCAGGAACAATTCTGGAACAAAATTCCGAATTCTGGAACAAAATTCAAGATCTGGGTTCGGGGACAAAATTTTAGACCTGAAATCCGAACCAGAGTTTTAGAACTAAATTTATTTTCAGAATTTCCTTCCTTAATTTCGGTTCAGAGTTCATTTCCAGAATTCCGGACGATGAATTCAGGAGCTAGACTTTGGAGTTTCAGAATACTGGTTTAGAAGTTAAAACTAAGACTCTGGAACTGAATTCTTATTCTAGATTATTGAACTAGATTTCTGGAATTGGTTTCTTGACTAGATTTTAGAAAAAATTTAGTGCCTCAATTTAAGTTCGGAATTCGTTGCTTGAACTCTTATTCAGAATTCTGGAACAAAATTCAAGATCTGAGTTCAGGGACAAAATTTTAGATCTAAAATCCGAACTAGAATTCAGTTTCAAAATTTACATCCAGAATTTCTGTTCAGAGTTTAGAACCTGCATGCTAAGGTTGTATTCGTAACCTGGGGTCTGAAACTAGATTTCGGAACTGAATTCAACCTCTTATTTAGATTCAGAATTCAAGTTTTTGTATTCAGTTGTAGAATTAAATTCGGAACTTGGATTCTAAAAATGAGTTCATTTCGCTTAATTCTAGACCAAAATTCATGATCTGTGTTCCAATTCAGAATTTTGCTACCAAATTCTGAGCCTGTCCTAGATTTTGAATGTAGTTCCCACAATTACTCCTGGTCCAGAATTTTGAGTCTGGTGTAGATAAATAAATGATGGCAAAAAGTACTCCACATTCGTAAACTCCTGATGAATTCAGCAGATCAATTCTTTTTAGAATCGTCTTCCACCATCTTTTCAATCACTAATTAGATATACTTGCCGATTCTAAACCCGGATGATTTATGCCTGCGGACGAGAGAGAGATTGCAGAATTTAATCTGACATTGCCTACTGAACCCTCTAACTCGCAAGGTTGCCTCAAAGCAGCCTTTCGTAAGTCATTTGCAATATAAACGAAAAAATTAGAACTATCTCAACTCATTTCCATGGTGTGCATATTACTGCATCACCTAACACAATCTGTCGTTTCGTTCTGCCGTAACGATCAACTGTATTAGAAACCACCGGCAGTGACATGCGACTTACGAGTTAGAGAGGCTTAAGTCAATCTAACAAATGTTTACGTCGAATTGGGTTTTGTTTGCTGTTTTCGAACGTATTGAAGAAATCATGCACTTCAGTATAGACGCACCGGCCGAATTTACCGTACTTTGTTTCCGTCTGATTATCATTGGTTTGCATCAGCGGCATTCAAACTGACTGAGCAGTTTTTCAAATTTCATGAAAAACGAAACGTGAAACAATTACGTTCCTCACGACGAGGAAATCATTCCAAACTTGGGACTACTTTTGACTAATAATCTCATTTTATTCCGAAATATTCGGATCCAGTCTGGACAAGTCTTGGCGATTTTATTTAATCCAATCTAGTTTTGTGGGCACGTCAGTTAAGTAAAATTCAGGTGAGCCTCGCACTTGATTGTCAAAATTATGTTTGAAGAAATTAATCTGAGTTCTCAAGTAAAAACGACATAAATCTACAAAGCTCCTCAGTTTTGTCAAGTGCTCACTAGGATCAGTTTCATATGAAAAAATAAGGCCTTTTGCAAAAATTAGCTCATCTCAAATCACCCTTAGAAACAAATACTATGCACAAAACAAAGGAATCCAGGAAGAGGTCACGGCAGAATCTAGAGACGAATCAAATATTGCCAAAAAAAACTTCCAAACTGTCACACCCGCAAACACCAATTTAGCGGCCCACTCTTCCAGCACTTCCACTTCATTCCAGGAGTACCCACGTCATCCGAAGAAGTCCGTCCATCTGAATAAATATTCATAAGTCCCGAAAGCAGAACTTTGCCACACTCCATCAGCCAATCTATCTATCTCTGTTTCTTGTCAGACCCACTCACCGTCGTCGTATTCAAACAATTTGTGCCCTAGCCTGACGAAGGGGGGACCTCAGAGAAGCACTTGTGGGCACGCTTCGCGCTTTACCACACAAAGGTCGAAAGTCACTCTCGACCAAAAAAAAACGGTAAATTGAGTTTTCGGGTGGGTGTCTCAAGGATTTTCATTTCACCGAACAGCGACCAGAAGACGAACCTGGTTATTCGGGAGTGGCGCACAAGCCCTTGCTGTTAGCGCAGCTGTCTTGAGTTCTTGGATGCCAATTTGACCTGGCATCACTGTGAATCGACAGGGGTCAAACGATTGTCATCGATGCTTTGCTTAGTTTTGCTACCGGCCAACTAAAAACCGGAAAACACAATAAAACCAACAACAAGTGCGTCTGTCAAGAGGGCTACTGAACGTACGTCTTGAGGCGGCTTTATAGCGGTAGGATTTGAATCGACCATTCTCTTTCATCTCTTTCATTCGTTTTGAAGTGCACTGAAGGTGCTACAGGTACAAGCGCGACCAGCTTACAGTCCGGAACCATGACCACTATACAGAGCTTCGAGGTACCCCCGCACCGAATTTAGGTCACTGCCGGTGCGATGCGGCTTCGGCAGTAAGTTGTTGGAAGAAAAATTCAATTGCGCAGACTACTACGATGTTGTTAGGGTTGTACTCGCATATGTCACGCGACCAAACCGAGCTCTGTCCACGACAACCACCACCCTATCATGACGGAGAAGCTGGCCGCGGTGTGAAGACGACCGCTTGTGGAAAACGCAACCTAATGAGGAATTACCATAAAGCAATTGCTGCCAGCGAGCAGAGAAGGTCTTATGACTACGCATGAATGAACAGTCTCAGTGACATGCCCGGTCAAGCGGTCAGCTAAAAACCAAAAAAAAAACGACAAAACTTCTTGAATGAGTCGTTTGTATAGCCTGTGGCTGCTGTTGATCCCGCAGACAGAAGCCACTACTCATCGATAAATTCTTCATTAACCGGGATTCCCGGAGGGGGGTGGGGGGGAAGGGGGGATGGTGCGCGCGCAGACTCCTCACCACCGAAGAGTCACTCAAGATTACTGCTCTCCGATCGAACGAAACAGAAGTGGTTCGGCCGAATGAGGCGAACCGATATCTCCAGTGGATGATGAGCACCATTTTTTTGTTGCTGGTTTCTTTTCGGTGACATGAAACTGGTTTTGTTGCTTTTTAGGTGTCTGCGCGGGTGGAATTTTCTGCACTTTTTCTTTTTTTTCTTGTTGCTTGGGTCACTACCTTCACTGCTGGGTAATAAGCAATTGGCACCGTAGGCTTCTGGGAGCCTGGGATAAGGTTTTCTAAACAAGCACCCTTTTGTTCGGCCTTGGGTTGGCATGTCAAATGAAGTGTCGTTTCTAGCGTGTGTTTGGCCGATGAGGCAACCTCAGGTCTGTCATTCGCGAATGTCGGAAAAACTCATCCACAAGACAGTAGTAGGCGTGTTTTGGTTTGTGTCGTTTCAAATAGCGACTCTTACACGAGAGTGGAAACTTCAATTAATTCACGAAAATATTGTCAACAAATCAAAGCTGCTCATCAATCAGACAATACTCAAGAGACTTGATTTGATTTGACGAAAATATTGACAAGAAATCAAAATTTCTTATTGAAAGCTTAACATTTCAAATCAACTGTTTTTCAAAAGAGGGCGAAACTTACATTGACCGCAAAAGGGAGAAAAATCTCGATGAATATTTCGAATTTGGTTTCAATTGCTATTTAGGAATTATCCTCTATTCTCATCAATATTTGATGAGTCGATGAATTGTTGGTTAATCTTTAGAAAGTATGCAATTTTTCCCATTTTCGTTCAATTTCCACTGAATCAATCAACAAAATCAGAGTTTCGTCTTTCCATTTGCTCCTTGTATGAATAATGAAGCTACGGCCTCGAGAATTTTTCGTAAAATTGTCTGGTTTTAGCGAATGAGACCAATCTGCGAGTAGTTTTACTGTCACATTTATTATTTTCAGTAGTGAAAAGCTTGTAAACCATCAAAACTTACAAAAAGGAAACAGTTTCCCTCTTGAGGTACTGCCCTGTTTTTGGAATGAAAATCACGAAGTGCGAAACTTACGAAAACAAAGTGAATGAAAGTTTCGCCCTTTATACTGTTTTGTTGAATCAAAATTTCTGAGAAAAAATGTGCGTTTTTGAAGCATTTATTCGTAGCAAAGAGAAACCCGATTTGTTGAAATTCGTAAGAAATGCCCCTCTTTGAAAAACTGCTGAAATATTTTTTTTCAAGTTGTTGCCCACATTGTGGATGATTTTTGTTCTCATCGCCTAACCGCGAGTCTTTTCTGTTTTAAAAAAAACAGTGTTTTTTCTCAAAACTTCTGCCAAATCAAATTATCAAAACTGTATCTCCCATTGAAACTAAGGCAATTGTTTTTATTAAAACTTCTACCTAGTTCATATTAGAATTTGGAAAGAATATTGCTGCCTGTTATAAACTTGTAACTATTTGCTAATATTAACTAGGAACTTAATTTTGAACAGAAAATGAGTAATAAATTATCGAAATCGTCTCGTAAGAAATTGCTGCGGTATACTAAATAATACCACTCTTCTACGTCCATAAGAGAAAAAAAGTAGGGTCACTGTATGCCTCTCAGTATTCTCTATGTATTTTCGGAAAGAAAGACTCATCAAAGATTTGACAAAATATTAAACTCTAACCAGAAGATGATTTAAATTTTAAGAGTAACGTTCCGTTGAATCGGGCCAGCGAAAGGGGGCTGCAACAACCCTATTTTATTCGTAGAATACTTAAATTATTTGACCTACCTACTGACCTACGGGAATTTGAAGAAAGTTGCTTCGTAGTATAAACAAGAAGCACACAGTAATAAGCAAAGTCAGCTGCTGTCAATTCGTCATAACGATATGAGAAATTATGTTGCAAATTTGTTCTGATTTCCGAAATTATTTCCAGCATTATCTAAAACAAGACATGGAAGCAAATAGAGTTCAAATTTCTGAAGGAGAGCTGCATTGTACTAAATAAACTAGGCACGGAAAAGGACAAGCAGTGGCACTATAGAAATCGACGGGGTTGGGGTTTAGCAGAACTCTATGTTTGTAGTTTGAGAGCTACTATAAGAAGTACTAGCTAATAATTTATTTCAACTATTTATCTGTATCTTACGACCGAAAGATTGGGTAAATGTAGATCAATTAAATAGTGAAAGTAATGCGTTATTTGCCTCTAACGAAAAAATTCAAAAGGGTAAAATATCGTTCTACGTGGTTCCAAAATAATCGTTCCACTGAATGATACCGGAAAAGGGGCATGCAGTATCCCTATTTTAATACATGGGTTACAACGTTGTCCAGTCAACCAACGCGCATTTATATGGAGGATTGGATAATCTCGAGTATATTCTAGCTCTAATTCAGCTTATCTCAAGCCATATCCATTTCCACCGAATTTCACCCAAGACGGCTTTCAATGAGTGACTAAAATACTAGAAACCTATGTTATTCTGTCACAATGTTGCATTAGTTACTAACACTCATTGGTCGGATTTGCAATACTCTCAATAGTTTAATCGAAGATTTCATGAAAATGTTTGTATATCACTATCCAGTTGTCTTCCAAAATTTGTACGGATTTACAGAATTCTTCCGAGTTTTAACTAGGATTTGACATGGGGTGACACAGCAAAAGCACACATCCTTAGTTGGTTAGAGTGTGGCTGTTCAGTTTAGGCCAGAAAAAGAACATGCAATGGCCCTATTCTAACCAACGGAAACCGAAATTGTTTCCAACCGTAAACCATTGAAAGTTAGGAATTCTGAGATGAAAGTCAACAATCAGAGAATGCAATAAACGAACAATTTTTTACCGAGCTAGTGGTACATAAAAATAAGCTTATGTACTTGAAGGTTTGTACAGTGATGTCTCGTTTTATAGAATTATTTAATTACCAATAGAAGTTCAAGTGAAAAGAAATGTTTTGTTTTTCAAACTTGTTCGGATTTGCAGCATTCTTTTTAGCCTAGTCAGAGATTTGGCATGCTACATTCTAAAATAAAATAAAAGATTCGACGAACGGTGCATTCTAAAGCACATATCCTTAAAAGGTTAGAGTGTGACTGTTCATGTTAGCCTGAAAAGGGGCATGCAGTGGCCCTACTTTAATCTATGGAAAACAAATTGATTGTTTCCAACCATAAAACATTAAAAGTTTAGAATTTTTTAGATTGGAATTCGATTTTTTACCGAACTGGTGGTACATAAAAATAAGGTTATGTATTTGAGTGGAATATTTCGTATCAAAGTATTATTCAAATACCGATAGAAGTTCAAGTAAAAAGAAATGTTTTGTTTTCCAAACTTGTTCGAATTTGCAGCATTCTTTCTAGCCTAATCAGAACCTTAACTTTTTGAATGGTTAGAATGTGATTGTCCATTTTAGCCTGAAAAGAGGCATGCTGTGGCAAATCGCAATTGTTCTGTTTCCAATCATAAACCATTTAAAGTTTGAAATTTTGATATGGGAGTCAAGAATAGAGAACACAATAAACGAACACTGTTTTACCGAACTGGAACTCAAAAATAAGGCTGGAATGCTTCGTATCAAAGTATTATTTAACTACCGATAGGAGCCCAAGTACAAAAATGTTTTGTTATCCAAACTTGTTCGGATTTGTGGTATTCTTTCCAACTTAATCAGATATTTGACATGCTACAATCTGAAATAAAAATAAGATTCGACATGCGATGAGTACTTAAACACCCTTGAATGGTTAGAATGTGACTGTTCAGTTTAGGCCATAAAAGGGACATGCAATGGCCCCATTTCAATCAATAGTTTGGAATTCTGAGATGGGATTCAATAATCAGAACAATTTTGTACCAAAGTAGTATTAGTTCAAGTACAAAAATGTTCTATTTTTCAAAACTTGTTCGAATTTGCAGCATTCTTTCTAGTTTGATTAGAGATTTGGCATGCTACATTCTAAAATAAAAATAAGATTTGACACCGGTAGCGTTATTAACCACATATCTCTAGATAGTTAGAGTATGGCTGTTCATTTTAGCCTGCAAGGGGGCATGAAGGCCCTATTTTTTTTAATTAATGGAAACCGAAGTTGTTTCGTTTCCAACCATAAACCATTAAAAATTTGGAATTTACTAGATCGAAATTAGATTTTTTACCGAACTGGTGGTACATTAATATAAGATTACGTGGTTGAGTGGAATGTTTCGTATTAAAGTATTATTTAATTATCGAAGTTCAAGTACAAAAATGTTCTGTGTTCCCAACTTGTTCAAATTTACAGCATTCTTTCTCGCTTAATCAGAGATTTGACATGCTACACTCCAAAATAAAATTCAACATGTGGTGCATTCTAAAGCACCCTTAAATAGTTAGAGTGTGACTGTCCATGTTAGTCTGAAAAGGGGCATGCAGTGGCCCTATTTGAATCGATGGAATCTGAAATCGTTTTGTTTTCATCCATAAACCCTTTTGAAATTTTGAGATGAGAATCAATATTTAGAGAACATAAAAACTTACAATTTTTTCAAGAAACTGTCAAAGGATTTGGGTTGTATTTTGGGTAAATGATTTGATTTTTCTGCTCTGACTGTTCAGAATCTACCTTCAAATCGACCAAACAAATTTTCCAACGCAAATTGCCAACTCAATTCGAATTCCGCGAAAAAACAAACCATCCGTCCAAATACTCTACCACAACCAACCGAATTCCGAGTTGAATTCGTCCGGCGGAACGGTCGGAGGCAACTTTTTGTTTTTTGGTGCGTGGAACTCCACTCGAATCCCACGAACTTCGGCTACGAACACATATTTTTTTTGTTTCCGTACGGGGTTTTTCACTTGCTTCGCCAACCCGCCGGCGTAGGAGGATTAAAATTAACCAACTTGTTACCTACTGTTGCTTGTTTCCTCCGAAATGTGGTTTAGAACTGAAAGCTGTGACCGGACTCGGTTCGAGCGGTGACGTTCCCGTCGCCGCCGCCACCGCTTTCGGTTGGGCTAAACTGCTGTTGCTGATGATGATGATGATGATTGTGATGATGGTGATGATGATGATGTTGCAGAAGTTGTTGCTGCTGCTGATGATGATGAAATCGGTGATGGATACTGCTGTTGTTGGCGTTCTGGTGAGTGTCGCTACTGATGCTGCCGCCACCTGGTGCTGCTGCTCCTGATCCTCCTCCGGCTCCAGCTCCTGCACCGGCGGTGCTGTTGTAGTAATTCTTGAGCTTCACTTATGCCAACGGATACTGATGTCACAAGCTGGTCGTACCGGCGGACGAATGGTGGTAACCGAGACTCTGGTGATAGTAGGAATCCTGTCCGAGGGCGGCAGCGGCCGCGTGCGAGTTCTGCAGCGGACTCAGCCCGTTGTAACCGGCGTACTGACTCATTTCGTACATCTTGATGTCCGACTTGGACTCGGCCGGCAACAGTCGGGTGATGGAGAACGGATGACTAGAGGGCGTATAGCCGGAGGGTTCCTGCTTCAGGTGCATCGAGTGATAGTCGCCGAGCAGCGACGGATGGCACCGGTTCACCATGGCGGTCAATTCCTCTTGCTGCAGTTGCTGGTGATGGGAACTGTGCTGCGGGTGAGATTGCTGTGCCAAACACGCCAGATCGGTGGTCGCATGGAGCATGGCCAGTGCATCCACTTCCTTACCGTGGGCGGCATTCAGCATTCCGTGCGTGTCGGCCGATATCTTCGAATCCCGATGGTGATGATGGTGATGATCATCGTGCGAATCCTTCTTGTCCGGGCTGGTTGCTCCCAAGCTGTGCGAGGGACTTTTGTGCATGGAACGGATCACTTCTTTCTTCTCGTCCTTGAAACGCTTCTGCCGCCGAAGGTAGCACCCATTCTCGAACATGTTGCCCGAGTCGGGATGCAGCGTCCAGAAGGAACCTTTGCCCGGTTTGTCCGGTGTTCGGGGCACTTTGACAAAACAGTCGTTAAAGCTAAGCGAATGCCGGATCGAATTTTGCCATCGCTGCTGATTCTGCCTGTAGAACGGAAACAAATCCATGATGAACTGATAAATTTCCGCCAGCGTTAGCATTCGGTTCGGGTTGTTATTGATGGCCATTGTAATTAGGGAGATGTACGAGTACGGTGGTTTTGCCGCCGTGTAATTTCTCCGATATATAGCCGCAGGTTTTTCCGTTCGCACCCGCTGTAAAGCGGCCGAATTCGGTGAGCCAGGATCGCCGAGTACTTCCCGACTACCGGCTACACTGGAATAACCTCCCATGGCCGACATCGAACTCATTCCGTTGCCGCCCATGCAGGAACCCATGTTGGGAATCGGTGATCCCATCGAGCTGTACCCGATCGGGGCCGACGCCAGACAGTTGCCGGACATTGAGTTCATGGCGGCTCCCATGCCGCCCATTCCCGGATTACCGAGAACCGACGCCCCGAAACCAGCTCCCTGCGGCGATACCGACGACATACCGCCGACGGTCATGCCCATACTGTTCATACTGTACGTCGAGGCCATCGGACTCATGTTTCCGCCGGCCATACTCGTACTGTTGATCGATGTTTCCGGATAAAGTTTCTGCATTTTTTTTGTTTTCACTTCTCACTTCGCTATCGTTTGTTCTTCTTCTTCTTCTTCCCTACTAAGTGCTCCAATACTACAAGCTTCGCTTTGTCTTCCACGGCCACAAATCAATCAAAATCACTTTCGAATACAATTTCGTCGACCACCAGCACTAGATCGATCATCTCGTTCAATCGCTCAATTATCGGCGGCTCACATTCCTCCCGTTAATCACTAAATTGTTTATCACTTGGTTGGTTGTTATCGGAGCCGAGCCGATTCTTTGTTTACTTTTGTTCGAACTACAAAAACCCCTTTTTCGGGCCGGATATATTCCTTCGACTTTCGAGGGTCTCGCCACGGCAAGGACGGCACACTGTCGTCGGTTGAAGAACTCTATTTAAAATTCAATAATAAACACAAACAACTCCACTCTCTCCGGACGTCGTCGGCGTCGTCGTCGTCCGGATCTCTTGGTACCGGGGCCCGTACGTCCGTACACACACGGTAAGAGGGCGATTCCGTTTTCGGACAGAGCGCCACCGAGCTACTTTTCTGTGTGGACACAAAAACTTAGCTGCCTTTGGTTGGTGCCTTGGACCTTGGCAAATAGCCTATACACACACTTCGAATCCCGGGGGTAGTTTCAACAGGTTCGTCATCGACGTCCTCGTCGTTGTCGACGACGTCGTCACACTCTTGAGGATTAAGGCTTAAGCGTTTTGGCGCTTTTGGGTGCCACAGCAAACGAAGGAACGTCGTCGAGGCTCCTTCCCTTAGCTCGGTTCAATGTTGACTCGTTGCAACCCAAACACCAGTGTCGTTTTACTGATTGAAAAGGCAAATATGTGCGCTTCAGTCAGTCCGTGGCTCTCTCTCTTGTAGCCCGTCGAAATTCCGCAACCGTCTCCGGCTCAGCAGAAGGACTCTCCCTGGAAGGACTTCGCTCGTGTGGCTATTCTCCCGCGAACGTGCGTACGATGCGTTAGTTAGCCGTTGCGTGACGATGGTTGATTCCGTTTTCGGTTGTGTCTGTGTCCGAGCAAAAAAAAAAAACCGAATGAGCGCGTGTACTACACTTCAAACAGTCTACTACTACCACAACCACTGACTACTACTGCTGCTGCTCCACATGTGCCGAAACAAGTCCGTTTCCCGGGGATACACCGAAACGCATCGGAAAAAGAGTCACTAGCGATTCCCGCCTTCCAACCAGGGAGGAACAATCGACTCGCGAAATTTGGTTCGCTCACTCACTGTTTTTGTGGTTCTTCCGCGGGGATCCTCGGAAATTGTCACGCCAGCAAGCAATCAGTCAAGCGCGCGTGAGGAAAATCCCGTGAAAACCCGTCTCCAAAAATCACGGGTGGACCGAAAAAAAAACACCAGCGCACTTCAATTCACGACGAAAAAGCGTTAGCTCGCGCGCGCGAGAGCTTTATTATTATATTATGTTTATATATTATAATGTTGTACAAACTTTGTCTGCCTGCCTCTCCGGAATAACAAGATGTGGCTGTTTGCAGAGGGGAATAACTACTATTTGGCTTTCAAACAATATTCGACTGAAGTGCCTAACTAAACTTTAAACACACATCCTCTTGCGTGACGATGTGCGCGGTGCGTGTATTGGTGCAACAAAGCGCAATACCGAATCGGCTGCTCTCGCGACCCTCTTGGCCCGGTAGCGTGACCGAAACGGACTGTCACACTGCATCCCACTTCGGCCCAACCGTACCAGCCAATCGCAGCCCAAAGCACACGGCACAAAGCAGTGAGAATGAATCGCGGACAAAGAAAACCAAACTCACCACCGAACGGTGCGGGAAATTCACCACGCTGGAGTACGGGAGCTCACCGACACAACGCAGCAAGCCATGAGCCAATGTTGGTTCGCTCTCGCAACGGGTGACAGTGACAGTGTGCACAGGCGATAAGGGGCGGAGCTAAGCTCTGCTCGTAGCTGTGTCGAGCAACTTCTTTCGCCTGATCCGTTTTGATCCTAGCTAGCGAGCTAGCTAACGCGTCAGAGCAGGATGGCACTTTCGGAGCGCATCTTCGAGGCCTGTGGAATAAAGAAGAAAGAAGCAAATGCTGACGCATGCGCCCTTCGCTGCTCTTCGATTTCTGACAAAGGACACCGGAATGAAGGATCGATGTGGCACGGTGCTTCCGATAAAATTGTCCTCTCACCACCCCACCTGGAAGGGGGGGGGGGGGGGGGGGGGGGAGGACAGTGCATCCATCCGATATGGATTCCATTACGAAACAGTAGATCGAATATCGGTTTCGAACGGACTCGACTGTGAGTGTGTGTGCTGCTTTTTTTTATCGTGTCTCCTGTCAGTCCATCTTCATCACAAGGCCCTTTCTTTTTTCGCCTTGTCCTTTGCAACCGTCCGACCACCACCAAAAAAACAAAAATCGTTGGGATCGTTGGCGAAGGGAGGAGGGACAACAGGAGGAGGCTACCTACGCGTATGTGTCAGCCGTCGTCGTTCTCTCTAATTGACATTTTATCGGAAAATGCGACCAAACCAATCCGGCAGACAAACCAGGACCGGCTTGGGATGGAGCGAGCCTGTCACACGTTTCACCGTGTTCGGTGACACTTGGTTGGTTACAATTTGCGTCCGGGTTTCGGAACTCGACACCACCGTTGCCGCCGAAATGCCGGATGCCCCTGGTACCAATGGCAATGGATTAGTCAATCGATTTGCTCCAGTGCCGGTCGATCGGTAATCGTCATCAAGTACGGATTGTGTTGGAAGTGTTTTGTTTTTTTTTTTGTTTTCGGTTACAGGCTGTTTCTGGATCGAAAGTTGTGTTCCGTCAACAGGATGGACAGGACGGTTTTTCAAAGTTGCATGATTTAAGTTTGAAGTTCCCTGTTTTTGCTAGTAAAACCGGACCAAAAGGAACTGTTGTGCAACTGCAGTGGTGATGTAATATTGGTAATTAAATGCCGAAAGTGTCACTGAAAAAAAGGGTGGTTCGTGAAAAGAAATTAAAGAAAAATTTACAACAAATTTTCTCCTACTTTAACATTTTTGCACCCAATTTTAAGTGAATAAACTGACTAGGTGAAACCAAGTTCCGAGCATAAAATGTGAGAAGTTTCCTCACACAGTTGAATGTCCCTGTAGTTAGTTCGTTAAATTTTCTTCTAATGGTACACAATCATCATTGAGTTGCTCAAATACTGAATGTTGCAAAGTCGAAATTTTTTTTTGACGTGAATACTTCTCATTTTACTATGGGGCGCATTTTTGAAATCTACCCTACGGAAGAATGGGTAGAATTGAATTGTGAATATCTCGAGTTATACTTAACGCAACAACGTAATTCATTCTCCATGCTATCAGAAATATGATCAGCAATTTATGATAAAATTTTCAACAGTGTGAGATAAACAACTCAATATTCCTGTTTTCCCAAATTTTTGGAAACAATGAGGAAAACTTTACTTGCCTTTCTCGTACCCGGGACGACGGTTTTGAGACAGTTAGGTACATATCAGTCCCGATGTTCATTTATACGATTATTGAAGGCTCATGGTCGCCTTCATGACCCATGGTCGAAAATCGATAATTTCGTCTTATGCTTTTTTGTCGTGAATACGACTTACTTTACTATGGGGTGCCTTTTCAAAATTTACCCTCTGAGAGAGTGATAAGTTTTTGATCGTGAATATCTATTGTTGTATCTAACGAATCAACATAATTTCTACTACATGCCATCGGAAATATGATCACAATTTTATGATAAAATTTTCAGTTTTGTGACATAATCTCAAATAATTCAACATTACACTTTCCTGAAATGTTTGGTATAAACGAGTATCAAAGAGAGTATTCATAAGGCGCGTTTGCCTTCCTCGTATTTTTAAAGCTCAGTGATCTGTGAAAGGATTTATATAATCTAACTACCAATAGAATCGAAATTGTTCAACTTAAACGCGTATAGCAACAGCATTGAAGTATTTCAATAGTACACTATTAAAAAACCTGTCCCATTTGACCCATGTCAACACCAGCCAATCAGGACGCGTTCTGAAGAAGAGAACAAAATATCTGCTGCTGTAATATCGTAGTGAATTCCACAATTTGGTCCTTCTGAAAGGCAGGAATGAATCCCGTACAGCTTTCCTGATAGTTTCTTTCAATGAAATGCAAATCCGAAATGAAATAATCGACATTCAAATTCTGTATGCGGCTATTTTTAGAGCCGTTAGGACCGCCCATTAGTGAAAAAGCTACAAACGAATTCACGTAAAAAGAAACCTCTTAACAAAAATTGTATCAGTTTGGATTGTATCGCCACTGCTAGCAGATGTATTGTGTGTCGTTTGCAAAGCTAGTTTTGCTTCCGACAAGAGCGATTACGTCACAGCTAACAGTTGTTTGCGTTGGTGAAAAACCAACGAAAAGAGGACAACGGTGGAGAGCATCAGCCGTTCTAATGGCTCTAAAAGTTTTCTAAAGAACTATTAGGATTTGTTGTTCGCAAAATAATGGTAAATATCCTCAGTTTAGTGTAAATCTAGAACAGTTTGATAAGATTTGTGCACTTCTTTGTTTTTGCAAAAATGTGAAAAAGGAGAATGCTTGCATAATTCATACAATTGATCAACTAATTGATATTCAGAAGTGTTAAGGAACATGACAGTTGTTTTCGTATTCACGACATCCAGTTATGTCTCTGACATTACCCACCCGCCTTTTTTAAGCGGAATTGAACGTCTCAGTGAGGTCGTTCTCTCATTCGAAATTTCGGACGTCGTGGCAAGCAGTCGCTTTCAACCAGCAAGGAACTGAATGTTGGATTAGATTTTAGAGCTGAATTCTGAAAACTG
The DNA here is from genome assembly GCF_030247185.1 of Malaya genurostris. Classification (NCBI taxonomy): domain Eukaryota; kingdom Metazoa; phylum Arthropoda; class Insecta; order Diptera; family Culicidae; genus Malaya; species Malaya genurostris. The sequence continues at coordinate 14,613,081 of NC_080570.1, forward strand.
ACCTCAGAACTTGGACTCTGGTCTACCTGAATTCTAAACTTAATTTCAGGTTTAGAATATTCTGGAACTGGTTCGAATAGATTTTGGAACTGAATTTAGTCGCTTGAATGATGTTCGAGATTCGAATCCAGAATCCTTATTTAGGATTTCAACTTCAAAATTCTAGAACAAAATTCAAGATGTGAAATTTAGATCTGGAGTCATAACCTGAAGTTGGAACTGACTTCCGAACCAGAACTTAATTCCTGAATGCAGTTTTAGAATTTAACTTCTAAATTCAGGTTCAAATTTTAGTTCCAGATTTCAGACTCAGAATTCAGAACCTGCATTAGGGTGCCAATATTTAACCGGTTCATCTCTAATTTCATTAGGCGGTAGTACTCAAAAGTCTAAGCACCTCCAAAAAGTTCCTATGCAAAGTCCGGCGCTCGAAGTTTGAAAATTTTCGATCTGAAAAAAATTAATATCACATGAAATTTTCGAAATCGAATTTCTTTTATTACCAAAAGACAGAGGTAAAGACTGTCCCAGAAAGTATGGACGCACTTTGATTTCGCTGTAAATAATTCACAAGTGTTAGATATTCAAATTTTATTCGATATACTGATAATATTAGACTACAACAACAGAATATTATGCTCAACATTTGCTACTTAGCCATTGTAGACTAGCTGGCGCACCTTTTTGCGAACGTTCCTCATTAAATTCCGTACAGACTTCTTGGCGACAAGTTTTGACACTTTTTTCCAATCTTTTTCGAACTGTTGAATGGTTTCGGCTGCCGAGGCATGTTTCCTAAGATGTGCCTTCGTTAATGCCCAAAATTCCTCAATTGGTCGAAGTTGATCGATGCTTCTTGTTTCGGACTACGTTTTGGTTGTTTCTGCTTCTTATAGGTTCGAAGATTCAAACGTTCTTTAGCACGAAGAACATTTGACTTCGAAGTGCCCACTTTTTTGGCCACATCCCGAACTGAAACCTCCTTCTTTTGCTCGAACGCCTTCAGTACACGTTTATCCAACTGATGGTTAGCAGGACCTTTTTTCGACCCGTTTTCGGTTTATCCTCAAATGTGTTATCCTCACCGAACTTTCTGATTGCATTTCGCACGGCTTTTTCACTTACTCCTTCCATTTTTGCTATCTTTGTCAGTGACAGTCCGCGTTCTTTGCACCATTTGTACACAATTTTTCGACGTTGTTCTACTGAAAGTCGACGCATTGCGAAACAAACTAATGAAAACGAATAAACAACTGCACAAGTGGTTAGAGAAGAGTGTAAACAACAGGACGCGTTCATAAAAATTGACAGATTTTGAACCATTGCGAAATGGTCGCGGTTCTTGATGTTTTTTTTTCAAACGACTTTCTGTGACTAAAAAAAATTGTGATTCTCGAAATCGAAAAATTTTTGTTTGATGCCAAAAATCTTACAATTGCATGTAACGTCGAGATTTTGTGTTTTCTCGAATAAAAATTTTAAGTCGAATTTATGGGACTTTACATCTCGAAAAAAATTCATGCAATTTAAAAATATTCGACAGCAAAAAACAAAAAAAAAATCGATTTCGGAAATCTAAGTAGCTTTTTCTAAGTCACAGAGTCGAGATTTGAATTTTAATTTTTTTTCAATTCGACGCTTCGTGTAATTCTAAGTAATTAGGAATCAAAACTGAATTTTCGATACTAAGTCTTTTGGCATCAAAAAAAAAGTTCTCTCTGAAATTTCAAAATATCAAGTTTCATGCAATCCTAAATCATTTGGCATAAAAGAAAATTTAGATTTCGGACAATTCATGAAACTTTCTTTGATGTGCTTAAACTTTTGAGCACACGACCGCTTAACGAAATTAGAGTTGATCCTAAAATATTGACACTCTAACCTGCATGCTAGAATTTCGATCAGAATTCAAGTTCAGCACTCCGTTCTAGAACTAAATTCGTAACTGTTCCAGGTAACGAATTAGGTTCCTGAATCCACAGTTTAGGTTCTGGTGTAGATTAATAAATGATGACAATAAGTACTCAATAGTTGTAAACATCGGTTAAATTCCACAAATCGGTTATTTTCAGAACCATTAAGATATACCCACATAACTATTGCAGTTTTCCTCCACTGAGCACTTCAATTTGTTCTGCGATATTTAATTGTGTGGTAGAATATGTTTGTCGTCAAAAAGTCACACTTTAGTATAGACGCATCGTTCTGCAACCCTCAAACAATATTGCACAAGTGCTATATTATTTCTGACGTCTCTGACGTCTCTGGCGTAAACGAGTGACGGCTTATTACTGGCCGTCGCAGAATGTGAACATTTAGGGGTTTTGTTGGTTTGTGCAAAAAGCACATATTTTATTTCTTTTCCTTCGCGTTTCGCCTTCGGCTCGTCAGTGCTTAAAGCAGTTCAAACTGAACTGCCATCTCGTGCCTAGCAGTTCAACTTAAACCGCTAAGCAACTTCAACTTAAACCGCTAAGAAACTTTCGTTGGGTATAAACTAACATAAACTTTTCAATTTGTAAACAGTTATGTCAAGTTAATAAGTTTTTTTTCTTTATTTTGCATCCCGCACCAAATGATTAAACACACTTTACCTTATAGTTCTGGAACCGGAAGTCGGATTCGGATGAAATTAAACAGCAGCCTATGAAACTATAGCAACTTTTGTTTGAGTCTGTTTGTGGAAATCGATCAAATCATTTCTGAGAAAATTGAGTGAGTCTCGTTTTAAACTTTTTGACCACTATTTCCGGTACTTCTGGAACCAGGAACTTGGAACCAGTATAGCCGAAGTCGGTTCGTTTAGTAAGTAACTAATATAGCCTACCAATTGAATCAGTTTCAAGCCAAATCTAGGAGAATTCTACTCTTTTTTGCATCGTTGCTCTAAGTGACGGTGTGAAATTCAATAGTAACCTACGGGACTACGAGATTTTTTATTTTATGAGTGACAATATTTGACACATACTCACACACATACACACACAGATACATTGCTCAGCTCGATGAACTGTGTCGAATGATATAGAACGCTAAGCCCTCCGGGCCAATTTTCACTAGTCAATTTTTCAAGTGATAAAGTTAAAGCATAAACTTTCTATATGAGAAAGTATACTTTTATAGAAAAGGATCGTTATCATGATCTTGTAACAACACTAACAATAACACAACAAATTGAATAAAAGATTTACAAATTTACATATTTTAACACCTGAAAATTATAGATTTAAATATGGCAACCCTGCACGCTATACGAAATTGAACAAAGCACGCTGCGAACGGACCAACGCCGCACGTACCGACGCGTACCAGTTCTGTATCGTCATTTTGAATGACGATTTGAATGTTTTGACACTCATCGCCCTATAACTTCGGAACCGGAAGTCGGATCAGGATGAAATTGCACAGTATATTTAAAGGCAATGAGAACTTTAATTTAATTTAATTCGTGAAAATCGGCTTAACCGTTGCTGAGAAAAGTTTATGGAAATTTCCTTCACTATTATCGGTGCTTTCGAAAGCAGAAACCGGGGACTAGTAGTTCCAAAGTAGTTTTTTACATTCACTAACTTACGGTTTCTATATGAGAAAGGCAAAAATATATTTCAGAATAAAAATAAATCACAAATTTAAATATTATTATAGAAACATTTTTGGGGATGGTTTAGGAAAAATTACTAAATTTCAATGTAAATGTGTGCAGCATTTACATTGAAATTTAGTAATTTTAGAAAGATTTCAGTTTTTGGGGTACAAATGAACCCGACGAGAAAGCGTTTACGTTTAGGAAAAGTCACGAGAGTGTTCGAGGCGGAAAATTTACCGCTGATTCAGCAGCTTAGAAACAAGAAAAGCCTACTTTGATGAGCCACGTGCAGCCACGAAAAACTTTCCATCCCATTTTGGGCCCAAAGTTCAACATCTTCCCTTCGTCCGGGCCGGATTGAAGACCGGTCCCTCCGGAGCAGCGGTGATAGAAAGGACAAACAAAATGGCTGATAAGAGAAGCATCTGGCTGCTGCGTGATTCATACCGTCGTCGTCGTTTTAGTCTTTCTTCCATCCGTAATCTGCTCTCTTGTCACTGCGACTGTAATTTATCGGTCATGTAGTTCCAGGAACTTTTGAAGGCTGCTACCCGAACGACCGAATCGGTCGGTGAGATTCGTCACGAAGGGTGTCTTTATGGCTGTCGTCCGGATGATGCGGTGTGTCTCGAAATGACATTGATGATAGTGGCTGTCGCAGAGGGAAGCTGCCACCAGAAGCAAATGCCGAAGAATGCCGAACCGCTGATAAGATTGTACAAACAAACAGAACACAACATACTGCTGTTGACAAGACAAAGAACGGCACTGTCTTGGTTTGCAGCAGTTTGGGATGAATTAATAAACTTCTCTCTTTTTCCGGGTCGGGTTGGTTGGAGTCCTAAAAGGTATTTTTGTTTTTTTTTTCGTTTATCTGCCCGATGAAAATATCATGGCCTGCCCTGTTGAAAACAGTTTTCCCTTCAAATGAATGTTTTGAATGTCACACAGCCAGGCCCCAGCTGCCGTTGTCGTAGGGCGGGCCTAGCAGCTGTCTTCCCAAGATGCACGGAAAGAAACGGAGTGTAAAAGAGACGGAAAGTATGAGGTAAGACCTTCCATAAACCACCATAGCAGGATCCTTCATCTTTGTTGTTGTTGTTGTTGTTGCTTCTGCCGTAGTGGTTATCGTTTTCGTTGTCATACAGCCAGAACACGAGATAAGAAAACTGACGCCTGATTGTGTAAATATTCTGATGAGTCGATAATTTTCTCGGTAAATAGTGATTTAGCTAAGAACCTTCCAACACATCGTCGTGACGGAACATGCAACCTCTCCGCATGCCGCCATCGCATTCTAAGAATCTGGCATCTCAGTCCCAAAATAAAACGGTTCGGTCAGGACGACGAGGATGACTAAGAACACGAACGTCAATCGGCGCAGAACGTGCTCGAATCTTTATCCGCTTTTATTCGTACGGCAACGTAGCGCACTATCAGCAACACCTATGCAAATATACCGTCCCGGGGGGAAAACGGGGCAAATCGTCCATCTAAGCGCAATTTTATTTACAAACATCGAAAATAAACCCACTTACCAAGTGTTTTTTTACCCGAACCGGAACACACGATCTGTGAAACGGCCATCTTGGAACCGAAGCTTGGCTTGCTCCGTTTTTCATAACGTCGCGTTAGTTGATTTGCCTTTGCTTTCGGTATGGCTGACAGTTTTTTTACGACTTTCCAAGACGAACGGACGATCGGACGGTACCGGCGATAAGACGAGGTCCCTTGTGGTAAGTACGTGAGATGTCAAACGAAAAATGACACCTCTCTGAATCCAAAAACGAGGCAGCAGGAAGAGGAAAGCGGTGTCTCGAACGTCGCGAGTAAGTTGTATGAAACTGTTGCGGTCGGTCGGGCGGTCGGGTTTTGCGGTTATTGGTGCTATCATCATCGTAGGACACCTCTTCGTCGTGTTCGTCGTTGTTCGTGTACGGAGAAGGGAACGAGATGTCATAAATTTCCGGACCAAAAAAAAAGTAAAAAGGTGAGGCATGTTTATTGCCGGCTCTGTACTTTCTTGTCTCTGCGCTCTGGGGAATTGCATCTGGGCAGTAAAAAAGCATTAAACCATGCTGGAGAATTGAAAAAAAAAACATATTATTCAAGAAATTTCGCTTGTAGAAAAGGTTGATAAACTGAGCAAACACCTAACGTGATATATTAAAATGTTATCTTCGTGTGACATACAGATTTTTTTCCAACTTTTTCAGACATTTTCAGAGTAATGGAAATGGGAATCAGCGTTAGTATTTATTTGAAACCATGAAATTTTAGTATCTTCATACAAGAGGTTCTAACATAACATAAACTGCTAATGCACTGATGAGTCGAAGACGAAAATGGTAAAATAGTCCTGTACAGCATGCAGAAACCGGTACCCATGTGGTACGAAAGGTGGCCTAAATGAGTTGATAAAATAGTTTAGTTATATAGTCCCAATGCTGGGAGAAGGAGAAACAACCAAAACCCCTAAATGAACACTAGCGGTTAGCAAACTGGTCGCCATCGTCATTCGTCTATACCCGAAACGTCAGAAAATCACTCTGACACAATTGCCTTAGGCTGAGACTCAAAACAGAGAAAAATTTGTGTCTGATAAAATTACCCTTTTACCTTTTCTCCTTTTTACCTTTCTGTATTTTCACCTTTTTCCAATTTACTTTTTTATCTTTTCACGTTTTAACCTTTTGACCTTTTCATCTTACTATCTTTTTATTCTTGTACCACTTTATCTTTTTACCTTTGTACCTTTTTACCCTTACTACTTTTTAACCTTTTTACCTTATACCTTTATACAACCGTTATACCTTTATTACTTTTTTACCTTTTTGTCTCTTTTCCTTTTTAAATTCTTATCTTCATAACCTTTTATATTTTCATCGTTTTGTATCTTTTTATCTTTAATTTTTTTTATTTTTTCACCATTTAATCTTTTTACTTTTTTACTTTTTTACCTTTTCACTTTTATACGTTTTTATTTTTTTATCTTTTTACCTTTGTACCTTTTCACCCTTTTTACCTTTTAACCATTTCACCGTTTTACCTTATACCTTTATACAACCGTTATACCTTTATTACTTTTTTATCTTTTTACAATTTCACATTTTTACCAATTAACTTTTTTATCTTTTTACCTTTTAACCTTTTGATCTTTTTATCTTACTATCTTTTTATTCTTTTGCCACTTTACCTTTTTGGCTTTGTACCTTTTCGCCCTTTTTACTTTTTAACGTTTTTAAGTTATACCTTTATACCACCATTATACTTTTAATACTTTTTTATCTTTTTACAATTTTACCTTTTTCACTTTTTTACCTTCAAACCTATTCACCTTTTTACCTATTTACTTTTTGCTCTTTTACTTCTTAACTTTCTAAATTTTAACTTTTTATTTTTATCTTTGTAACTACATAACTTTTCAACTTTAAAACTTTTGAACTTTTCATTGTTTAACGTTTTAACTTTCCAACTTTAAAACGTTTTAACTTTTTAGCTTTGTATTTGTTTACCATTTTAATTTTGAAACTTCTTAACTTTTTATCTTTGCACCTTTTTACCGGTTCACCTTTTAAACCTTTTTATCTTTTGTATCTATTTATTTCTTTATCTTCTTTACTTTTTTTCCTATTTACCTTTTTATCTTTTTGTATCTTTTTTATCTACCTTTTTATCTTTTTGTTTCTATTTTTTATAAACGTTTATTTATACCCGTTTTTTTGTATCTATTTATTATTTAACATTTTCACATTTTTTCCTTTTAACCTTCTTAACATGTTATCTTTTATTATCTTTTTATTTTTTTATCTTTTTACAAGTTTATGTATTTTTTTATCCTTTTACTTATTCACATTTGTATTTTTTTTGCTTTCTTACCTTTTTACATTATCTGTTTTCCTTTTTATTTTTTTTTCAATTTTCGACTTCTTAATTTTTTTAACATTTCAAACTTTTTAACTCTTCACCTTTTTATTTTTTTACCTTTTTATCTCTTTGTATCTGTTCATTTTTTCATCTGTTTATCTTTTCATCTGTTTATCTTTTTACTTTTCTACCTTTTTATCTTTTGTATCTCTTTATCACTTCATCTCTTTACCTGTTGTACTTTTTTATCTTTTTACCTGTTTTCCTTCTGAACTTTTTTTATTTTTTTACCTCTGCCTTTTTTATCTTCTTGTATTTATTTATTTTTTTACTTTTTTATATTTTTTTCCTTTTTACCATCTTAATTTTTTATCTTTTTTCATATTTTCACCTCTTTATCTTTTTACTTTTTTATTTTTAAAATTTTTTATCCGTATGTGTATATTTATCTCTCTACCCTTTTACCTTTTTACATTTTTACCGTTTTGCTCTTTTACCTTTTTCACCATATTATCTATTCTTATCTTTTTACCATGTTTTACTTTTTCACTTTTTTAACTTATCAACTTCTGAAATTTTTAATTTTTTAACTTTTTAACTCTTTACCTTTTTAGCGTTTTAATCTTTGAACTTTTAAACGTTTTATCTTTTTTCCTTTGAATCTTTTTATTTTTAAATTTTTTAACTTTTTACCTTGCTAACTTTTTTTATATTTTTATATATTTAGTTTCTTACTTTTTTATTTTTTCACCTCTACATTTTACCTTTCAACCTTTTTATCTTTTTGTATCTATATCTTTTTACTTTTCCACCATTTTACTTGTTTACATTTTTACCTTTTTACATTTTTTCTCCTTTAACTTTTTTAAATTTTTAACCTTTTAACTGTTTTTTAACTTTTAAACTTTATAGCTTTATAACTTATAAAATTTTTAACTCTTCAGTTTTACCTTCTTATCTTCTTATCTTTCTACCTTTTCATCTTATCTGTTTTGCACCTTTTTACCATTTTATTTTTCATCTTTATACCTGTTTACCTTTACTTTTTTACTGATCTTCGCTCATTTTTACTTATTTACCTTTTTCAATTTTGTGCATAAAATAAGACTTTGGAAAATGGAAATCAGGAGCCGGCAGTTCGGAAAGATTCCAAATGTCGAAAATTGGAAGTTGATTTAAAAATTGTCGTCTGAGAAACGTAATTTGAAATAATAGAAGTTCGTCGATTCTGAATGTCAATGTGAATGAAAACAAAATTGGACTTTTGAAAGATAGGAGTTGAATGTCGGAAATATAAAGTTTACGTAGGTTTTTGAAAGTTTGAAACTTTCCTCTTCTGTAGTCCGACTTTGTACTCTAAGTTTCATATTTTAGCATCGAATCTGTCGTATTTTGGTTCGCAGACATTTATTTTTTTTCTAAAGTCTACTATCAATTTCCGACGTTCGAGTTTCAACTTTCTGCTTTCCGAAACCGATTTCAAATTGAAGCTTTGCACTTTCGATTTCTATTTGAAAGTTTATCTCTAACTTGGTAGCGTGTCTTGAATTTAGTATTAACTTTGTATCCAACGAATAAACACTGAAAAAAAAGGCGGAAATGAGAATTAGCGAAAAATTCACTGCAGAGATTGGACTTAAGAAATCGCTTTGTGAGATTAGGTCACAATTTTTCGTGTGTTTTGAACTTACTGAGTGAAAAATAGAAATGAGAATTCACCGTAGAAACTGGACTTAACAATTCGCTTTGTGAGATTAGGTCATCTGTAAAATGCCTTGAACTTAATTTGTACTTAAGTACCCAACGAAAAAAAAAAGAGTGGAAAGAAACGCTGATGAGTGAAATAATAAAAATTTGCGAAAAATTCATCGCAGAGACTGGATTCGACTGGAGTTTATTCAGTTTCTATAACTATAGAAGAAAGCTATGCACCCTTATTCTGAATAACGACGTATCGTTTTTTCGATCGTATTTTATTCGTATTCCTAATAACGCTAGCAAAATCCAAGGTAGCTAGGATTCGACCGAACCATATTCGATTGAAAAACCAATACATCGTTATTCAGAATAAGGGCGATGATTACGAGTTTTGACTCTGTGGTAAATTATTCGCAAATTTTCATTTCTGCTGTTTCACTCGTTAGTCTTTTATTTCCAATCTGTTTTCCTCGCTAGAGAAATATGATATTTATTTATTTATTTATTTACATGTAATCAACAGACAATGTGTAGTCCCAATGATTAAAAACTATTCCTATTTCTAAGTATGTTTAAAAAATTTGTTTGAATTCTGCTACGCGTAATGTGAAAATCGAATCCGGCAGATACTCCATTGAAAGTTCGCTGTAGACCAATAATAGCACCGTTATATCCATAATTCGTACGGCTAAGAGGCAATCGAAGAAAGACGTTATTCCGAAGAGCTCTACTGCGTACATTTAGAGAAATTTCGCTGAGGAGTGCAGGGCAGTCTATTTTGTTGTTCAACATGTCGGCGATCAACATAGCACGGGACAAATTACGTCGAATGCCAAGGGTGTCGAGTCCAATCAATAATCCACGGCTTTCGTAGCTAGGCAACTCGTTGGGGTTATTCCAAGGTAGCTGTCGAAGAGTAAAACGGACGAATCTGCGCTGTATTGATTCTATTCGGTAGGAGCCGTTAAGGTAATATGGGTTCCATATCGTAGAGCAGTACTCGAGCGTTGTACGAATGAGTGAGCAATATAGAGACTTTAAACAGTAAATGTCTGTGAAATGTTTTGCTATTCTCATTACAAATCCTAAACTACGAGATGCCTTTGCTACAATAAAGTTGATATGCTGATTGAAAGACAATTGCTCGTCTAGAATTACACCAAGATCCTTAACACACGTGGTTCTGTTGATCACTACTTCATCAAGGCAGTAGTTGTATCTTATAGGATTTTTTTTGCGTGTGAACGTGATGATTGAGCATTTATCAATGTTCAAAGCCATTCGATTTACCTCACACCACTTTGAAAAAATTTCAAGTTGGTGTTGGAGGAAAACAGCATCCTCGTTACTTCGAACTATTTGGAGCTAGAGAGCTTGAGATCATCAGCGAAAGATAAACGTGGACAATTTAGAGAAAGATTCACATCGTTAAAATACAGGAGGAAGATCAGAGGTCCGAGATGGCTGCCTTGTGGAATCCCAGTAGAAGCGATGAACTCTTTGGATACAGCGTCATTTATCTTGATTGCTAATCGGCGATTATTAAGGTATGAGGAAAACCAACGCAGCATGTTAGAGCTGGAAGCGGGTAAAATATCAGTGCTTGAAACATCCATAACGGGAGCGTACTTGCCTATAAAATCGATTTGGAAGACCTCGTCCCCACTCCCACACACAGGACTGGGACGGCTGACGAACGCTGGCTGCAGTGGCTCGACTGTGGCGGGGGGATCAGAGGCTTCCATAATTTCACTTTCGGCGCGTCCCAGTATAAAACCTCTTTCTATTGCTGCGACGTTGGAGTCAGAGAGAATGGTTCCCGAAATTTTTTATCCGGATAGTCCTCAAACTCACGGAATAAAATTCCTTGTGGCCAGGTTGTTGGGTCCAAAGCGCTAATTTTTAGAGCTGGGTCCAAACCGACTTTAAAAGATATGAAAGTCATGTTGCTGACATCACTTCCTTTAGCCACCAACTTAACCACCTCGGGATCATATGACAATTCGAGGTTTGCACGAACCATTTTAGATATGTCGTCATTAGTCACATCAGGTCTTATGCGGGACAAGTAAAGCCAGAATTTGTTCGCCGGTCTTTCACAGATAGGAACACAAACAACATTCTCTCCTGGTTGTTTCGATCCCGACAAGCATTCGGATGCCTTCTGTGACAAGTCCGGTCCTCGGGGCCGTTTGGCTGCACGGCGAGGTTCAATGGGCCATATTCGAGTTCTCGGTGTGATAGTACGTGGAGTTTGACTCGACAATTGCTTTATTTCGCATTGCAAGTTGTTGATCGCCTCAGTGAGTGACACTAGAGGTGATTTATCATCAGCCGCTTTTGAAATCGAACGAAGATGCGAATTATCAAACAAAGCGGCACAATTATCACACATCCAGTACAAATTTTTGCGATGCGATGTAAAATAACTCAAGAGGGCTCGGGAGACATTAGAACAGGTCATATGGAACTTACATCCACAATACCCGCGGCATGAAACCGAATCGATGCCGGATATAACCTGGCTGCATTTGGCACAGTTATTCTCAGCGCTCATCGTTGCCGTGTTAGATCGGGTTCACTTAAGCCGCACACAAAAGAATAGCACTGGTGAAACGGTTGTTTATTGTTTAGAGAGCTGAGCGACGGTGGCTGATTGTAAGCAGTAAGCAGCGGTGGGATTAATTGCCGAAATCACAGCGGATCGATTATTCAAAACACAACACTCGCAATGTATGAAAAATGTATACACAATAGTCGAATTTCATACAGTAAATATATGGAAAAACAGTATAAAAACGTTTAAAAACTCTCGCACTTAAAAAACACAACAAGCTTAAGCCAGCAGAGTTGCCAGTATGAATCCAAAACCAAATTAAAATGGCTGTACTTCTTTCCGAGAACGTATGAATAGTATATTCACCTGTTTTTCAATGTAAATTTATAATTATTCAAACATTAAAAAACAGTTCTCGTCGAAGCATCGGTGCATTTGATAAAATGTGATTTTTCAAGCGCCTACTTAGTCGTTCAAGTTTAAGTGCTATGCTTCATTCAATTTGAACTGAGCTGTTCATTGACAAATGGAAAAAGGAAACGTTTATTTGCAATCCTTTCCAAATGGATAAAAAAAAGTACATAACAGTGGCACATATTTTCGATCTGCTTTCCAGTTGCTTGAACTTTAAAGGGTGAAGCCTCCATTTTAAAGTGCTTCTTTACCTCCGACGGTCACCCACTCGAAAGAAAATCGATTCTACTCCCGTCGGTGTAGTACTTGTCCTACAAAAAAAAAAGAAATAAAAGCGGAACACACACACATTTGAACAGATATCACCAGACAAGAGATACGATCGACCAGCGTACGACACAAAAACACTGTGTACTAGCTGCGTGTAGTACGCATGTCCACTGGCCCGGAACTCCACCGCCTGGGTCACCTTTTTCACCCCTCCGAACGGCCGAACTGGAGAGAGAATATCAAAACCTTCCTCGGAGCGTTTTCTGTCCCCCCATCATGATGACAACGTCAATCAGCCAGTCAGCCTGCCATCAGCTTTTATCGACCGGCGGCTCCGGCGTTTCCCCGGAATCAGCTGAAAACATCATATCACTGCCACCCCCAACAGAACTTCTGCCTGCCCTGCCCTCTGGGGACCTTTCCTCTCCACCAATCGAGCCCGTTGTTTTTGGCTTTATTTTCTTCTTCCTAATTCTGATTCTTTTTCGAAGAAATCGAAATCGCCTTATCGAACACTTTCTTTCCTGGCCCTTTTTCCACACCCCGACACCCACCGGGGATGTCCAACACGGTAGACCGGTCGGCGGGCTATTTGACGACTAATGCACAAACAACAAACCAGCGCAGTTGTCAAACAAATCGAAAATTAAAAATAATTCAAAAACAAATTATTGACCCGTTGTTTGGCAACAGTCGAGCTAGTTGTCGATTAGATAGACAACCGATGAGTAGCAGACACCCCCCCTTATCAAGCTGCCTACTACGATCTCGATTTCAATTCTCAGGCGGGCGGGCGGTGTGTTGTCAAACTGTTTTTTTTTCTATCCTAATCAACGTTTAAACAATGAAAGAAAGAAAAAAAACAGTATCAAAAGCTGGATATTACCGGATGACGCCGATGGCGATAATAAATCTGGCTTATTGAAGGGATTGGCCGAATTGTGACTTTATTGAACCGTGATTGAATCCATTGTTTTTTTTTTGGGGGGGGGGGGGCGACGGTATTATTTACGATCGCACGCATTTACCACGCGACGAGTTTTGTTTTGATGCTTATCTTACGGAGTCAATTATCGATGGATGACCCAATTTTACGATTGTTGACGATGCATTGCGATGGTTGGTGGAGGTGTTGTGTTTTGGAGTTTACAGTTTCGCTTGAATTCGTAAATAATACCGAGAATGAATATTACACTATGGTTCACTCTGACGTAACAATGCGTAGTTTTCGGCACTTCGACACTTTTTCATATGCTTGTAGTAAAATTGTTGTACCTACATTCTAGAATTACGAATCTTTAGAACTATGGAACTTTAACTGTTGGACTCTAAGAGAGTGAAAAAGTTTGAAAATACAATTTCTTAGAGTACATGAGTGTAATTGTCAAATCTTGAACGATAAGAGAGCTAACAAGTTAAAAAATCTCAATGTATCTAAAAGCCACAGAGACCAAAAGTACCAAAGACGATGAGTCCAAAAGTCTAGAAGTTGTATTCATGGACTCTGGGTCCATGAATCCAAAACTATGTTACTAAAGTCTTAAAGTGCAAGACGTCAAAGATCTAAGAGTCCAAAAATCCAGGAGTTTTGGAATACTCCAGCTCCACGAATCCAATAACTCTGAAGTCGAAGAAATCAAAAAAGCTCAAAAATTCAAGTCCATCAGCGCCAATGTGCAACAATACAAGAAACCAAGAGTACAAAAGTCCATGAATTTAAAAGTTCTAGAACTGAAGAGAAGAGGAGTCCAACAATCCTAAAGTGCATAAGTCAATGAGTACACAAATTCCAAACTCCAAGAATTAAACTCTTGGACTCTGGGACTGTTGAGCTTTTCCATTCTTGAACTTGAAAATTTAAGAGTTTTGAACGGTTGTCCTAGTGGTTTCTTGGATTTGCAGACATAAATGAACCACGAATACGACTCTCGGACTTTGGGACCTTCGTACTCTTGGATTCTGTTACTTTGCATTTCTTGTTTTCTTGGATTCAAAGATTCTTGGACCCTTGAATTCTTGGATTCATGGATACTCGGGATTTCTTGACCAATTGTTGACTGTCTTAGAGTAGAAGATTCTAGGATTTTAGGCAGGATGATTGTTGGACTCTCTGAATATTGGACTCATGGACTTTTGATCGCTTAGACTGGTGTATTCACGAACTCTCGGCTCTAGCAGCCTTGGACTCTTGGATTGGATTTTTGGATTTCCGGAATTTTAGTTTCTTGGGTTCTTGAACTCTTAGATACTAAGACACTTGAACTCTTCAATTTTTGAGCTTATAGACTTGTGTAGTCTTAGAATCTTGGACATGGAATTTTAAACTGGTTTAAACTGGATTCCCAACCTGTTGAATTCTTAAATCCTTGATCTTTTGGATTTTAAAGGTATTATACGTTTGGTCTAGTGGTTTCTTGGTTTCTTGGATTTTCATACACTTGGATTCATGAACCCAGAGCCGACGAGTACGACTCTCGGACTTTGGGACCTTCGTACTATTGTATTCTGTTACTTTGTGTTTCTTGTTTTGTTGGATTGGAAGATTTTTGGACTCTTGAGTCCTTGAACTGTTTAATCCTTAGATTCCATGGTCCATAATTCCAATTGTCCAAAATTCTGAAAGTCCATCTGTTCAAGGATCTAAGAATCCAATAATCCAAAAGTTCAGGAATCCAAGAGTCCGCGAGTTCAAGAACTAGAAAGTCATAGAGCTGTACAGCTCAAAAATTCAAGTCCACGAGTGCAAAAGTTAAACAGTACCGTCGGTGAGTCAGAGAGCTCAGGAGTTCAAGAATTCAGAAGTTCAAAAATCCAAACGTCCAAGAATACCAGAGTCGAGAGCTCACGAGTACAACAGTCTAAGAGTCTCAGAGTCCAAAAGTTCAGGAACTCGTGAGTGAGAGTTCAAAATTCCTAGAGCCTATGAGTTCAATGGTAAAAAATTACATCAATATTTGAGTCAACAATACACAAATCCATTAGTCGAAGTGTCCACGTGTCTAAGAGTAAAAAGTGCAAGAGTACAAAAGACCTAGAATCAATTTATTCAAGAGTCCGTAAGTCTGAATGTCGTAGACTTTTGGACTCTAAGTTAGTCAAGATGCTCGAATATCCAAGAGCTCAAGCTTCAATGAGTTCAAGAGTCCATAAGTTCAATCTTCAAAGAGTCCAACAATCTCTGAGCCCAAAATCCTAGAATCTTTGACTCTAAGACAGTCAACAAGTTGAAAAAATCCCAAGTGTCCATGAATCCAAGAATTTAAGAACCCAAAGAGCGTCTGCAAATTCAAGAAACCAAGTGACCACTAGAGCAAGAGTCCAAAGCTTTTAAAGTCTAAAAGCTTGAAGATTTAAGAATTCAACAATTTGGGAATCCATGATTTCAAGAGTTCAAAAGTCAGAGAATCAACAAGTTCAAACATTCAAGCCATCCAACAGTCCAAGATTCTCTAAGAGTACAGAAATCGACAAGCTCAAAAGTTCGAGAGTCCAAGAGTTTCCGAATCCAAGAGTTCAATAACCCAAGAAACTAAGATTCCGAGAAACCAAATATCGAAAAATCCAAGCAAGAGTCCAAGGCTCCTAGAGCCGAAAGTTCGTAAATGCACCAGTCTAGGCGATCAAGAGTTCAAGAGTACAAAAGTCCATGAGTCCAATATTCATAGATTCCTACAATCTTGGAGCCCAAAATCCTAGAATCTTTGACTCTAAGACAGTCAACAAGTTAAACAATTCTCAAGTATTCAGGAATCCAAGAATTCATGAATCTTAGAATTAAACCACTAGACCAAGAGTCCAACGTTCAGGAATGGAAAAGTTCAACAGATTTCAAGAGTACAACAAAGTCGGTGAGTTGAAATGTTCAAGAAACCAAGACTCCTATTGTCCAAATATACAAGAATCCAAGGCTACTAGAGTCGAAAGTTCGTGAATACAACAGTCGTAAAGATATCAAGAGTCCATGAGTTCAAGTATCCAAGAGTTCAGTAGTCCAAAAGTACAAAAATCCATGAGGCCAATAGTCATAGAGCCCAAGAGTTCGAGTCCATGAGTCCAACAATCTTGAAAGCCAAAATTCCTAGAGTCAACCAATTAAAGAATCCCAAGTGGTCATGGATCTAAGAATGCAAGAACCCAAGAGTCCGAGATTCGTGGAATTAAAAAGTTCCAAGATTCGTTGAATTAAAAGGAGCCAAGAGTTCAAGAATCTTCGAATCCAGGAAAACAAGAAATACAAAGCAACACAATTCACGAGTACAAAAGCCGAAACAAAGAGACCACTAGACCTAGAGTCTAGACGTAAAAGTCCCAAAGTTCAGGGAAAAGATTTTCATAATCAAATACAAGTAAAAATGTGAAAAAATGTAACAACTTCCCGCATACGCATGGCTACCAGATGGTTGACTAAACGCTGCCAGCGGGAAAAATATGACTGGCAGACATTCTGGTGACCGACTGCCTCACCGCTGCCAGTTATACAACTCAAACGATACAACCGTATCCACCAGGATTTTTCCACATTGAAATCTTTGACATTTTCAGCGAAGGTGAGAAGATGAAAACGCTCGGCTAACTTAGATACAGGCGACTTTGTTTTGTCAAATTGGATTTGACAACCGTCACTGAATCAATTTTGGTAGCCGTCTGGTGGCCATGGCTGCCCAGGTAGCCAAGTCGCTATGCGGGCTAACGTTCCAAGAGTACAAAAGTTCATGAGCTCAACAGCCAGAGAGTTCAAGAAGCCGAATGTTCAAAAGACCAATATTCCTAGAATCCAAGCAAGTATCCAGGGCTCCTAGTATCGAGAGTACGTAAATGCAATGTCCACGAATTCAAGTATCCAAGAGTTCAAGAATCCGTAAATCCAAGAGTGTAAAAGTCATAGAATCCAAGAGTTCCGAGAGCTTTGACAGTTCATGAGTACAGACGGCCTTTTAGACCGAGAGTGCAAGAGTATCAAATTACACAAATCCATGAGTCCAGGATTTCTGGAGTTCGAAAATTTCGCGGAGCCCGTTTCGCTTCAAACAAGAGCGATTGTGTCATCCAGCTGTTGGTCGTTTGCATTGGAGCACAATACAACGAAAAGTGGCCAACGATGGGGAACATTAGGGAAAAATTAGCCCTTCTGATGGATCCAAATGTTATCTAAAGAATTATTAAAATTACTTATCGTTTGAAATATGCAAATCGCAAGTGAATATCATCAGTTTAGTGAAAGTTTACAATCTGATAGATCACAATAAGAAAATGTTCGCTTTTTTTTTCGAGCTCAGCAGATGTTTAAACAAACACATTCTACCTCATAATATTGAACCATCCTTGATAGCCGACTACCCAGAGAAATAAATGCATGCAAATATAACTGTTATTAACAAGCTTGCGTTTTATATGATACATGGGGAATCAAACTCTAAATGCAAGTGTGCATAACTAATTTCTTATTTTTACGTTTCGTCTTCTACTCATCAGTGCACCAGAAGTATATGCTGAGCTGCTAAGGTCGCCTTACGGTTAAACATAACCTGCTAAACAGACGTACAGTTAATGCTATTTGTGAATCACTGAAGTGCCGAAAGAACGAAACTTTTTTTATGGCTTTCTGACCGTTAACAGGTAGTAGCTACCCGATCAGATGGATTATAAGAACTGGAGTAATTTATTTCAGAAATATTTTGTAACAAATTTTGACATATTTTTCGCTGGTAAGCTGTGAAAATAACAAAAACAATAACAAAAAAGACTCTAGCGGGAACAAAATCGTAACAGATTTAGAAACGTTTATATCACAATTATTACTGAATTTGATATAACTACAGAAGTCCGAAAGCAGAAATTTATAACAAATTAATAAATTAGTAATAAATTACACACTTAAAAAAAATCCTGTGTTTTTACATCTTATTAGATGCACATAAATGGAGCGTCGCAGTTCACGCAAATTCACGTGGAAGAACATTTAATGATGTGTCTAAAGCTCCATGACATAAAATTCATTGAAATAAAAAAAAACTGAATGCAACCACCGCAACTTGAACCGAGAATCATTGGAACGCGAGTACGTCTGTTAATTGACTGAGCCACAGACGCATGCATCTGTTTGGCTGGTAAACGGTGCATTTAAATTTATACAGTAGAACCAGCTAGCAGAACACAAGTTACAGTTGAAACCAGTAAAATTCAAGCTCATCTAACGTCAAGTCATCACAAATAAAATTTTCCGTCATTTGACAAATTAGGTCTTTATGAATTACATCGTATGAGGGATGAAGTCACCTGTAAAATTCAAATTTTTTCAGAGTGTAGATAGCGAATTTAACCCAGAAAAACTGTATCACAGCCAACTTTTAGCATCGTTTCAATCCAAAATTGTTGAATGATTTGTTTTTATTAAATAAATAATTTATTTAGTAATCTGGTTTCTTATTTTAATTTTTCAAAATTCTGATCTTTATATTTCGATATAAAGCAACAGAAGAACTCATTTTTCCAATTAATGAACGTTATCATAAGTCTTGCAAACGAAAATAAAACATCATAACTGATTTTGTTATTATATTGTTATCATAAGTTTTATATTTCATTTGTTGGATATCTCAAAATAACACAAATTGTTATACATATCAACTGTTGATATAATTATGTTATGATTTTGTTATGTGCATCTGATCGGGTATTGAGGGATTTTGGTACCGCATGGGTTCCGCTTTGTGTATGTCTTAACTGACACTGATCAGTAACAGTTCGGCTGAAAAGTTCGTATCGTTTAATAGAAACACACATTTTTTTGCCAAAATTCGTTTTTATTATTCAACAGCGATTATTGCGATCTTCCAACTTTTCGATACCATTTTTGTAGTACGATTTGTCCTTTACCTCAAAATAGGCCTCAGTTTCAGCGATTACCTCTTCATTGCTTCTAAATTTTTTACCAGCGAGCATTCTCTTGAGGTCTGAGAACAGGAAAAAGTCACTGGGGGCCAAATCTGGAGAATACGGTGGATGAGGAAGCAATTCGAAGCCCAATTCGTTCAATTTCAGCATGGTTTTCATCGACTTGTGACACGGTGCATTGTCTTGATGAAACAATACTTTTTTCTTCTTCAAATGGGGCCGTTTTTTTTTCAAATTTCGTCCTTCAAACGCTCTAATAACGCTATATAATAGTCACTGTTGATGGTTTTTCCCTTTTCAAGGTAGTCGATGAAAATTATATCATGCGAATCCCAAAATACAGACGCCATTACCTTACCGGCCGATTGTTGAGTCTTTCCACGCTTTGGGTTCGGTTCATCGCGTGCAGTCCACTCAGCTGACTGTCGATTGGACTCCGGAGTGAAGTGATGGAGCCATGTTTCGTCCATTGTTATATATCGACGAAAAAAATCGGTTTAATTTCGATATAACAGCTCCAAACACTGCTCAGAATCATCAATTCGTTGTTGTTTTTGATCGATTGTGAGCTCACGCGGCACCCATTTTGCACAAAGCTTTCTCATATCCAAATATTCGTGAATAATATGTCCAACACGTTCCTTTGATATCTTTAGGGTGTCAGCTGTCTCGATCAACTTCACTTTACAGTCAATGAAAATCATTTTGTGGATTTTTTTCACGTTTTCATCGGTAACAGCCTCTTTTGGACGTCCACTGCGTTCATCGTCTTCGGTGCTCATATGACCAGTACAAAATTTTGCAAACCACTTACGAATTGTTGCTTCTCCCGGTGCAGAGTCTGGATAACACTCATCAAGCCATTTTTTGGTATCGGCGGCACTTTTTTTCATCAAAAAGTAGTGTTTCATCAACACACGAAATTCCTTTTTTGCCATTTTTTTCACAATAACAAAAGTAGCTTCACTCAAAATGCAATATCTCACAAACTAATAATCAGACAGCTGTCTAATTTATACACGTATCTTTTGAAGGTTGGTACTAACTGAAAATGGTATGGATTTAATTCTAGTGGCGCCCTCTCATAGAAACGATACGAACTTTTCAGCCGATTTGTTACTTATATTATTATATGTTAGCTAAGTTTGCTTTTGCAGTTTAGAGTCGTTGTCTTAAATCATTCCCATCTTGTTAAGGAATAAATCAATTCTACCTTGTCAAAACAACCATTCAAATATTATATCAAACATGGCCACTTATTTGTCCTCCATTCAGCAACGCATGACAATTTCAAATCGAAATCAACAACAGCAACAAAAAAAATGGACACCAAACGACAGATCTCAGATCTTGTTCTGTTGTTTTCCGAAAAAATCATCATATGATTACGATAATAAGGCATCACTATTTCAACACACACAGACAGACACTTGTGCTGTCGAGATCGATGACAAAAGCCGGGCGCATGGAATTTTGAAGTAAACACAGCAGGCCGCTCGAATGGGGCGCTCAAGTGGCTCTGTTTGTTTTCCGACCGGTCTCCACCCGAAGCAACAATCCAAAGTTTTTCTTTTCATTAGGAAATCGTCAAAAATAATGCATCGGTACACAAAACGGCAAACCGCGGCCACTGGCTTCTTAAGGGTGGCATTTAGCTATCGATCGGTTTGGAGAGGGACCCGGAGGACGAACGTCCCCCCTAACATTCGAGATGCACTCAGTTAATAATTAAGAAATAAACATTGTTAAAAAATTTTCAACGAGAAGTAAGAGAACACAACAACAAAAAAAGGCGAATGACAGTAGAACCGAAACGGGTGGGAATTAAATTGTTTGTGAAAGGGGTAAAGTGTTCAGGGCCTCTTAGAGTCGATGATGATGGTTTCGGACGCTGGCGGAGAAGAAACCAGGAAAAAAATGTGTAAGCTTTGTTTCGGTCCACCCGAAAAATAGATATTGTTAAAAGTGATAGCTTTGTATGAATAGCTTGAGCAAATAGCTGCATTGATAATGAGCTTCATGAGAATGAGGATTCACAGCCGATCCGTCCTAGTGTAACTGGTTATGAGTTTACATTGTTCCGCCGAAGACGACTGCTGATGACGACACCGTCAATGACGTTAATTGACGGGGCAGTCGGTTTTCACACGAAACGAAGTAGGCTCTGCTTTTTCGACCCTTCCGACGTTTGACTGCCTGGAGATTCGCTGGTAGAACTTCCCAACTATCCACGTCCCGATTTCTATCGTTCGCGAGTCAACGAGTCACGCCGCCCGAAAACCGCAGCTGCGTTCGGGGCTGATAATTGACTTGATAGGAACTTATCATGCGCGCCTATTCACGATTTGACTTCAAAACAGGGCACGTTTTGACAGCTTCTTTTGTGTTGCCTGTCATGTCAACATTGCAACCGACAACAATCGGCAAGGAACGGCAGGGTGTGAAGCTGCCACCAATTAGGTTCCGATCGAAACACATCCAGGAAGTCTGGAAGTCACGGTCGGGAACAATAAAAACAGAACCCAAAAAAATTAAAAGTCACTACGTCAATAAACAAAAACTACGCACACACAATAATCAGCGACAGTGCGTCCATTTTCACGGCACTTTCTCCACTTTTTCATGGCCTGCTCTGATGGACATCTGTTCGGTCCGGGATCATGTCATCGAGGTGAGATCTGGTGAGTGTCTGGTTTTGGGGTGGTCAGTTTTCGATCATTTTTGGGTTAGAAATTGTTTTTTGCATGAAAATAGAAAAAAGGCTCAATTAATTTCCAGTTGTTATTGACTAAAAACTAACATTTTGATCACTTCTAGGTACATTGGAATTCGGAAGGTGAAACGGCATCGATGACCACACACCGACCGTTGACGCTCCGGACGGGGGCCAAACAACACACGTGCCGATGACGTGCATTTTTTTGCATCCGATTTCGAGAAAGTCACCCGTGGAAAACGTGGGCCGCGGTCGATCGTTGTTCGATCGAGGTCGAAGGGGTGTTCAGTGAGCCATGGTCACACGGCAGACACTGTCCTGGCGACACCAGCCCAACTTCAAAGCCGACGCGGAAAGGCGATGTATGTAGATGGAAGGCAGAGGATAGAATAATTTAATTATCGAACTCGTATTAACGAGGTGATGTGAAATATGGATAAAATTACCGTTAATAGCTACTAGTCACTGGAGCTGTTGTATGTGGACGATACTTAACACACCCAAAATATGACACAACTCGACCGAGACGGACACTCGAAAGAGACAGAGGAAGATGCAAACCGTGGAAAGTGTGTCTGCTGTAATTTGTAACATTTCGGGAATCAAGCCGAATTCATGATATTGACAAATCCAACAATATCCAAACATTTCATACATCAAAGCAAGCCACGCTAATTTGCTTGTCAAACACCGACCCTGGTTCCTGTTTCGACTAAGATCTTTTATTCAAGAAACGAATTTCTAAAATAATTCCGAAATTTTTCGCTCCATCGAATTTCAAAAATTTTTCACCAACCGGATGACCGGCAAATTGAAAAGTAAAACCGGAACTCGTTTGCCGGAAACAAAAGTGAAGAAAAAAAAATCAAAATAGCAACAACTCTATTTACCTAACCGTGAGATTCGGTCCAGATCCAGAGATAGCAAGACAAATGTGCTAAGCCGGTTAACCACTTGAGTAACAAAAGAGCCGGCCCAAGAAAAGCCGGTCGCTTTGAAGCACTTTCTTTTTTTTTTCTCGGAGCACTCGCCCGCACAATGGGACGACGACTCCGATAAAAAATGAACCGACATTCGTCAGTGCTCCTGGCTGGATTCGATCATTCGTTACACTTTTCATTCATTCATTTGAGGCCACAGGGCAAAAGGATAACATACGGATTTTTACGACTTACGGAACGTCCTTCGAACATCTCGGTAGCCGAAGAAGATTATGGATTAATCGTTTCTTTCATGGCTGGTAGGATTTTCTTTCATTGCCGGGAATGTTTCAAAATCGGGACCTCGAAGCTGTGTGTGTGTTTTTTTTGTTGTGCTAAATAGTTTATTTTTCGTTTTGCGTTTCACTCGGACCAGCAGCAGCTCCAGTCCAGGAATTACAGTCAGTGCATGTCAGTCTGCTGCCGCACGCGGGGTTTATCAAATCTAATTAACACGGGATTGTTAAAAGATAATAAATGTGGAATATTTTCAAGCGGGTTTTTCGGTTTCGGTTCGGGTTTTTTCTTCTCTCTCTCTCTGTTTTATGTTCAACAGGATACGGCTATTGCACACGTTTTGGTCGGTCAATTTTTTTCGTAGTGTTCCATCCATGCCGGTGTGAATTGGACTGAAAAAATTAACCCATCAGACCCGAACCGGTCGACAACATCGATGTCGATGCCGGCTGATCTGATGATGATGCAAAATACGCCACTCAAAAGAGACCACCATGTTTCAGTAATTCGAAGCTTCCTAAATTGTGGAACTGTCAAACATTCCTCATCTTAGTAAGCTTCGTTTTTTTTCTTCTGTCGTTTGCTACAAAATAGCGCCATGCCTACTTATGCAGTATGCAGTTTTCATATGCACCAGATTTAAACCGGAAGTTCATAAATTTTCTATCGCAGGAACAAAATCTCAGCGCGAGAATCGCATCAGCCGTCGTCGCCCGGCGAACAATAACACAAAACTATAGGGCACACATTCAACACACAAAAAAAACATAATACGACCTAGCTGCTCGCTCCTTGCGCTCGCTGATTCGTCAGCTATAGCAAGCAATTGCCGTGCGAAGGGTACAAGGCTGTAATGTAAATAAAATAAAATAATACACTTTCATTATTTTCCTTTTATTGCACGAAATTTGTCGGTGGTTGCTTCCCCTAACGCTGCTATTATTGCTACTTGGATGTTCGCAAATGTGCCTTCTTCGTCATCGTAGGGGATTTTTTTCCTTTACTTCTATTCGGAATGAAAAGGGATGATGAACCAGTTGCCTTGGGGGCTCAATCTGTGTTTCGGGCTGTTGCTCCTTCTTTTCATCATAAATATGTGCGTTGGAAGCGGCTGTCGATGTGTAGATTCGCTGGTAGTTGATTTTCATATGCTTGTATAATTTTATACGAAACCAGTTTCATTTTGTTATTCATGGAAATGGTCGTATTTTTGATTGGTTTATACATAATCATCGAATAAAGTCTCAATCCAGTATTTGGTCCTGGTCGTGGGCAATGTCACACCGAACACACGTGAAAGAACTCGTGCGTGCCTAGTTAAAAACAGAGGCTTAACATTTCTGTCTGTCATTCACTTATTTGGTTCAGCACTGTTTTCTCATCTCAGTCATTTGTCATTTCATGTCACGAAACTTGAAAATAGGACAATTTTCAAAATCATTCAAACTCCTAAGTTTCCAGCGCATCACAAAAAGCGAAGCGGGGCGTAAGTCGTTTTTCAATTCGGAACGCGAACAATCATAGTAAGCTGATATTTTTCACAAAGCAAAACCTTGAACTTTTATGGAAGTCTTTTAGTCACTCAGGAGCATTGGTACCAGGGATTGTTACCTCGTCAGGGAATATTAACAGTGAATTCTACATCCAAGAGTACATCCAAAAACGCTTATTGCAACTTCTAAAGCAGCATCCTCAAATCACCTAATATTGGTTAGATTTGGCATCTTGCCATTAATCAACAGTGACTAAGCAAGGGTTTCGAAGAAAATACTGTCATTGTGGTACCTCGTAATCCTCATTCTCCAAACTCTCCAGAGCTCTGATCGATCGTAAAATTTTGGACAATATTGATGGCTGACTGTCGGAAAACGGGAGAATAGTCGAAGTCGTTTGGAAAATTACAAGCATAAGCGGACAAACCCAGAGGAGAGAAATTTGCCCAAACCATGATACAGCATTTATTTTCGAAAACGCAGGTCTTTTTTATACGGGGAAACGCACGAAAAAAAGTATACATCCACATGACTTCGAAAATCCGTATAGCTATAGGAAAAAATTGTCTTAAAAAACTTTAGGATTTGGTATAATCTTGAGAAAAAATATTAGATTTAATAAGTTTTGAGATTTCCGAAATCGAAAAATAGAACAATTTTTTTTCTGAATGTTTTAGAAATACACTGAGGTCTCATTTTAACAAAAAAAAGCCATCTGTACGTGTGGTAAAATCAGTTAACCATTCATCTCGACAGGGAACATTAACAGTTAATTCTACGCTCAAGAGTACCTTCAAAAATGCTTGTTGCAACTTCTAAAACAGCATCCTAAACTCACCCAACACCCTGTTTTTGGGTGGAATTGGCATCATGCCACTACTCAACAGTGACTAAGCAAGGGTTTCGAGGAAAATAACCCAAGTAACCACGACGCATTATAATCCAGCATTATTTCGGCTTCAAAATTTCGTGAAAAGAAATTGATTAAATGCTACTGAATTGTAAACATAATTATAATGGTGTTATAAAGCTGAAAAAGGCGATTATTAGACTCTTCTAGGATCTGACAGATGAAGCAGGAATTATACATTAATAATGCAGTTATAACGTAAATGTCTACTTTATCGATGGCAACAATTTCAACTGTAGATTTAACATGCCATGATGCAATAAGAGTGCTTAAAAAATGCTTTGCAAACAAATTCAAATGTTAAAAAAATCTACTTAATGTTCAACATAAATGCATGAATATTAGGAGCTATATGTGTAGTTTTATATTTCCATTATACGTTGTAATCACTCCAGTCTGAATAATTTTTTTCCATTGTCTAGACTCGAACCCATGACGACCGTGACTTTCTGGCTTCTTAACTGGCACCTTTCACATGGAACTGTAAATTAACTTGATACTTTGCACTGTTTTTTTTAGAAATAAGAATCGAGCTGTTTTTTTTAGAAATAAGAATTGGCTTCAGATCATTACATTGTTTTTACATATTACTTATGTATAACAATTCTGAAAAAAAAAATCAATAAAATAATCTTGGAAAACTGTAGCATGTTAACAGTGTGATTGAATTCAGAGATACCAGGTCCTCCGACCATTTTGTATATCATTAATTTCCAATGCGTTGTACAGATTTTCAAAATAACAGATTTTTTCAAGAGAATACAAACAGACATAGATTCCTTGAATCCTCTAAGATTGCTTGTGATAACGTACAACAAATGTTTTTTCCATTCCATTTCATATTAGTGATAAACACAGATTTTTTAAAAATGTCCTGGCATCCCTGATTAAATTGAACTAATAAAAACAAATGCTACGTTATCGATCATCAACTTAACGCCCGCAGTTGATTTAGAATTTAACATTCATCGAGTAAACTTACATCCGCGTTGAACTAAGAAGATAAAAATTATCAGGTAAACTTATTCATACATCAACGATTTGTTTTTGATTATGCATCCATTTCAGCATGAGTCAAAATAACTATGCAGTTGTTCAATGCACTTTTGACGAGGAGGAAACATACCTTTGCGTATTACCTTCCAACTGGGTGAAAAGAAACGGTTGGAACAAGGGTATTCGAGATGAATTCACTGCATTGGAAGGAAGTGATCTGTGTTATTGGCCGGTAAAAGCAGCGGGATACCGTTTGTTAGAGAAGGCTAAGAAAAATCCTACGATTCATATTGACAAAACAGTGCTCGCCGCATATAGATGTAAAATAAAACGCATCGGAATCGATACGTATAAGAATGTAAGTAATTATTAATTTTTGGTTTGTTTATGTTACTAATAAACTTGATGTGAATCGCAGGCTGAAATGGAACAGAAACGGATGGAGATCCGCTCTGATACGGATGATTTTGAACCAAACAAACGCACTGAGCTTGACACAACAGCAGCAAAGTTGTTTTCCAAAATCCTCAAGCAGAACGTTGATGTCGCTGTAAATATTCCCACGACTTCTTCTCTTGGTTCATCTGTTCATATTTTTGAGGCAACTGCATCACAAAACAATTCAGAGATCTTTGTTGCGGCTTCAAATGACGATAATACCACGATGCCACTATCCGAAAAATTGAAACAATTCGAAGACAAATTGAATCTGGCAATGCTCACTCTATCTGAAGTAAATGAAAAACTGGACGTTGTCATTGATAAAGCGCAACAAAATATTTATATAGAAAATCTTCTGAATCAGATAATGATTTTACTTTCTCAAGCCAACGCAAAACTCGACATTCTTGCTTCTAATGAACAAGGTATCAACAATATGGAAGACCATCAAATTGAAGTAACAAAGTTTACTATAAATCCCGTCAGAAGTGTTAGTGAGCTAGAAGCATTAGAATTGAGATGTTTGGACGAAAAATTTGCCGAGAACGTGGTCAAATCAATGGCGAAGATTCATGGAAAGCATCGCTTTACAGGAAATGGTCGAACTGTGCGTTTGCAGTTGATTGATAATTTCGTAGATCGTAGATTTTTTCGTGATGTGTCTTGGACAGGTGTGAGTAAAAGCAAAGATGCAAACGGGAATCTAAAAACGAAAATTGCATTTTCAAAATACGACAAGTTCGTCAACTTATTTTTTCAAGTCATTCACCATGCAGATGAATTATTTACTTTGGAGGCTTGCCATAAACTTCTCAAGCAATGTATTAGAAATTCGAAGCAAAGATTAGAAGATATCAAACGACTGCGTACGCCAGTAGCAAGGAGTCGACGTTCCAATTACGCAAATGACTTACTTGATGATCAACAGAGCCAGCGAAGTGAAGACATTCAATGCGATACAAGTCAACTTGATGACGTATATGAACTCCAAGGAATTAACGAAGAATACCTTGAAGAGATGGTGTTTGATAAGTAGCTCGGTGGAAAATTTTAACGTTTTTTACGGCATATGCGAACTGTTTTTTTAATATTTGTTATGATACAAAACAAAATAAAGCATTTTTATTTTAATCATCACGCATATTCAGTCGATAGCAAAGTATGATGAAGGGGAACAAACAGTACTTCGCTGTTTATAACTGTGGCCACTAATTTACATAGAATTTGATCTATAGGATACATCTTCTGCGTTTTGTAGGTGATGTTTGATGAGTAAAAAACTAAAATATCCGTTGATGGTAGTGGAGCTGTGAACAGATTGTCGAATGTCGTTATCTCTGATCCATTAATTTCCTTTAAGGTTGCATAATTCATTGAAATAATAATCTTGTTCCTCATTAAAAACCATTTGTCCGAAAAAGATGTTTTCAATGTGAAATTTTCCGATAATTGAATGATCATAAACTTCTTACTATCATCTTTAAATGGTTTTTTGAAGCAGGGGTATTGCACCGAAATGTCCTCTAATTTATTACTATACGTTTTTCGCTCTGATAATCGATTTATAATTTGTGATAAAGGTAATCGTCCAGTTCTAACCAATCTTTTAATTTGATACAAATGGTTTTCAAACGGGTAGGATGATATCGACGGTAGATCACCGAATCTTTGTATTTCGTCTACAATATGGATCAAATTGTGAATATTGCTAGTGACTGCATTAAATTGTGTGTCATAGTTTTTGACGAAATTCTCGAACAAAATTTTGGCTGCTGGTAGAAAACGACGAAAATAGTTACTAGAGCAAATTGTAACCGCACAAAAAAGATTTAAAAAATTTAAGTAATAACTTTCATTGATAACCGGTTTCAGAATAATAACACCTATGTAATTTAGAAACGAAGCACATTCTGAAGCCTTTCCAATGGTTCACAGTTTGTATGCTGCGTACTGAACGATGAATTTCTGAAGGCAAACGAATTCTTTCCAGTTGCCCTGAAATGGTATTAATGACATCTTTAGGCCACTTAGCAGCATCCAGACCATTATGACCATCGCAGTATGCAAGAAGAAGTTTCTTCATAACACCAAGATGAAGTAAATGGAGTGAATCAGAAACAACGACATCTTCAACCATATTTATCGGTAGCTTTAGTAACGGAGTGATTACAGGTTGCCTTATTATCTTGCCATTTTTCCGGATCTTGTAATGTTGATAATGTTTCTCGTATTTTCGTTCTCGAAAACCGTAGTCAGTTCTACGAATTGCAGATATATTAGGAAATACGTTAATTCTTAGTAATGTTGAGTGAAAACCAATTGTGCAGCACTTCAAGCAGCCGTTTAAAGAGTTGAAATTTACTACTCCTACAATAGCAGATTGAGAGTTTTTAAAATCATACATTTTGAAAATACTATAAATAGTTGGTACCTTTTATAAATGCTCGAGAGGGTGAATCACAAATAAATGCACGAATCTTTACATGCAGCTTCACTCCTTTAATTATCAACCCGTTCTCTAAGATTGGAAGGATTTCACTCGCAAACGGTTCCAAAAATTCTTCAATTTTCTTTGGCTTTGAGTGACCGTGGAAGATACCAATCACCATGGGTACGATTTCTGGCATACTGTATATATTGGAGAGAATTGGCCATACTTGATCTGTTCCGTTATTGTACAAGGGCAGTCCGTCAATGTTAATGTTGATCGAAATAGAACGTGATTCTCGTAAATTCTCGAAGCACCGTTTAAGGCAAATTCCTGGAAAGGAAAGCAAATCTTCAACTAATAATGAAAATTCATCAGTATCGTTTTACCGATCCCTTGATGCCAATATTACCCTCCTTCAATACGTGTTATGAATGACTTATTTCGAGGCGTTGATAAAAGACGACGTGGATCCGTAGGTATGTTTGAATCGATTTGATTTAATTTGTGCAATAACGGGTTTAAAGCATGTTGACGAATATTGTACTGAATACTCCAGTTTCGCAAGAAAGTTTGAAGATCACTAGTCTGGTTATGACTTACCGATTCTTTCCAGCCCATTTGAGGTACAACAGTATTTTGATCAAAATATTTGTCATTTGAATTATCAAGATTTGAATCAATTTCTATACAATCATCTTGGGTGGGTACCAAGCAAAACGTTCTTGATTCATGATTTGGAACAGCACTGAAGTTGTGTGAAGTCAATTTGGGAAAATCAAATGCCGGATCAGGATGATTTGTATTGCAATTATTTATCGACTTACCGACAGGTTCTAAAAATACATTGGAAATTTGCATATAGTATAGCTTTTAATGAAGCGTTATATTCAACAACAATGCAAACGATTCTACTTTTTATCGACACCAAAGCATTGGATTAATGTAGCAATTCAATTACAATGCACTGTTATCATTAAAGTTTCGTAGCTTCAAAATATAGCATAGAAAGTCGATATATAGCACAGTGAAAAGTTGTTGTAAGATAATGTTTCATTACATTTTGATTGCAAATTTCAAGCACATTGCTTTAAAATATGCAGGATCAGTGTAATTATACTTTAACAATGTCGAAATAGAGTTGTAAATATGCAGTGATATAATGCACATGGTTACTTGGGAATGTCACTGTGGTACCTCGTGATCTTAATGGTCCAAAATTCTCCACTAAGTTTTGGGCAATATTGAGGGCTGATTGTCGGAAAACGGGAGAATAATCAAACATCGGCTCAAAACTACAAGCATAAGCGGACAAAACCCCAAACTACTGTATAACAGTCGTAATTTGAAAGGAGAAATATATAGATTAGAGGGTAAATTACCCCAATCTCTACGGCTAGTAAGCTGAAACTTGTTTTGCCCGAGACGTCAGTTTAGACATTATACCCCGGTGTAATAGCAAAAAGTGTTTTGCAAGTAGCATTGACTTTACGTCTGCCTAGCGGTTTATGTTGAGCCGTCAGGTCGCACTAGCAGTTCAGCAAAAACTGCTACGCACTGATATTTCAAAGACGAAACGTAAAATCAAATCAAAATAGGTATGCGCACCTAGCATAAATTTTGGGGTTAAGAAGAAAAATCTTTTCTCCTCCAAATTACCAAGTAAATAGTTGTCAGATCGGTTCAAGTCATTCAGAAGCATCGGTACCAGGGATTTTGTTAAGTAGCCATGACTATTTCAACATTTTTCACAGTTCATCTTCGACTCATTAGTGCATTGGCGGTTTATTTTGCCACCTAGCAGTTCAACATAAACTGCAGGGCAGATATTAAGTTTCTGCTATTTGCAGAACTCGCTAAAAAATCGAAGTGAGTTCCGTTTTTGGAGCTATTCTTCACTTTTACTGGTGCTTTCGGAAGCGGAAACCGGGGACTAGTAGAATTTCAAAACCATCTGGTATTATAAATTCTTAGAACTAAGAACTAAGAAAAGTTTGAAATAACGATGAAACTTTTTGAATTCTTTTCCGTAGAACCTTCATGACGCTTTGCTGTTATAAAGTTTATCACTAGAGTAGATGATAACAAAGTTTTATTGCCATTTCGTGATTATTTCCTCAGATTCTGCTTCTTCTTCTTCTTCTTCTTCTTCGAAGCTTATATTTTCCCCGAAAACGACGACGATGATGTAATTTCCAATCCAACATATCCGCCACACCGCCGTCCGACGTTTACTTTCGACGCGTGACACCAAACGACCGTATCGAATGATGTAAAAACAGTGCAAAATAAACAGCGACCGACACCGGTTTTCGCCGTTCCTGTCCTGACCCTTCGCCTAATCAGTCGGCGATTGACTGGCCCAGGAAAGGGGGAATAAATCATAATCCACACCCAAGTATCCGAAGTATCATCATTTACATCATCATCATCATCGTCGTCGTCAATGAAGAGCAGATCATCTTCGTTGCAATCGTCGTCGCTCATTTTGAATATTGGGCTGAGTGGCCCCTAGGCTCCTGTGAGAGTGCGTTGTTGTGACACGTGAGCTTTCACGCGTGAGCTGCAGTAGGCGGTTGTTTTCGGTACGTGAAAATTTTCAATCAGTGTAAGATTAAATTGTTATTTCACACCGGTTTAGATTCGCTACGGTGCTGGCGGCAAAACGTTGGCCGTTGTTATTTTTATGCTCTCTACATGGGAAGTGATTTTCCATTGATGCTGCTGCTGCAACCCCCTGTCCCTTGGCACTCGGCTCGGCTCACAATTGAATTGAAATTTTAATTAAATTACAATAAATATCGAGACCAACGGCCGTCCGGCCGGTTCCCGACTGCAGTCGAAATGTGGGAAAGTGAAAATTTTCCCGGACACGTGCTGTGGTAAAAAAAATCGGTGCTTGGGCAGGTGCGTGTACTGCGTCGTCGTCAAACCGGAGATTCCACCGTGTTTCTGGAAGGTAGCAAACCAAACGAAGAACCCAACTTCACCTGTCTTAGATTAAAGCATATTTGCCGATTCAGTTAGAACACTACGAGCGACCGAGGCAGGTTCCAGGCAGGAATTCTCAGCGCTAGTTGAATATCTAAGCGCAAATAATTCCACCTATTTACGGATCCCATTAGCCTTTAACGATGACAAGTGCAAATACAACACCGCGAACATGTTCCTTTCGTTAGAGTCTGACTGTCAAATTGAACGGCCAACTGCGATTGCCAATTGGCAGCTAATTGGTTTGCAAGGGAAAAACAGTAACGATTCTGCGTTGCGGGCCTGGGGGGACTGTCAGAGATGCCGGATGTCAGATTGGTGGTGTCGGTCGCGATCGAATGTCCCGCGAAATGCACCGAAATTCGGTATAGACTTTTGTTCGGAGTGAAAATCAATGTTTTCACGGTTCAATTTTCAAGGCCGGAGTGTTGACAATTGCATGATGCAATGGGTTCTCACTCGACTGCTCGTTTTTGAGTGCTCAATTGACAGTAACAATTAACTTCACTCACGTCACTAACTTTTCGCTCAGCTTATTAAATGTGTTAGTGTAAAAGTCAGGCGATTTACGTCATTTCATTACACTTCAGCTAGTGGTATATCTTTTTTCTGTTAGTTTCAACAGTACATGCTAGAGTTCTAGGAAGAACTGGTCATTTACTAATTCTATGTATCCGTAGAATTTGGTGACTTAATGTTATATATTCTCAAGGCACTAAAACGCGCAAAATCAGAGAAAAAGAATAAAACGAATTGACTGGCAAAATTCATTCGCAATGCTCTGGAGTCCGCATCCGACACGAAATTCATACTGAGTTTCACATGAAATTCTGAATGAACATTTTTATACCCGCTCGGATTCGGAATTCATTTCGAATTGACAATGAGGGCAGTTGGTCAGTTTACTGCTATTTCAGTGTCGCTTATCAGAGCCAATATGACAACTCTCACCCGAATTTTTACTGGTTATTTTCCCTGTGCATGTTGGTGATGACTGCACATTATACCAATACGAAAAGCAGGTACAGATTTTTGACTCTATTTTACAGTATTTGGTAGATGTAAAGTACTAATGAAATATATGCATTTGAACGAAAAATAATTTTTTTTCTATCCGAAATTTACGGCCTTGACAAAAACGTAGAAAATAGCTGACAGGTAGTCTTGGTGGCAGTGATGACATTTCACTAGAGTGATACACCAGCGTGTAAGTTTCATACCTACACTGAGGATACAGTCGGCGAACACCGCACAAAAATTAAAGTGCACTTCTCCTCAGTGTCGAATAGAGAGACTTTGAGTTCATTCGTAGATCGGACTTGTTTTTAGTAGTTGTTATTTTCGTTCGCTCTATTCCGTCAATGGTTAAACGGAAGAAATCGGGTTCCAGTCGGAAAATGCGACACAGGAAATTTACTAACGTTACAGCCAGTAAGGTCAGAACAGTACTCAAACTAAAACCACCCCCGCTAATAGTAAAGTCGATTCCCCTGATGAAATTGCAGCTGGATCTCCAGTAGAAAAGCATCAATGCACTGTTTAAACTTACCATAGTTGATACGAAAGTGATGCTACAGTCACAGGACGAATATGTGAAAGCTAAATCATATCTGAACGAACAAAATGCACAGTTTTTTACCCACGACATTCCGTCGGAAAAGCCGTTTAAAGCAGTGCTGAGACGTTTACCGATAATGCAAACCACCGACATCAATACAAA
This sequence comes from Malaya genurostris, assembly GCF_030247185.1. Lineage (NCBI taxonomy): Eukaryota > Metazoa > Arthropoda > Insecta > Diptera > Culicidae > Malaya > Malaya genurostris. The sequence continues at coordinate 14,647,279 of NC_080570.1, forward strand.
GCTGAAGAGAAGATACAAACTAAATCCTCTAGCAGTAATCGTCATCGCAAGGAAGCAACAAACGTACCTGCAGCACTTCCGCAAGGGAACAATAACGCTTGGTGCCTCAAAAGCCATGAAAGTGATCTGCAACGTTGTCATTTAGTGAGCACCGTACCGTGGAATGAACTTTCCAGAACTACCGGTAGGTGGACCGGAAAATGGCAATCAAGGACTTCAGTCTTTCTTCAGATTTGCATGTCAATTGGCCGATTTCTTTTGTAAGCAGACTCTGCAATTTTGCAGACTTTTTACAGGTTGTTGAAACTGTAATATACAGTCGTCCAATTTACAGACTTTTCAAATTGCGTCGGGCTTCTTGTTTAGTTTTTCTCGTCATACTTAAAAAATTTATCACTTGCATTGGAGGGTTTCTAATATCCGGACTTGAAAATTTTACCTGGCATCTCTGCCCAGGAGTTGGACAGTTGTTTTAACCCCTTCGCTGTCTGTTGTACTGAAGATTGCAGCATTTTTATATCAAAAATTAGAGCGAATAGAAAAGTAAATCGTCTGATGGATTAAAGGCAATTGCAGGTTTAAAAGGTAATGTTCTCTAGCAACAAGAATTATTTGTTTGCTCAATAAAAGCATAAACAAGTATGTACCTGTCAAAGACGACTGAATTTTTAGAGTAGGCGATTTTCAATTTTTTGTAGTAGTTTATTTTTATAGTAAATATTGATATTGTTTCGAGTGAAACACGAGGTTTATAAGACAAAGGCAGATATTCTGTTTATAAAAACCAATTGTCATTTAACGGCCAATTAAAATATATATTTGTCTGGTTTTCTGTGGTCTCGAAGGGGTTGAATCGATGCGAATGACAGTTTCGCTATCTTTGCGGCTTTTTGTCGCTATCCTGTCGCATCGCAATCTTTGTTAACCACCAGTGAAAATCACTATAGCAATCAAAACAAAATAATGCACTATTACACTCTCAGATCCAAAATATCAGAATTCTTCTTTAAAGGGCCTAATGCCGAATGTGAGACAACACATGATAATTTTAGAACCAGCTTGGAATCAATTTGACTTTCAAAAATTATTGGGTCGTTTTCGTTTCCTTTCGTTCTACATTTAAAATGGTACTACGGGGTTAATCTGGATCGGCCCTTTAAACAATATAAAAATATAAGATGCACAACCGATGAAACACATACACAAACTAAACAGCGTTTTATGGACACATATATCAGTGCTACTAGATTTACAATAATGATCACTTCATTTAGTACTTAACACGCACTTTCTAGTAATAATCGAAACCGAAACAGTTTTTTTGAAATATAACTATCAGAATTGTAATTAAACTAATGTTACGGATATCAAAAAAGCACTTGCTGGTGGTAATCTAAAGAAGAAAAGATTTTTTTTTCGTAGCATCATGAGAAAACTTGGCAAACTTGCCATACGCAATGAGATGAGAACAAAGCGCAATCAAGTGGATTAAAGACTGTCCCAGAAAGTATGGACGCACTTTGATTTCGCTGTAAATAATTCACAAGTGTTAGATATTCGAATTTGATTCGATATACTGATAATATTAGACTACAACAACAGAATATTATTCTCAACATTTGTTACTTAGCCATTGTAGACTAGCTGGCGCACCTTCTTGCGAACGTTCCTCATTAAATTCCGTACAGACTTCTTGGCGACAAGGTTTCGGTTGCCGAGACATGTTTCCTAAGATGCGCCTTCGTTAATTCCCAAAACTCCTCAATTGGTCGAAGTTGTGGGCAATTTGGTGAATTCATGTCTTTTGGGACGAAAGTGACATTTTTGGTAGTATACCAGTGGTAAGAAGCAAAATCTGGCCAGAAGACAACAGTAGAAGTCGTTTTTGTAAACATTCCTTGATGTATATTTCGCTGTTCATTGAAGCAGTGGTGATGAAGGGTTTCAAAATCTTACTGCCGCTACAAATTGCTTGCCAGACCATAGCTTTCTTACCAAATTTTTCGACTTCAATCGATGTCTAGGACTGGTTTTACACTTGCCCTTCTCGCACCGTATAATATTGCGGTCCCGGCAAGGATTTGTACTCGAGTTTCACATAGGTTTCGTTGCCCATGATTATGCAGTTCAAATTTCCAGCAAGAATCGTATTGCACAGCTTTCGAACCCTCGGCCTGATCGATGCTTCCTGTTTCGGACTACGTTTTGGTTGTTTCTGCTTCTTATAGATTCGAAGATTCGAACGTACTTTAGCACGAAGAACATTTGACTTCGAAGTGCCCACTTTTTGGCCACATCTCGAACTGAAACCTCCTTCTTTTGCTCAAACGTATTCATTATACGTTTATCCAACTGAGGGTTGGGAGGACCTTTTTTTTCGACCCGTTTTCAGTTTATCCTGAAAGGTGTTATTCTCACCGAAATTCCTGATTGCATTTCGCACGGCTTTTTCACTTACTCCCTCCATTTTTGCTATCTTTCTCAGTGACAGCCCGCGTTCTCTGCACCATTTGTGCACAATTTTTCGACGTTATTCTGCTGAAACAAACTAATGAAAACGAATAAACAACTGCAAAAGTGGTTAGAGAAGAGTGCAAACAACAGGACGCAGCCATAAAAATTGACAGATTCTGAACCATTGCGAAATGGCAGCGGTTTTTGCTTGCGTTCATACTTTCTGGGACAGTCTTTAAGGAGCAAGACTCTTTGCGAGCGTATGAGTAATGTCAACAATGTGTGTGTATGTGTGAAAACAAATTCCTGCGCTTCTTTTCCTGATTTTAATCAATAAAACTTCCATATAGCTGAAAAATAAACAAATCAGTTCATTCAACTTAGAATTGCAATTGAAGAAAAGCGAAAATCTTAGTCTAAAACACTTCCGCTTTTCTGAAAATTGCTCAAGAAAAATTATTTCAGTTTCAGCTTACTTCCACTAACACACTTGATTAGCAAATTATTATTATGAATTTTCTCTTGCTGAAATTATTGTGAAATAAAGACTTGCGTACCTTCTATTAGTAATCCCGCAAAATACAAACCTTTAATTAAACACGCGAAAGTCAATGGATGTGGAAGGTTGTCGTAAAACTTTTTATTTTTCCGGAAAACTTTGTTTACTTTGTGTAGCGCAATCTAATATAAATGCATTGAAGCGGTGTTGCTAACTTTTTTTTATTGGGGAATTAAAATCTACACTCAGAAAATGTAAGCAATTTTCCATCAAACATTGATGAAAAATTAATCAAAACTGATATTTCATCCAAAAAGTCAGGGTTAATATTTCGTTTGAGAATGAGTTATTGCTAAAAAAGATTGTATTAACCGCAATCGTTCAACCCACTTTAATAAACTGGTCGCACTGCACATATATAAACACATTGGTATGACATACGTACCAAATAAAAAGTACGTAATATACAAATTACCAACACAAGCAAACTTGGTTTACATTTGATCCTTAAGTGCAATCTTTCATCAGCTTTAGAAGTTTTCAATCGTTGATTAAACAAGTGAAAAGTGAACATTGTAAGGGGGAAGTAAGGGATAATTTGAATCAAAAAACACTTTTTTTTGTAAGTTTTTACGGAGAAACAGCTTAAGCAAATCTATTCAAACTTTTTTTTATTTTAAAGCATCACTTAAAGAATATTTTGTTAAATTTTCGTATACTAATATTGAAAAATAAGGCGGTAACAGAGCACCCAAAACCTCTTTTGAGAATCACGTTGCCATAATATGAAAATTGCATAATATGAAAATACCAAGAAAGTATGTTCCAAATTGAAAAAGAGTGCGTTAAATTTATTGTTCTCAAAAAGTGAGCAAACAAATATTTTTGTTAACTTACACTAAATTTTGACACAATATTTTTGAATTGTGAAACTACAAGAAAATGTAAAAATAAAACGAATTTCGGAAACTATTTATCCCTAATAGGAGCCGTCACCCTACTGCAGAACTTCTACCGCTATGTGGACCCAACTTCAGCGATGCAACACGCATTCGAAGCAAATACTAGCTTTGGGAGAATTTGTCTTTCAATATGGATTTTAGATCGTTAAAACTAATGCTGTGTAACGCCCATGCCACCCTGCCCAAAGTACATGGAACTGCTTGAATTGGCATCACGTGAAGAGATTGATATAATGGTGATAACGGACACGTTTCTGAAACCGAACATGAACTCCAATCTTCCTGGATACAGCCTGGTACGGTTCGATCGCACCCAATTTCAAATGGGGTCGAGTTGCTATCGCGATCATAAGACCAATAAATTTCACCGCGCAACCGCACTATTTAACTGCAGTAAAGTAGCCTTTTATGAGCACCAACAATTCTTATAGCTCTATATCTGCAAACTGAAAGCTCATCTGTTGTAAAACAATCAGAATTCAGCATTCAGAATGCACACTAGTCATAAATAAGCATTATCTATGAAGAGTCGTATATTTTGCCAGAGTCGGCCCTAATTCAGTCTCCAGAGTGATTGAAATGCCGATTAACGATTATTTGCAGTCATAATGCGTCATTAGAATGTGATCATTGGTAACCTGGGTAGTGTTTGCAGCCTGTGGCAATGCTACAACGGTAACGGTATGGCCAGGAAAGTTCGCAACGATTTAGTGAAACTAACTCAACGCCAAAGTCTAAATGTATCTGTTGGATCGTTGTAATCTGTTGATACAAATGATGAGGAGGTTTTATGCCTGCTGGAGAGAGATATTGCCAAATTTCATCTCACCGAGCTTTTCCCTGCTCCCGAATAAATGAATAAACATTGATGTGTTCCTGACCTACTTAGATCTACCGAAGCCGCTAGCCTTCCAAGAGTTAAGTTCCAACCATTACCCGGTCATCCAGCGGCTACTCGTGGCCTCGTTCGAATCTACACGTCAGCAAAAGTTATGCCATCGCCTAAACCAGGATCCGACCGCTTCTTATTTGCTATGAGTAAGCTCTTCGAAAGGATGATACAATCCTCGATCATGCCAACTCCAATGATGTAATTTATCCTGTCCAGTTTGGATTCAGAGCCGGACGTTCCACTACTCAACAGCTGTATAGAGTAATGAAAATTGTTCGCTCAAATAAGGCAGTGTCTAGGTGTACTGACACATGGGACTCATCTACAAACTCTACCGTCCGATTTGCTTAGTAAAAATAATAAAAAATTACCTTTTAGAATGATCATTCGAAATCTCACTGAATGGAACATATTCTGAAAAATTTCGAATTTCGCCAGGCGTTCCTCAGGGGAGCTTACTGGGTCCAGTGTTTAATAACATATGCACTTCAGATATCCTTCAGATGCCATGTTTTCTTGCATATAAATTTGCGTGTACTGCAAAGCTCAATTTATGTGCATATTATAAGATGTAGAATCGCAAGGTTTTTTTTTGAAAACATTTGAAATCTGATGCTGTTGGTGATGCTGATTGTTTCACACGTCACTTTTCTGTTTTCAATTTGTCCCTCGGTCAGTTCATGCGGCACCCACTTCCCACACTTCGGAATCTTCTCCATCGCTTGTGGAATGCTTGGAAAGGCTGTCTGCTAGCTGTCAGTGCGTTTTCATTTTCCCTTCATCCACTAATGCTTGCGATTTGGCGTTGTCAAACAATTTTCACTCATCTGAGCGTGCGATGGTCGAAATCTCTTCCTTGAAATTCTCGAAATCGCGTTTCACATGTTCGAGGTGCTAGAACATGATGATCTAAACGTCGTTAAACATCAATGAAAATTCACGTTTAAAAATTGGATTGCTAAGTGGCATTTTACGGTGACACCAGAAATGTTTGGTTTCAGTTCGTCTAACCGTGCACAACTGCAAGTTTTTTTTTCTTTTCAAACAAGAAAAAAAACTTCAGTCCCATTACCAAGTACAAGAAAAACAAAAACCGCCGCGTCCAGGCCAGGGACCGGACCAACAACAGCATGATTATTATTCTTTCTTCTCTCTATAAACATCGTAAAACGTGTACCGAGCTGTTTACACTTTTTTCGGCCATTTCTCCTTCTCTATACTCCAAGAGGCAAGCAGACTCAACTGCGTTGAAGTGGCGGCGGCGGCGGTGATACATTGGAAGATTTTCATATTTCTTTCTGTCCCTTTTATCATCAGGTGCGACACGACACCGGCCAGGGCCAACAGTTCGAACTCGCTTTCCTAGGCTCGAAACTCTTTTGAGATGGTTGTTAATTTATTCATGTTCCCTAGCCCAGAGTGACGGAGTGGAAAAGGACGAATCCGGAACCTCCGTAAATCTACCTGGTGCAGGTGCAACATCTTTACATTTTTTTTCCGTTGTGATACTGCGGCATCTCGGCTCTGGTGTGCCGCCTCATTCAGCATCGCCGCCGCAACGAGGGTGGTCTCGGCGGAAGGCGGCTTTTCGCGTCCAATTTCTTGTTTTTTATTGCACACACCTACTCCTGCGAGGACTTGAACTGTAGACAACGTTTCAACTATTTACAACTTGGCGATCGATTCAAGGCACTCTACAACTGCCAACTGCTCCCCGGTCCTACCAGCCCAAGCCGGACGATATCACGAACCGGCACACGTTCGGTAATTACACGTAATGATGAATAATGGCGTGCCCCATTTCTGTTCGCTTCCGCACGAGACAACGATTTTCTTTGATGGGACCAAAGTGACACATGCGGGAAAATAACCGGAGTAGTACCGTGGGATCCAGATTAGCCTACTGCGCGTTACACGGTGCGTGTGCAGTGCAGGTACAGTCAAAGTAAGTGCGACCTGGGGTTTGCGGGTGACATCATTTAACCATTGATGTCACTCGAAATCGCTGGACTGCAGTTGGTTTTTTTCTTTCGTTTCCAGAACAGAAAGCCTTCCATTGATGGCGTGGTGGTGGTCATCAAGTGACGAGCCGTCGTCGCTGACCTCGCTGAAAATAGGGTTAAATGAATTTGTAAAAGCCGGAAGTGTACCAAACGGGGAACAGTTTACGACGACGACGACGACGACGACGACGACGACGACGACGACGATGGTGACGTTTGGGTGTGGATCCGCACGTTTGGGTTATTAGCTGTCTCACGGGATAGCGCTTTTGAATAATTAATGACATAACGATGGTCATTGTGGTCACGTGACCTTTGCTTCGAAAATTATGTCATATTATTTTCCAATTTCATTGCATAAATCACGCAGTGTCTGTTGAATTTACATTATTTATGTGTTATTGTATGTTAGGATACGTTTCACCGAACACATTTCTGTGCTGAAATGTCGAAAGTATACTCGAATGTAGCTTAGCTTCACAAACACTATATACTCGAATGTAGCTTAGCTTAGCAAACAGACCGCCAAGCTAAAACAACACTTTTTCAAAAACCTGTGTTTTCCTCAAATTTTCTAAAACAAGTGGCGTGCCACTTCGTTCCGATACGACAACAAAGCCCTCTAGCCTATCACTTAAATTTTTCAATAAAATAGTTATGTGCACTTCGCACTAACCGGTACCTATGCAGTACTAAAACTCCAAAATAGCAACTTCTGGCAGAAACTTCAAAAGAGAAACAATCGCATTTTTTCCTTGTCATTCAAATCAATTGTATATTACATTGGATTACAAAAAAATCACAGCACAAAACAAAATTTTTGAGTACTGTGATTTGAAATATCACGTCAGCAATTTTACGTCGGAAATATTACGTCAGCAATTTTACGTTTGAAATTTTTACGTTAAAAGTGTTTACGTTAAAAATTTTTATTTAAAAATGTTTACGCCCGTAAATTTACGTCAAAAACTTTTACATCAGAAATATTACGTCAAAAACTTTCATGTCAGTAAATCTACACACTTAGAAAAATTTACATCCTTATAAATGCACATAAAAGGAGCGTCGTGATTCACTTATACTCACAATTCAAAACATGTAACGATAAGTCATATAATTAACACTTAGAAAAATTTACATCCTTATAAATGCACATAAAAGGAGCGTCGTGATTCACTTATACTCACAATTCAAAACATGTAACGATAAGTCATATAATTAACTTCACAGTTATCCTAGCTGAATCTTACATCAATACAGACGCAAAATTTATTTTCACATGTTAGAAGATGTAATATTGTGTCATCACCGAATGGATTATGGCATGCTTGAATTTACGTCGAGCTTAAAATTTAATTTTTTCTAATACCGTTTTCGTTTATTGATCAGAGCAGCCCGGAAGCTGACCCAGAGTAGCCAAAACAACGTTTGATATGTTTGTTTTAGCAACCTGAGGTCGCTCTAGATCGGACTCCAATCGCGTAGTTTCGCTCTGAAAATTTTCTCGGGTCGCACCACGCATCCAGCCGAGTTTGTTTTTTTTTCTTTTTTTCATGAGTTGTTGTTTAGGGCGCGTACCACGTGTTCGTTTTACTCGGAGTCAGAGTAGCCCGCGTCTAGGTTTAAAAACGAAAACGGTATAAGAGTGTTCTTACGTAGTTTTGGCGAGGGAAATGCAGCCTATAATAAGAAATAAATTTTGCCGTAAAATGGTTTGCTATAAATTTTTACGTGAAAACGTTTGCGTCTGAAATTTTACTTCAAAAATATTTACGTCAGAAATTTCACGTAAAAAACTTTGTCTAATTATTACGTCAGAAATTTTACCCCGAAAATTATATGTGAAACATCTTTACGTTAGCAATTTTACGTAGTAAAACTTCACGTCAAAAAATATTAAGTCAGCAATTTACGTTAGAAATTTTTACGTAAATATGTTTACATCTGGAAATTTACGTTCTAAATTTTTACGACTGAAATTTTACGTAACAATTTTTTCAACAGCAATTTTACGTCAAACTTTTCGTCCAATTTTGGCGAGGGAAATGACTCAGCTTGTAAAAAAGAAATTTTTACTTTAAATTGTTTACGTCAGAAACTTGATGTCTGATTTCTACGTCTGACATTTTCACGTCAGCAATTTTACGTCAAAAATTTTTACGAGTAATTGTTCGTCAATTATTTGTGTCAAAAATTCTTACGTCAGAAATTTTGCGTCGAACATTTTAACGTTTACGTCTAAAATTTCACTTAATCATTTTTCCGCGTCAAAAATTTATACGTCAAAAATTATAACGTCTAAAGCTTTACGTCAAAAATATTTACGTCTGAAATTTCGCGTTAGCAATTCTACAATTTCGTTCGGCACGTCAGAAAAGACATTGCACTTCGTTGCAAAACAAAAAGTGTTCTGTAAGTAGCAGAAACTTTACGTCTGCTTAGCGATTCAAATTGAACTGCCGAGTTTAGCACGAAGCAGTTCAATTTGAACTGCTCTGCACTGATGAGTCAAAGACAAAACGTAAAAATAATGAATTCTACATAAGAAAATGGTGTCTAATTTTCAGGTCGGAAATTTTCATGTCAGCAAGTACTCAAGTCTAAAATTATTATGTCAGCAATTTTACAACATACATTTTTACGTCAGCACTTTCATGTCGTAAATAATTATGTCGTGAAATATTACGTCTGCGAATTGACGAAAAAATTTGACATCAGTTATTTTACGTCGTCAGCAATTTTGCGTCAAAACTTTTTACACCAGCAATTTAACCACAGACTAACAGACATGACAGTATGAGTAAATTCTTATAAAAATAATGTTTCGTGATGCACTAGTTCTACCTATATTGTACTGCGCGAACTATTTACTATCTGTACACTCCTTGTGTTATGTAAAAGTTTTTTTACTAGTTGGTTTCCCCTCGTTTGTCAACACCGATCAGCTGCTTGCAGGGATGCCTGATTTCATCAAAATATTTGAAAATGAATCGTCACAATAAATTATTGGATTACATTGATAATATATTTAACTTTTTCGCGATGTTGTAAGGTAACCATTAATTTGACTCAACGTTGTTCATCTAGACTATTTTTTATTGTGTTGGTAGTTTTCACCAGAAATTAAGTGGCGGCAGACCAGAATCAAGTAAATATTGTAACGAAACGGGTTCGATTTTGTCTTGCGTTGGAGGATGAGAAATAAGCACAATTATGTATATAGTTTTGGCAATATGTATTAAATCCGTATCCTGCATGAAATTCGCATGGACGTATACAAATCAATACATTACAGGTAATTCTGAATGAATGGCAACTCGGTTGGTAAATGAAAAAAATAAACACAGTCAAGATGACAGACAGGATGTATTGCCAAGAAATTTTTCGCTCGAAAATTTTACGTTAGAAACATTTACGTCTGAAATTTTACGTCAAACATTTCACGTCAAAAATTTTTACATCAGAAACTTTTTGTATAATTTTTAGGTCAAAAAGTTAACGTTTTTATGTTAGAAATTTTTAGGTCAGACATTTCACGTTAAACATTTTTACGTCGTAAAGTATTACGTCGGGAAATTTTTCAATCAATTTTTCGAGTAGTATTTTCGGGCAGATTTCCAAGCAGATTTTTCGAGCAGTTGTTTAAAGTAGATTATCGATTAGTTTTTTTGAGTCGTTTTTCGAGTAGTTTACGATGCAGTTTTTCGAGCGATTTTTCAAGCAGTGTTTTCGAGCCAAGTATAGATACGTTTTTCGAGTAACTTTTGCAGTAGTTTTTCGAGTAGTATTTTTGAGCAGTTTGTTCGAGCAGCTTCCGAACAGTTTTTAGAGTAGTTTTCCAAGTAGTTTCCGAGCTGTCTATTCGAGCGTTTTTCTTTCGAGGAATTTTTTCATTCATATATTCAAAGTTTTTCGTACAATTTTTACGAGTTGTTTTGAAGTACATTATTTCGTCATCGTCAGTCTTAAAATATTTCGTCAGCAATTTTACGACAAAAATTTTAACGTCAGCAATTTTACTTCGTCAATTATTAGGGTCTACACGAACATGACATAACCTCACAAAATGAACTTTTTTTCGACAGCCGCCGGTGGTTTGTTTACAGTTTAAAAGTTCATCCGATGTTCATCGTCTGATTTTAAAAATTGTAAGTCGCCTCACACTAAACAGATTTATACAAATATCGCTCCTTGATTCTGGAAACGCATACAGGGCAATCGTTTTAGGTCTTTTCACTGTGGAACACGTTTTAACAGGCACTTTTTCGCCATTTTTTAATTTGCAGTTGCAAAACAAAGCAAACCACCGGCAGCTGTCAAAGATGAACTTGCGATTCATCGGCAGTTCATTTGTTTCGTAATTAGGTTTTGCACGGCATCTCTGCTACTCGCTTCCAGCCGCTCCGCAGACCATAGAGCGCGCATACAGATACACAACTTGTCACAGATTATAGACAGATACAATACCACAATGTGCTTTTGCTGCACTGACTCAATCGTTCTGCTTGGAGGGCTCGTAGTGAAAAGGTGAAAGAAGACAGTGTTCATATCAAAACTGTTGAAAACCTAATAATCTAGAAAGCAAAAGTAAATGAGCAGTCCTTACTTCCTGTGACTAACGGCCAAGTTATTTTAAAAGCCAAACCTTCATTCCCACAAACCGTAACTCGTTGATTTTTTTTTATTTCTTCAATCTTTAAACGAAGAGCGAACCACTGCTCTGCAAATCCTTCAGCTGTAAGTTTCGCATGACCAAAACGCAATTGACAGCAATTACTAAACATATCCTGCCAAACACAAAAAGTTGGGTTCGTTTTCGAGCTCGGTGGATGGAATCCGACCAGTCCCACGACGAGTTACAAAACCGCACCACAAGCACTTGCTCGTGTTCTAATTCCCACAAGAGACCAATCGAAATAAATTGCATTCAGCGCGCTCAATTATTCATGGGAAAAATCGTACAAGGCAGGTTGATCGTGGAATACTCTCGGAAATAAAAAATTCTTCTCAACTCTGATGATGATGATGATGGGAAAGGATGATTATCTCACCCTTCCGATTGTGGAAGGAAAATTGAAGCTCGAGCTCGCTTTTTTTCGAGTGCTTTGCGACAAACGGTTTCCATTGTTACGATTGGAAAACTACAACCACTCGAAACGGTGTCGAGCTCTTTGCTTGTTCCGCAGTGTGGAATCCGGTATTTTCGTTCAAATCTGAACCAATCTGAAGACTAAGAAACATAGTCACTATTAATTAGCTAAATTCCCCCCGGGGTGGTGGCAATCAATTTCATCATTGATCCTTGCCTTAGTCGTCCAAGCACTTCCATTAACCGATTGATTCCCGCAACTCGAAACTTCCTCAAAAACAGAGCCGCAGCATTTATCTTTCTGTTTGTGAAAGTACTCAGATTTCGGCCAAAATCGATGACTTGACCGACAGCAGACTGACTGACTGACCAGAAGGCTAATGAAGAAAAGTGGCAAGGATTCATTCTCATCACTTTTTCTGCTGAAATCCGACACAAAAACCGAACGCCCATAAATCGACTAATGTACTACTGATGGGAAGTGGCGGCGGCAGTTGGACGAACGGGTGGAAGGAGAATGGACAGCATCGATTTCATAGTTCGCATTTATTTGATTAAATTTTCGGACTTTGTTTGTTCGCACTCCAGTGTGCCTCTTTCCAATGTGTGTGTATGTAAGTAGATTGCAAATGGATCACACTCAAAGATGATGCATGTCGGACGATGCAGCCACCCTCCCGTCCCGTTCTCGTTCCCGTTCTAGTCAACGGTCTTGCTCTTAATGCTGCTGGACATGGACACTCGCGATAATCCTTGGCTTCAATTACGCTAATTGATTGTCCGACGATTTGCTTGCTGGGCGCAGAAGGCTTTGACTTTGTTGAAGTGAATTCAACGAAAACCGCCACCACGTCGCCAGTTGCCAGTTTGCGGCAGCCTACTGCGTCCGCGGTGCCACTCCTTGTGATTAGGAAATGTGTGTTCGTATGAAAGAAATTTGATATTTTTCCGCCAAACTCGACTGTCGAACTGCTGATGAGACTCCATTTTGAAATTGCGCCGAAAACAGGCACCTTTTCTAATGGGGTTTCGAACATTTTCTTTTGTCAAGCCCATCCCATGCGGTATCAGATTACCATCGCACCAGTCATGAAGGAACCCAACGGAGCAGTTTAGGCACTGCTCAGATGGTAGCCGTCCTTATGACTACCTGTAATAAGCATAATATTGGAAGATAAATGAGATTCGCTTGACATTTGAAGTTTGTTTTTAAAAAATCAGTAGATTGAAGAAATAATCGATCAGTTTCATTTTGACTATACTATCCTGATATGAATGCTTTTTTTAAAAAATCATTAAACTGGAGTTCAACAAAATTATTCTAAAAATGGTTCATACAAACTTAATTTTATTGCTGAATCTCGGCAAAAAAATGCCGAGATTCGCACAGCCGAGAGATCGGTAACCATCTCGGCTAAATAATAATTACTGAGAATCTCGGCAATACCAAATTTGTTAACGGTCAATTATTGCCGAACTTGTCAGCAGCAATCTTGCTGTTATAGTGTCTTATACCATTCGACTCAATTCGTCGAGTACGCAAAATGTCTGTGTGTGTAACGTTTTTTTGCACTAACTTTTCTCCAAGATGGCTAGACCGATGTGTTAATATTTTATACCATCATAGAAAAGGGCGGAAAACCGTAAAAAAAATTCTAAATCGACCTCAAATCTTCTCCAATTGATAGTTTTTATCAGTCAAACAGTCAAACAAACCGATTTCGGTTATTCTTTCAAGAATCGAAGAAAACTATTTTGAAAAATACCACAGTATTATATATGAATGCTCAGGTAGGCCGGGAGGCAATGTACAGGCCCGTGATCGGGATGGAGAGCCTGCACGACAACAAACGGTAACAAACGGCAACGGTCAACGATGCGTAAACTTTGCAGCACCTTCTTCCCCCGCAAAGATATCCACAAAGCCACCTGGAGATCATCTGATCAACATACGGAAAATCAAATCGACCACGTTCTCATCGACGGGCGATTCTTCTCCGACGTCATCAATGTCCGCACTTACCGCAGTGCCAACATTGATTCTGACCACTACCTTGTCGCGGTTTGTATGCGCTCAAAACTATCGACGGTGCACAATACTCGTCGCACAGGAACGCCGGGACTCAATCTCAAGCAGCTACGTAGCATTCGTACTGCAGAGGAATACGCGCAACAACTGGAGTTAGTGCTACCAACGGAAGAGCAGCTTGGCGCGGCGACTCTTGAAGACGGCTGAAGGAACATAAATTCCGCCGTGAGTAGCACTGCTACAACCGTTCTAGGTACGAGGTTATCGAATCGAGGAAATGACTGGTTTGACGGCGAATGTCAGCAGTTGGTCGAAGAGAAGAATGCAGCAAGGGCGAGGATGCTGCAACACCGCACGAGGGCGAACGAGGAACGATACAGACAGGCACGGAACAGACAGAGCACAGTTTTCCGGATGAAAAAGCGCCATCAGGAAGACCAAGATCGCGAAGCTATGGAACAGCTGTACCGCGCAAATGACACACGGAAGTTCTATGAAAAGGTGAACCGCTCACGTAAAGGCTACACGCCACAGGCCGAAATGTGCAGAGATACCAGTGGTAACCTTCTCACGAACGAACGTGAGGTGATCGACAAGTGAAAGCAGTACTATGACGAGCATCTGAATGGCGAAGCACAAGATACAGAGAACGGTACAGGAATCAATCTGGACGCACGCTCAGCCGACGACAGATTCCCAGCACCTGATCTGACGGAGATAAGTGAGGAGATCGGCAAGCTGAGGAACAACAAAGCTGCGGGCAATGGCCAGTTACCAGGCGAGCTGCTCAAACATGGAGGAGAGGCACTGGCTAGAGCGCTGCACTGGATGATTTCTAAGATTTGGGAGGAGGAGATTCTACTGCAGGAATGGATGGATGGAGTGGTATGTCCCGTCTACAAAAAGAGAGATAAGCTAGATTGTTGCAATTACCGCGCAATCACATTGCTGAACGCCGCCTACAAGGTACTCTCCCAAATCCTTTGCCGTCGTCTATCACCAATAGCTAAGGAATTCGTAGGGCCGTACCAAGCGAGATTTACTGGAGCCCGCGCCACTTCGGATCACATATTCGCGATAAGACAAGTACTCCACTCCGGATAAACTGCCGCGATTGGTCAAAGCAACGATGGATAGAGTGATGTGCTACGTCCGAGTATCTGGGACGCTCTCGAGTCCCTTCGAATCTCGGAGAGGGCTACGGCAAGGTGATGGACTTTCTTGTATCTTGTTCAATATTGCCCTGGAAGGTGTGATTCGAAGAGCGAGGATCGACACGAGTGGCAATCTTCCGAAAGTCCGTACAACTTTTTGGCTTCGCTGAAGATATTGATATTGTAACACGTAGCCTTGAGATGATGACGGAAACCTACGTCGGACTGAAAGCTGAAGCTAGGCGTATCGGACTGGCCATAAATGCGTCGAAAACAAAATACATGAGAGGAAGAGGCTCCAGAGAAGAAACACTACGCCTCCCACCACGAATATTGATAAACGGTGACGATATCGAGGTGGATGACGAGTTTGTGTACTTGGGCTCACTGGTGACCGCCGATAATGACACCAGCAGAGAAATACAGAGACGTATTTTGGCAGGGAATCGTGCGTACTTTGGACTCAGAAAAACCCTCCGATCGAAAAAGTACGCAACCGCACGAAATTGACCATCTACAAAACGCTCATTAGACCGATTGCTCTCTATGGCTACGAGCCTTGGACTATGCGGGCAGAGGACCAACGCGCCCTCAGTGTTTTCGAAGGAAAGCTACTGAGAACCATCTATGGCGGAGTGCAGATGGGAGACGGAACATGGAGACGGCGTATGAATCACGAATTGCAACAGCTGCTAGGAGAATCACCCATCGGACGTCTACGATGGGCTGGGCATGTCATAAGGATGTCGGACGGCAACCCAGTGGAAATGGTTCTTGAATCTAATCCGTCTGGTACAAGAAGAAGAGGAGCGCAGCGACCAAGGTGGATCGATCAAGTGGAGGGTGATCTCAGAAGCATCCGTACCTTGAGTGGCTGGCGACGAACAGCCATGGACCGAGTAATGTGGAGACATATTCTTGATACAGCAAAGGACACCCCAGGCCTATAGCTGTTAGGTAAGGTAAGCAAGTTGATTTTTATCAGTGTATGCTTATGACCAGAGATGCCATATTCACAGATTGATTTGTGTTTCGCAGATTCTCAATAAGCAGATTTTATAAATTACACAGATTTCTTAGAAAGACACAATAGAACAAACTATGCTAAAAACACCCCGGACAATCGAATAAAGCGTCACTGTAATCAATTTTGTAATCATCTGAACCTTACTAGGTCAAAATATCAAATTAAAACCCAACTTTAAGGTAGATATAATGCCAAAAGACTATCCCAGAAAGTATGGACGCACTTTGATTTCGCTGTAAATAATTCACAAGTGTTAAATATTCAAATTTTATTCGATATACTGATAATATTAGACTAGCTGGCACACCTTCTTGCGAACGTTCCTCATTAAGGTGACCGTGGACAGAAGCCAAGGAAAATAAATGTAAAAGTATTGGTGAAACAAAACTTTTTCATATAGTAATAGTATTTGTGAGTAGAGAGGAATGAAATAATAATATTTGTGTGCTGAAAGGAATACAGGTGCAAGAACAAAATGTAAACATTGAAACTATTCAAATCACCTAGCAGAACAGAGTGGACTTATCTCTTCTTCATGTTCATTGTGAAGTTTACAAATTCCAATCAGGCGACTAAAAAAACCTAATGATTGTGCCAAAAAAGATAGTTTACTGTTTGCCCTCGCTTGGTTCTTGGCATTTTGCTTACATTACAAAGTAAAAAGGAAGCTGTTACATTGATGGACTAAGTAGAGTAACACCACACGAAATCAGAACAAACTCTGTTGCAATGGCTTTTTGTATTAATTTTAATTTTTGAATATGAAGCTCACATATTCAAAAATACAAACCAACAAATTCTACATTTTCCATTTTGTCGACAACATCATCAGGCCCGTACCCAGGATATCGTTTCGGGAGGGGCCCAAAGATAAAAAAAACCAATGTTACTGAAGATTGCTTATGGACCTAATTCTCGGTGTTCCTTTTACGGGTGTTTTAACAGACACTTTATACTTTTTCACTGGAACTGTTACTGTATTACATTTCTTCACGTTTATTGTCTTGTTATTTTTGTAACACATGTCTGAAATCTTCTAAATAATTTGATTTCGGGAGGGGCCAGGGCCCCTCGGGCCCCCCCTCTGGGTACGTGACTGAACATCATCGTTTTCGGATAGGAAAGCAACCTCACCCAGATAACAGTCAAGTGGCACTTGATGAGAGGGCTTGATGACAAATCGGCTATTTGCTCTGAAAAGATTTATCATGCAAATTTGATGATATAATTTCAATATTAATTGACGAAAATATTTTAGAACTTTACCTATTGATACCAAATTATTGGATCCAGTACAGTTTCTAAATTCTGTGGTATTGTTTTGAGCTGGCACTTCTGGCAGTTACTCCATTGTTTGAACTAATGAGTCCCGCACATACTCACTACCCAAAAAACACACTCTATCAACGTATTCCATCTATTTTTGTATTGATTTTTGCAAATAAGCGCTGCTTTCCTGTTTTTAGATGAACGGGGTATTTTGAAAAGATTGCAATACTTGAACTGTTTGTTTATTTTTGCATTCCATAGCGACGGTAAATAAGACAAAGGGGTTGCGGATAACTTGGAGGGAAAGCAATGTTTGAAATGGAAATAAGGGAAATGTTATAGTTTTATTTTT
Source organism: Malaya genurostris (assembly GCF_030247185.1). Classification (NCBI taxonomy): domain Eukaryota; kingdom Metazoa; phylum Arthropoda; class Insecta; order Diptera; family Culicidae; genus Malaya; species Malaya genurostris. The sequence goes on from NC_080570.1 coordinate 14,665,009, forward strand.
AAATATTGATATTTTAGATGATGACGTACGAAAGTAGTTTTTATCCGTAATTTTAACTATATCAATGTGCGACTAATTGAAAATAATGCCATTTTTAGTGCATTGCAAGGTTTTTTACTCTAATTATGTATGGCATCACTGCCAATATAAAAGGGTGGTATTACCAATACTAAAGTAGGCCGGCAAACTTTTTATCGTGGATTTTTGGAAAATTTTCAAAACCAAAACTGTGAGTTATTCAAAGGTTTTATAATAAAATGTTCAGAGGATAAGTTTACCGGTGAAGAATAACTCAAAAATGTTTCATAAAGCTTACTTATGTCACAGAGCTATAAACAGCAGTTGAAATCTTGAGGTGAGTGAAAAATAATAACATTCTAAGAAGAAACCTTCTAATGGAGGTCCGAAAAAGTTTTGCACAAATCATTCTTCAGAGTTGATAGTTTATCGTAAACATATATCAATACGATGAGTGATTATGTCACCAAATTGCAGTAGCAATTCTACGCAACATATTTACCAATACGCGTAGAAAAAATGTGTTTCATGGTTTGTTTACATCTAGAGCAGGGCAAAGTAGCGGAAGGTGGAGTTGGAGGGTAGGTGGTTTCTTGGACTTCTCGGCGAAAAGTTTTGACACTTTTTTCCAATCTTTTTCGAACTGTTGAATGGCTTCGGCTGCCGAGACATGTTTCCTAAGATGTGCCTTCGTTAATGCCCAAAATTCCTCAATTGGTCGAAGTTGTGGGCAATTTGGTGGTTTCATGTCTTTTGGGACGAAAGTGACATTTTTGGTAGTAGTGGCAAGAAGCAAGATCTGGCCAGAAGACAACAGGATCCTTGTGGCTTCGAATCATGGGTAGAAGTCGTTTTTGTAAACATTCCTTGATGTATATTTCGCTGTTCATTGAAGCAGTGGTTATGAAGAGTTTCGAAATCTTACCGCAGCTACAAATTACTTGCCAGACCATAGCTTTCTTACAAAATTTTTTGACATCAATCGATGTCTCGGACTGGTTTAACACTTGCCCTTCTAGCACCGTATAATATTGTGGTCCCGGCAAGGATTTGTAATCGAATTTCACGTAGGTTTCGTCGTCCATGATTATGCAGTTCAAATTTCCAGCAAGAATCGTATTGTACAGCTACCCTCGGCCTGATCGATGCTTCTTGTTTCGGACTACGTTTTGGTTGTTTCTGCTTCTTCTGGTTCGAAGACTCAAACGTTCTTTGACTTCGAAGTGCTCACTTTTTTGGCCACATCCCGAACTGAAACCTCCTTCTTTTGGTTTATCCTCAAAGGTGTTATCCTCACCGAACTTCCTGATTGCATTTCGCACGGCTTTTTCACTTACTATTTCCATTTTCGCTATCTTTCTCAGTGACAGTCCGCGTTCTGTGCACCATTTGTACACAATTTTTCGACGTTGTTCTGCTGAAAGTCCACACATTTCGAAACAACCTAATGAAAACGAGTAAACAACTGCACAAGTGGTTGGAGAAGAGTGTAAACAACAGGACGCAGCCATAAAAATTGACAGATTCTGAACCATTGCGAAATGGCAGCGGTTTTTGGTTGCGTCTATACTTTTAGTAATTATTAAATGTAGTCCATATTTGCTTGACTAAATAAATCAAATCACACGTCATTACAACTAAACGACGTATTGAGTATATTACATCAGCTTAACTGACTACTGTATACGATTCTGAAAGGAAATTTTGTTCGTGTAACCCTTAGAACGGCAACAACACTTTTTTGATGGTAGCCGACACTTGGCAATATCTGAGATCAACGTCAGATTCTGCGTGGTACAGCAGGTAGCTGACCACCGTGAAAAACCGAAGAATACAAAAAAAACAGGACAATTAATCAAGAAAAAAGCGGTTCCATTTTTTTCCCACCGGACCCACTCGAATCAATGAATGAAGTATCAGTTTATGAAACCCTTAAAAGCGAGGTTCCCATAAGTGTGAATGACACCCGGAATATTAGTCCACCTTGCCATCAATCACGACCCAACAACAAACTAAAGGCAGCAGCATCCACTGCATCTTTTCGCCTTGTCGAGCTTTACGACCGGTGGTCATAAATCCAATAAAGTGCACCGATCGGGGGAATCGTTTGATCCATCCGCGCGCGCTCCGTCAACTGAATGGTGCGTAATTTGGTGGCGCGTTGGAATGACTTTATTGGGCTCGGATCACGATTAGCGGGAAACCGTGAAAATATTAGCATTTTTATGGATTACAAAAGATCCCCTTGCGGAGAACATTTACTTCACTTTCGAACGGAAACTAGAATGCAGTTCGGACCGAAACAAACAAACAAACAAACGAACGAACAAAACAAAACGAATTGGCGCTCCGAGTTCAAAAGACCGCTTCTGAATCTCGTCTCCCGGTTCAGACCCGGTGATGATAGTGCAAAATTCCGACCGGTACCTGCAGAAGGGGAAAACACGAACGAGAGATGAATCGACCCCGGAGATTCCACTCAACCGTTTTCCTTCGCCGTCGAGTCGGACGGGTCAAAATTCCGGCTGACGTTTTGAGGGTCATTCAGGTTGATGTCACCCACTTGAAAGTTTATACCAGCGGCCCAAATCCGAGCGCGACTTGGGTGGTCCCGGCTAGCTGGTTGGTGGTAGGCTTCTGTGATGGGAATTTGGTTTGGTTCCTAGATCCAACTGATCGGAACCGGGTCAGTTATCCACCCAGTTTACGTTGGTCGGTTCGAGTACAAAGAAAATCATTCATGGCCAATCCCCCGGCTGGCAAGGAAGCCTCCGATGCCATTATCGATTGGCAATTCAATTAATTTGCGTATTTCGCTGGTACGTGCGAAATTCACTCCGACCCGAAGTAGGGTGGTTCGCTGGAATAAGAAGAAAAAAAACCCTACCTTTCTCTCGCGAAACGTTACCGAAGCTTTTTAGAGCTGTTCGTCACGCACGCGACCACTTGGCTAGAAGAAAGCGACGAACTCCGGCCTCCGCAGGCCTCCGGAGGAACCATCGCCGCAGCCGGTCATCATCAATGGCGTTGATTGTGTTTAGCAAACAAAGAACAGTACCCAGCAGTGAGAGATAACCTCAAAAAAACACGGAAAATGCATCTGCAAAGTCAACCAGCGACAGTGCGAAACCCTGCGGTGTCACGCCGCTCGAATGCATTTAAAACTGCATTTGCAGTTTGATGTGGCATCAATTTTCTGTACAAATAACCAAACGGGCAAGTGTGAAAAGTACGAGAGCCTCGTCGCATTATTGCTGAAAGCGAGTTAATATCTTGCTTGGCGTGCGGAAGAAAATATTACAGGGTGACCCACCCGCTTCGGGGGGCTTCATCGTGTGCGGTCTTCGGCGTATCTCAAATCAACTCAATTCAATTCACTCACCGGAGCAACTTTCAAGATCATGAACCACTTGTGAACTGTTGTTAGTTGTTGTTGTTGTTGTTTGGCACTCAAGCAGGTTCTCTTTCACCTGACACAGAGAAACTACCGGCCGACCGACCGAAACGGACAAGTAGGCCGAGGTGAAAATGAAAATTGTTGAGTCATCAAACCGAAGCCAGTTCTAAAATTATTTATTTTTCCGTTTTTTAAGCTACCGATGACAACTTACTTGTGGTCGGGAAAGGAAAAATCTCCGGAATTCATCATCTAGCCGATTATCGCCACAGGCCACAACCCAATCCCCAGGGAACCTTCGGTACTCTCCGGAGCTGTGTTCTGTTCAACTTTTCCTTATGGGGGAAAACTCACCACAAAAGCCCTGCCGTGATTTGTTCCATCGGTAAGATTATCACATCACAGGCCTCAAGTGGAAATGCTTCGGTACGGCGAGGGACGCCAGCGGAACAACTATGCCACCAAAATTGAGTGAAACAGGGGAATTAACCCCAGGCTGAACCCCCCCAGGGTGCCGGTACTGAAGGAAACACCAAACAACAAGGAGATGTGGATTATCCACTGACTACCGACAGAAAACACAGAGGTGGGGTGAAGGGATTGACGCCGGCGGCTGAAGAAGCAAATTAGGAATGGATTCAGTGCCAAGTTTTAGATGTTGTCGAGAAGTGTGGGAGGGGGTTCCGTTCGTTGGAGAAAATCTGATTTTTATTAGTTTCTGTTTTGTTTTGTTCGTGCGGTAAATGTTCGATCCTACAATTTTAGCTGTTCAGTTTTTTTACGGTTGTTGCATTTTTTGCATGTCTCAAATACAAATTCTAACCGAATTTTTCAAACCTCTCAACTGGGAAAGGATTGAAATAATGAAGAAACGTTCGCAATGAAATTATTGTTCATCTGGCAAAAACTACCGAACAGTTTCTTTTGTTTGAAGAAATTTGAAGGGTATTTGAAATTTCCCCCGGGTCTGGTCTGGGGTTTGAGCAAACCTGATATAAAAATCAGGTTCGAAACTGACTCGATTTTCAATTAAACAACGTTGAAACTAGATTCGAAACAAGCTTCAAACAAACGGTTTGACAGCATTTAGGGTGAAAACTGGGTTAGGTTTGTCATCAAGCGAAAACGACATAAAATTGGTTTTTTTTTTCCTTCATAATAAAACATTTTTGTGAGTACAAATTAGTTCGACTCGTTCTCAAAAGATGGCTCTGGCTGTTATGAATATTGAACAGTAACAGCTGATGTTCCTCAAATGGAATGGACGTCTGTCATTTATATTCAGTTCAAATTGCTTCGAGATTTTGTTTAAACCTTGTTTTTCACTGTGTTAGTTATGAGCAATTTTGTGTGAACTAAGCAGAATTTGCGATAAGCTGTAGTTTTCTGTTTTAAACGGTAGAAAAGTGCAGCTGAAGTGCATCAAAAGCTTGTTGATGGTTTCGATGTTTCAAGAATCGTGATTTCAGCGTTAAAGACAGGCCTAGCTCTGGACAACCAAAAAAACAATCGAAGACAAACAGTTGGAGGCATTGAAGCTTGCTTCATTTAGAATTGGAACAAACTTTTGCTCATGTTGTGGCACTCCTCCTGGTGGACGGATTTGGAAGTTCTTGGCGCCCACGAGTGGGGAATTTTGTCAGCTTCACGTATGATTTTTGACATTCCGCAAATCGACTGTACTTTGTAAACAATCAACATGGAAGCCGAAAGAAGGAAAAAAAAAGTGCACAGTTATTTGGAAAAACCATTGTGGTCTGCATCTAGGCTAGCTAAACAGCTAAAATTGGCCAGAAATACCGTATGGCGCGTTATCAAACGGTATAAGGAAACATTGACGACGATTCGGAAGCCTCAAGCCAATCGTCGTAAGATTTTGAAGACGACTAAGAGGAATCCTAATCTGTCGGACCGTGATTTGGTCATAAAATTCGGTGCTGCTCATAGTACCGTGAGGAGAACTCGACTCCGGGAAGGAATCAAGTCGTATCGAGCTAGCAAACAGCCAAATCGGACCATAAAACAGAATAGTTTGGTCAAAACTCGTGCTCGGAAACTGTATGACCAGGTGCTGACCAAGTTCTGGTGTCTTCTGATGGACGATGAAACCTATGTGTCAAGGCTGACTTCGGGCAAATCCCAGGTCAAAAATTTTACTTGGAAACGGCTCGGGTGATGTTCCAGGCAAATTGAAATTTGTTTTTTCCAACAAATTTGCAAGAAAATTTATGATTGGTCAGGGCATTTGCAGCTGTGGCAAAAAACGAAAGTTTTCGTTACAAATAAGACAATGACATCGGATATATACCAAAACGAGTGTCTCCAAAAACGAATTTTGCCGTTCATTCGATCCCACGACCATCCCGTAATGTTTTGGCCAGATTTGACAAGCTGTCATTACAGCAAAGTCGTTCAAGAATGGTATGCAGAGAAAGGGGTCCAGTTTGTTCCGAAAAACCTTAACCCACCAACTGGCCCCAGTTTCGCCCTATTGAGAAATACTGGGCAATCATGAAGAAGAGACTCAAGGCAAAGGGCGACCTGGTGGAATAAGATAGCTAAAACGATGGACGAAGAAGGTGTGCCCCGCCTAATGAGCCGTGTTACAGGAAAAATTCGAGAATTCCTTCGAAACCGTGACGAGTAATTTTAGCCGTATTTTTTCTTAAAAGTATGAAGAAAACGCTACATTTGTATAAAAAAGATCCTGAGTTCACTAATAAATAATTGAAATACAGGCAATTGGCTTTGTTCCAGTTCTATCTGAAGCAAGCTTTACTCGATGAAGATTCGAGTCAAACGCAAGAGGAGCTTGCAGAATCATTGGAAGTGAATCCACAAGCAGTTTCTGTGCGATTAAAATTCATGGGAATGATTCAAAAGCAACTGAAACTGAGAGACATGGAAAGGCAATTTTTCACTTGCGAGCAGTTGATTCAAAGGCAACAAAGAAAGGGTTTTTTACATCGCATTGTTAGTGAAGATGAAAAATGGATATTCAATGAAAAAAATACTACTCTATACCCGGTGAATTGTTGCCATGGAGCTCAACATCAATACCGAAGCCGAATATTCATGGTTTGAAGGTCATGTTGTGCAACTGATGGGACCAAAAGGGTTTTATGTAGTATGAGCTGCTACAACCAAGCGATACTATAACGGGCAATCGGTATAGGCTGAAATAGAAGCGTTTGAGCCGTACAATACCCGAAAAGCGGCCGGAATACAAGCATTACAAATACATTAAAAACTTTATTCTCCTGCATGACAACGTTTGGCCTCATGTCGCAAAAGTCGTGAAAAAATGTTTGGAAACGCTCAAGTGGAACATTTCATCGCACACTCACCGTATTCTCCTGACAATGCTCCTTCCGATTACTGGTTGGTCCAATGGATGCAACACGATCTGGCTGGTCATCGGTTTACTTCTTTCACAGAAATCGACAATCAGCTTCAAACTTGGACCACTTGGAACTTATTGTAATTAAAAATCTCTTAGTTTGATGATGTTACCATGTCCACAAATGTTTATGAAACTTGTCAGCAATATTCATTATTATACCACATCAGTTTAGAATTAATAGGCTCCAATCAAAATAACTATATTCCTCTCTCGGTAACCGGCTGCCTAGAGAATGAGGAAAAAAATTGTAAGTTTAACAACCAACATTTCGTTAGAAATTTACCAATGCATGTCGGCTGTTATAAATCCTACTACTATTATGAATAAGTTTTCATTTCCATTTCTGTGGATTGTTCATAGGGTAAAGCTATATATATTCTTTTATTTTCCCAGAAAATCAAATTTAAAAAAATAATTTCTAATGATTCATGTTAACATCATTTGAAAGTCCTCTTTTAATCACTTTTTCTTTCTTATAAAAATGACAATGCAATTAATAATCGATTTCCATCTTACCTCTACATCTGGAACAGTAAAATTGAGAGACACAATTGTTGTTGGATCTGAATCTCTTAATTCGAACTTAATATTTAATTGTTCATAATCTTTTCTTCATTATTGAAAAATGGTGACTCAATTTGACATCAATAATTTTAATTTTGGAGTTTTACCGACGTATAGTTTTCGTAAGTAGATATCAATGTTAAGACCCCCGCACACGTTCAGTTTTTCCCCAATCACAATTGTATCCATATAATTCGAATTCCGATTCGAGTGCAACATCCGATTTCCAGTCAAAACGGGTTTGTCGCAACTGAATCGGAATCCATATAGAATTCGAAATAAACTTAGATTGTGGACTGGATTATGAAACCCACATGGAGAACAAGCTCACTAGCGCTCAATTGAAATTGTGGAAATTATTCAAAACAATTAATGTCCTTGTCAGCTGAGCCATTATAGCTTGTCTAGAATAATAATGTTAAGTATATCTATCAGATGGCGCAATAACATCGTCACAGCCATATAGCTGTGCGGGGTTGATTGATTCTTGTATTCGCTACAGACACTACAGCGCAGACAAGAACCGTACGCGGTACGATAAAATTGGCCTTACAAATTATGGGTAAATATTTTCACTTGCCAGACGTGACCAGAGCTGCCATTTTCAAATCTGTATTTCAAATCGAAAAATCGGTTTATCGTCTGTGATGACGAATTTTCGTTTTAAATCTGTGAGAAACATTTTCAAAAATTTTTTAATCTGCGATTTTGAAAAATTCTTATCTGTGACGCATAGTCTTTTTAACAATATTGAAGAAAAATCTGTGGTTTTATAGAAGATCTATGATTTTATGCACGCTCTTTGAACAAAACTCATGGTTAGAGTTGCGACTATTGAAACAATTGTTAAAAATTTAAACAATGTTTAAAATTGAGTATGTGGCCCTTATTACCTTTCTCACTTCCACTTTCACATTCACTTCACTTGATTTTTCCTATTACCAGTATCACGTATAGTGAAGTGATCATTGTGGTGGAAAAAACTATTTTTTCAACAAAATGTTGGTGGCGTGATGTTCATAATGACATCAAGTTCATCCAAGTAATTACTTTGGTCTTTGAAGCGACTTCCGTAATAAGGACCTAAATTCACTTCACCCGATTTCCACCGTGAAGTGACATCGATAATAAGAGTCACAATCACTTCACTTACTTTCCACCGTGTAGTGTGATACTGGTAATAAAAGCCTATTTGTTAAAGTGTAATATCTATCATACTTCGTTTTTCTAGATGCTACCCAAACGCTAAGAAAACTACAGCTTACTGTAAAGACTGTGGGTGAATGACGCTTTCAGTTCGCTCTATAACTCAAATTGAGCTTCTAACATACTTCGTTGAGCGAAAGCTTCAAAGCTCTATTCAAAGGATATCCCTATAGTCCGAAGCTTTCCAATGGAAATTCATATAAACGGATAGCCATTCAGCACAGAAAACCGTGTTGGTTTAGGGTCGTTTGGTTGTTTGAGCCAAGTACCCAACTGTATATTCTACGAATACGATGCGTCGGACATTCACTATAGAAACCCTTATTACCGTTCTCACTTCCACTTTCACTTCAAACACATGTCACTTCACTTGATTTTACCTCTACCAGTGTCACGGTCAATGAAATAATCGCCCTTATTCTGAATAACGACGTATTGATTTTTCGATCGAATCATAGCTACCTTTGATTTTGCTAGCGTTATGGAGAATACAAATGAAATACGAGCGAAAAAACGATTCAGAATAAGTTCGAATCACTAGTGAAAAAAAAATCATTTTTTCCAACAAAATTTTGGTGATTTGATGTTCGTAATAACAACAAGCTCATCTGAGTAATTACTTTTTTCTCTGAAGTGACTTTCGTGATAAAGGCCTACATTCACTTCACTTAGTTTTCACCGTGAAATGATACCCATAATAAGGGCCAGAATTACAAGCGACTTCTGTAATAAGGACCTACATTCATTTCACTTGGGCCCTTATTACCGTTCTCATTTCCACTTTCACATTCACTTCACTTACATGTCACTTCACTTGATTTTCCCTATTACCAGTGTCACGCAAAGTGAAGTAATCGCCCTTATTCTGAATAACGTCGTATCGTTTTTTCCCTCGTATTTCATTTGTATTCCCCATAACGCTAGCAAAATCAAAGGTAGCTATGATTCGATCGAACCACATTCGATCGAAAAATCAATACGTCGTTATTCAGAATAAGGGCGAATCACTGTACCGAAAAAAAACATTTTTCCAACAAAATTTTGGTGGTGTGATGTTCGTAATAATAACAAGCTCGTCTGAGTAATTACTTTTTTCTCAGAAGCGATTTCCGTAATAAGGACCTAAATTCACTTCATTTGATTGCCACCGTGAAGTGATACCCATAATAAGGGTCGCAATCACTTCACCGTGTAGTGATACCGGTAATAAGAGCCTTGATTTCCATCGTGAAGTGATACTTTTGATAAGAATCACAATCACTTCACTTGGTTCTAACCGTGTAGTGACACCGGTAGTAAAGGCCCCGGTATCACGCATAGTGTATTGTAGGTCTAGTTTATAAATTCATTGCCTTCATTTTTTGTTCACTACTCAGAAATTGATTGGTAGTGAGTTTATAAACACTGCAATCATGAACTCAAAAACAGACAAGTGATATTTATTTATGTCAACATCGAGAGATCGATAAATAACAACGGCTTTTCCATTCATTCAAATTACACCTGAAGCAGCAAGCAAACTCCTCCCAATGTCCACTTAGCCGGTTTTTCCTTCGTTTTCAGATTAAATGTCCATACGTATGTGGGCCCTCGAATTCTAGAAAAAAAAAACACAAAAACAAAAATTAAACAACTTAAATAAATTCCGAATCGTCTTCCACCTTGTCTTGTAGACCGGACATTCGTAGATGTTCTTCGTTTCCTGTTTGTCCTGCGTGATAGCTTTAATGAAGATGACCGGCATCTGCGGGAACAGTTCCTTCAGTCGCGAGCTGGAAATCGACCCAATCGTGGTATCCCACCGGGCACCTTCCATGTACAGTCCATTGACGTAGGCCCCTTCCCGAGGAGGAGCACTGATGTCTTCTTTCCACTTCTTCGTGACGTCACAGCTCAGACACATTTTATCCAGTGGCCATTCATTTTTACGTGCCGTCTGTTGCATAATCGCCGTCAGGAAACTCTGCGGATTGAAGAATCCGGCCAACCAAACCGAAGACGGCAGATTGAAATCATTCGACCACGATTCCAACTCCTTAATTCGAATGGTCAAATCGGCAAACCACGACTGCAAGCCAAACATCGACGGGTAGGCACGTTTGGTCCAATTCTCGGGAACGTGATCGAAAAACAGTGCCGCCTCCAGTTCTTCCATATCCGAAGTGATGGTCAGTTCACCCTTGAGACCGAGCATCAGTTCCCGGAGGGATCGCTTCATCTCGCGAACCAAAATGTTCATACGTTCGCACTCTTGAAAAGCGACAATCACAAACGGTGTTCGATCTTCAACCCGGGCCATCAACTCGGCCATGTTGAACTCTTCCGGAAGTTTATCGGAGAAATCTTCGATAATGGTTTTCACCACGTCTTCTCGACTCACGCTGGAGCCGCTTGTTGCTCCCGAATCACGTGGTTGTAGTTCGAATATGGTTTTGAACAGTTGCTCCGAGAGGGTAGTTAGAAAACCAATTTCCGCATTCGGATGAAGCCCGTACAGGTAGGGCGATTCTACGGGCAGGTTGTCATCGATATAATTGTGATATCCCGGATAGTCTAGATTCGGAGGTGCGGGGAAACCCGTGCACAGATTTAAATCTCCGTCGACCAGTTCCGGTTGCATCAGTTCTTCCAGATAGGTTCGACACAGCCGCCGATCCCAATCATCCGTGATGTGACCACCGTACATAATTTCCCCGAAAAGATACCGAAGATCTTCCCACGGTACACGGTTGTTCGCCTCCAGATAATTGTACAGAACGTAAACGCTGATCGTGAGATCCCCGACGTTAAACGGATAGACACGATTCCAGCCTTGCGGACCAAACTTTCGACGTTCGGCCACCACAGCATGGAAGTAGCAGAGCGAAAACAAGATCGCTTTGAATTCGGCCTCTTTTCCACACATTTCCAGTGTCTCCTGGTTGAAGTTATCCAAGGCCTTGTGAATGTTTGCCAGCATTCCGGTTGGTGGTTCGTTTGTGATTTTGATAGCCGATTCCAGAATGCCCTGCGGAATTATATGAAACTCGGGAGACGGTGCCGGTTCGGCGCTGATAAACAGCCGATAGTTGTCGTGAGCGTCCTCCAGGGTGGCTTCCATTTTTTTCTCCAATGTCGACAACCACTTCGCCACCAGATGAATGTTTTGCAAGATAACCCAGTGACCTTCCTTGGAGGCAACGTCGATGGCCCCCTCGGCAACCACTTCCTGACCTTGACCCAACGAAACGTTGTAGAAATTTCCATGATCGGTTGAATAGCGCATCTTTTTGCCCAGTTTTTCAACATCCTGCAATGGAAAGAACGGGAATTGAAAACCTTCTGAAGGAGGTTCGACGGGATTTGATACCTACCTTAAGGGGATCAACTCCCGGCGACAGAATGAAGAACACCGGCGTCGATGAGCTGGTCTCTCGGAACGATTTGTCAAATTCGACCATTCGCGCTTCCACATATTTGGCGCCCAGTTTTTCCTCGACAAAGGCTCGCACTGCATACGTCATCCGATCGGGTCTCATGCAACGCATTATGCACAGCCTTTGCAGGGCATTTTTATTCTTCCACTCTCCGGGCATTTTCTCCCGTTCGGGACACTCGGATTCGATCAGTTTGCGCCAACGTTTCGAAGATCCCTCGATATCTTTATCGAGCGATCGGAATTCGTCCATACTGGAAAGTGCCTTGATACCACCCCAGCCGGCGTTGGTTAGGAAATCGAACGGCGAAGTCAGATTGGGAGTGTACGGGAAGCGTAGCAAAAAGTCCAGCTCGGCCGGGTCAATCTCCTTTGCCTGCAGCAGGATCTGAATGGTCATCTGGGCCATAAAGATCAGTTTATCCTTCTCGAACAGTCCACGGCTGGTGTACATGTGGACGGCAAAGGTGATCGAGTCTAGCAAATTAAAAACGCGATCCTTCAGCTTTTCGGCCGGAGGAGTTATGGAGATCGCATCCTTGAATACGGTTGTGAACGCCTTCAGCGAGAATTGATAAATCGGGTTAATTTTGTGCAGGTCATTCAGAATAAAGTAAAGGATCGAGGCCCGTTCGGCTGCCGGTCGGTAGCTCTCCCGAGCCACATCAATCTGCTCGGAAGTTTTCTTGCCTTCACGAACTTTGATCTCGACTTCGGCAGCGGTTTTCTTAGTTTTCTCCAGGTTCAGTACGAGAGTAGCATCTTCGAGAACGTTTTCACCGGCCGACGACAGTCTGCTTAACAGGTCATCCTCGAGCATCTTTAACGTGATCTTGAACGTGTTTTGCTGCATGGTAAGATCGGCCTTTTGCTGTTCCAGATCGGGTCGTTCGGCTTTGACCACTTCGGCCAGCAGTTGCTCCTCGAGTCCATCGCGGGTGACGGTGAAATTGATCAGCGTAGTTTGTGCCTGCATTTCCGGCTTATAGTGCGGATTAGCCAACTTGGTTTGCATAATTAGCTGAAAGTTTGGATTAAAGTCGATCTCCTTTTCGCCCATCCGAAGACATTTGCCCTTTTTGACCAGCTGTCGACCGAGTAAAGGATCCAGCACTGCATCGACGGTTTCGCCAATGTTTTCGATCAACAGAATACTGCCGTCAACGATGCACTTCTCGATCGTATCCAGGTAACCTTTGGTGGTCAGTCGAAGCACCGTCAGATCGGCACCGTACTTTTGTTTGATCCATTTTAAACCTTGACTGGATGAGACACGGAAGGTACTGAATGGTGAAAACTGAATCAACGATCAAAATACTTACAGCTGAGGATCAATCATCAGAGGCCACCGGGAGGAATACGTCAAGATGGCTGCGTTTTCCGACGACATTCGATCCGAGGGAAGTCCCTCGTTGTTCCACGAAGCGATCGTTGCATCATCCACGATTAGATTCAAAGGATCGACACCCTCGGTGAAGGGAATTGCCGGCTGGTAGGAAGTTGATCATTGTGTATAGCCTAAGCTTTAAACAAAGACATTGTTTTACCTTCGACAACCGGAAAGTCGGAATCCACATCTTCTCCTGCAACTCGACCCGGTATCGTCTGGTGAAACAACCGACGTAGCTGATAAAACAGGCAATCAATAACACATCGCCGGGTAGAGTCACCGTTTGACTCTTCAGCTGGGCTATCGATTCCCGCCAGCGCACATTTTCCGACGCCAGTCCATTCACCAGACGATGGGCGAGGTCAATCGTGAATGCGGTTTTATCCGCCTCGTCCTGACATTTCTGCTTCTCGGCTAGCGCATCGTTGAACTCGGCCTGAATCACCCCCAACCGTTCTTCCAGCTCATTGATCATCGTCGTCAGGTCCATCAGTTTGTCCTGAGCTGCCTTCAGTTCGCTCTGGGCTTCGTTCAGAGCCCGCTGCTTCGGTTCCACTACCAGGTACACCTGGTAGAACTTGTGGATATTGATTACCCAGGCACTCAACCCGGCCGCAGCCGCAGATTTGGCACGGATTTTCTCCGGATCGAAATCAGGGTCCTGAGAGAAAACATAACTTAAAAAAAGAACTATTTTTTCACGTTTCGTCTTCGACTTGTCAATGCATAGCAGTTTATGTTATGCTTTGATGCCATCTGGCCGCTCAAAATAAACCTCTAAGCAGACACAAAGCTTAAGGTTCTACTTACAATCTTCGGAAAACAGCCAAACGTGTGTAATTCGAACTATGAAACGGAAACCGAAGACTTCAGCTCAAAATGTGGCTTCGTACGTTTAAGGTTTAGAAGTTTCCTAACCGTGACGAGAAACAGAGTACGGTCACAAAAACAGCGCCTGGAAGTTGTTCGAAATCACATGTCTGCGAAAGGTAGACTTCAACCAGATGCCAGGAAACCAAAAATAAGTGTGGTGTTCTCAAGGACCTTTGGACACGAAAGATGTTTCGATTTGTACTTGCGGAAAGCGGAAGTACATCTCTTCTTATCGCAAGCATAATGAATGGACCAGTGTATTTGGAAGAGTATTTCCAAAAATTGTTTCTTCCTCTCCTGAAGGATCACGACGCACAGTGGTTCGAATCAATAAAAACGTGAACATAAATCAGTAGCTGCCAAACTGTTCTTTTAATGCATATAGTTGCTTTTTAGAATGTTTTTACAAATATATACCGCGTAATTTGATTCTATCCCTAATTTTTCATGGCCTACTTTGACAAAAAATATAACCATAACTTTTTTTCTGAAGAGATAGAAATTTTTTTCCTTCTACAAAATTTTAGAACTATTGAAAATAATTTACTTTGTCAAATATACCAAAAGTCTTGGTCGCACCGTTTCGGATATACAAAGCGTTTTTATGGCAACCCCCTTAAAATCAGTTTTTTATTTATAACTTGTTTCGAGTTATTTTTTATGCATACGAGGTCTGTTCAAAAAGTTCCCGAAATTTTTTAATTGCGCGCGTCTGGAGAGTCCGGTGGTCAAAAATTTTTTTTATTGTGTTGGTACATATGTCCCTAATGTATGGTGAAATTTTCAGCTGTATTGATTGTTTACATTCTGCCTTGTAGCGGCTGGTGTAGACGTGTGTTTTTGAGCTCGGCGACTTTTGTTAGTTTAAACAATGGAAAAATTGAAGAGTCAAAGTATTTGTATTAAATTTTGCGTGAAAAATGAAATAAAGTGTAACCAAGTGTGCGAAATGTTACAGAGAGCCTACAGTGAGTCTGCTATGAAAAAAAACAAGTATTTACGAGTGGTATAAGCGTTTCCAAGATGGCCGCGAAGACGTTGAAGACGACGAACGCTCCGGTCGACCCAGCACGTCAATAATCGATGAAAATGTGGGAAAAGTGGAAAAAATGATTATGGATGATCGCCGAATCACTATTAGAGAAGTTGCTGATGAAGTTGGCATATCAGTTGGCTCATGCCATCATATTTTTTCAAATGTTTTGGGTATGAAACGAGTGGCAGCAAAATTCGTTCCAAAACTGCTGTATTTTGATCATTGCTTATTCTTGATTTTTTGGCTAAAAACAAGACTTTAATCATGCCCCAACCTCCTTATTCACCAGATATCGCTCCGTGTGATTTTTTCCTGTTCCCAAAGTTGAAGAGACCCATGAAAGGACAGCGTTTTTCATCGATTGAAGAGATAAAGGCAGAATCGCTGAGAGTGCTACAGAGCATTACAAAAAGTGACAATCAGGGGTGTTTCGAAGACTGGAAAAAACGCTGGCATAAGTGTATTATATCTAGGGGGGATTACTTTGAAGGAGACCATATAGATGTAGACGAATAAATAAATATTTTTTAGAAAAATGTGAATTCCGGGTACTTTTTGAACAGACCTCGTACTTTGTTTGGAATAATCGAAGAAAATAAAAAAATCACATATTTTTGTTGAAGGTAGTGCATAGGTTTGTTGTTTCCTGGCAAAGTTATACAACATTTTACCTTTTTTTACCTATGATAAAACCTTACACCGAAGCGAAATATGCAACTTTATGCAGCTGATTTTTACAAAATTTATAGGAAAAGATATGCCCAATACTATAAAAAAAAATCTAAGTGGAACTCGATGGAACTTTTTTTTAGGCCATTCCAAAGTTAGTTTTAGTTATTGAATTATGACAACCCTCTTAAAACTAGTTTTCTAATCATAACTTGTTTCAAGTTATTTTTTTACATATTTTGTTTGGAATAATTGTAGAAAATATAAAATCCCATAATGTTGTAGAAGGTAATGCAGAGGTTTATTCCTTTCTGGAAAGATTACACATCATTTTACTAATTTTCACCTAGAAAACCTTGTACCGAAGCGAAATGTGCAACTTAATGCAGCAAGCTTTTACAATACTTATAGGAAAACACAGGGTCCGGCACTCGAAGTGTAACCAATTAAAAAGGCCATAAATTCAGTTTGGAAAATTACTTTTACTTAATTCAAAGTACAAAATGTGTAAAAATAATAGAAAATTCAGAATCAATTCACTTTTGCTCGATATGACCACCTTTTGCCTTGACTTGATGACTTGAGAGAGCGAAGGAGTTGCTTCGTTTGGCCGAATGTGACTTGCAGGTATTTTGGCCCACTCGCGGACAATAACTTTTTTCAGTGCCTCGAGACTGGTGTATCTTTTAGTTCGGACTTTGCTCTCCAAAATGGCCCAAAGAGAATAATCCATTTGATTCGCATCTGGTGAATTCTAGAGCCATTGTGTGGACGTGATGAAGTTCGGAACGTTGTTTTTCAGCCATTCTTGATTCACTCGAGCTTTGTGAGACGGTGCCGAGTCCTGCTGAAACGTCCATGGTCTGCCACCGAAATGTTTGTCTGCCCACGGCTTCAAAGCAACCTCCAGAATACTTTCCCGATAATATGTCGCATTTACCTTGACGCCAGGCTCGATGAAAACGATTGGAGAGCGCCCATCTGCGGTTACAGCGGCCCAAACCATTATCTGTTGCGGGTGCTGCCTCCTGGTGGCCAATCGATGACTCAAATTCTCATATGAACGGTCGGTCAAGTAAACCCTATCGTTTTGAGAGTTTACGAATTGCTCAATTGGAAAAAATTTCTCGTCAGAAAATACAATGTTCGGAAATTGACCGCTTTCGGCCAAACGAAGCAACTCCTTCGCTCTCTCAAGTCATCAAGTCAAGGCAAAAGGTGGTCATATCGAGCAAAAGTGAATTGATTCTGAATTTTGTATTATTTTTACACATTTTGTACTTTGAATTAAGTAAAAGTAATTTTCCAAACTGAATTTATGGCCTTTTTAATTGGTTACACTTCGAGTGCCGGACCCTGTATATTCCTAATCCAATTTATTTTCCTATGAGAATTTCCTGAGTACTATTCGTGTGACTCATTTTCACTATGGCCATGCTGAAACCATGAATGGTTAAGAAACGGAGGTCGTCACGTATCTGTTATTTTTGTAACTCACTTTTGCAGTGAGCGTAGAGATGGGCAATTCGCTCCTGAGCTATTCCAGTGAATCGAATCTTTAAAGTGGGGTGATAGCTCACAGCTCATTTTAAAAGAACCGCAGCTCACCAGTTCACCGCACTGGCAAGCAGGGATGCCAGGTTCACAGATTGATCTGTGTTTCACAGATTTTCAACCTTTTGCACAGGTTTAAAAAATGGTCACAAATTTTCACAGATTTTTGGAATTTATCACAGTTTAGCACCAAAAATTACAGAGCGGTAGGAAATAGTGAGACCAATAAGAAATCTTACCTCTCACTCAGTAGGCTAAGGTACATTCAGGGATGCCACTTTTGCAGATATTCTCAAATATGACATAAATATAGGGGACGGGTATAGCGTGATGGGATAGTGGATATCTATTACGCAGCCCACCTGGTTTCGATTCCCTACCCCGCACATAGGGTCAGAAAGATTTTCTGGTCCGAAGAGGCGAATGATCTTAAGGTGTTAAAACCTCTATAGTTGAAACAAAAAAAACCTGTTTTAATCCACCCTTTCTCATATCAATCATACTATCATATATAATACTTTGGTACTCTTCAAAATAATTTTCTTCGATTCCTAAAAGAATAACCGAAATCAGTTTGGTTGAGCGTCTACTGACAAAAACTATCAATTTGAGAAGATTTGAGGTCGATTTAGGAAACTTTTTACGGTTTTTCGCCCCTTTCAGTGATGGTAAAATTTTTTTAACACATTCTACCCTATATTTTCGGATCCGGCAGTCGGATCCGGATGAGATTCGGGAATTACGTATGGGATCACAGGACCTTTCATTTGAACCTTAGTTTGTGAAAATCGGTCGCGCCATCTGTGAGAAAAGTTAGAACACATATTTTCTTTGTTTTTGCACATTTTACCATATAATTCCGGAACCGGAAGTCGGATCCAAAGAATATTCAGAAATTTTGTATGGGACCACAAGACCTTTTATTTGAATCTAAGTTTGTGAAAATCGGTTTAGCCATTTCCGAGAAAAGTTAGTGCAAAAAAAACGTTACACACACACACACACACACGCACACACACACACACACACACACAGACACACACAGTTTCTAAAATAAAGGGAATATATCTCAAAAAATAATATTTTTACATTATTTATATCTTCAGCAAAAATACTTCAAATGTTTTTTTCTTCAAATTGAGAAAAAATATTATTTTGTGAAAAATATATTATTTTTTTTTCGAAACTACCCCCTTAACAAAAATTAAGGTGCTGCTTTCAAAAGAAGCGTAATATAATCTTGTAAAACTTCTTCGAAGACACGTTAGTTCTTAAAAATCAGTGACTTTTGACCGTCTTTTTCCAGTTTTAGACCACTGTGCGACGGTCCGATGATTTCTTGGCGGAATTGGGTTTCATACCACTACTCGAAGGACGCGCAATAGTGGTATATCAGGTGAATGATTGAATCGATTTCGTTACGGGAAGTTCTGAATTCGCCAAATACTCTCTTGCCTTCTGTTTAATATTGCTGTGGAAGGTGTTATTCGACGAGCAAGTGGTACGTTCTGCCGAAATTTGTTTACAGCTATGCAAAATTTGCAATGAATCGGATACGGGTGTTCGATTTTTCAAAATCACCATAGTGGACTTTCCGGGATTTCATAAAATTTTGAGATTTCTAAAAGTTGTTGATGCTAAAAAATCTCAGAATTGCACGAAACATCGAGATTGAAAGCGAGATAACACAAAATCGTCACGTTTCATGTAATTCTAAGACATTTGACATCGGAACTTTTTTTCAATTTCTAAAGTCCCGGAAAGTTGATTTCTTAAATTTTTTTATTTGATGTTTCATGCAATTCTAAGTCTTTTGGCAATTCAAAATTTTCATGGTAAAACTGGTTCTTGAATGTATTATGGTAGACAAAAGAATTATTAAGCAGGCATTCAGAACACCATAGAACAAGGCTGATAAGTGGGGTAAATACTGACGAGTCGAAGACGAAACGTAAAAACCAACTAAAATCCATTATGTACTCTAAACACAAAATGATTAAAAAATATATGGTCATTCAAGAAAAACAAAAAAACAAAACCACCCACCTTGAGGTACTCCTGCAGCGCTTTGATAACATCCGGCTGGATGTGCTCCTTGTCGTAGTACAGCAGATCGTTCAGAAACACATCGACCTTGTTCATCATCATCTTGCAGGCCTTCCAGCTGCGATCCTTGGGAATCTTTCCCTTCGGCGAGAAAAGAACCAAGACGGCAGCGCATACCTTCACGACCTGTTCCGGAGGGGATCCGAACGACTTCAACTCGGTCAGGTTGGTCTTGTCTAGGGTGTTCAGAGCTTCCTGTGCCGCGAGTAACGCCGGTTCGGCCTTCTTCAAATCTTCCTCACAAATCTTGGCCTTCACACCGACATCCTCCTCGATTATGCGAACCTTTTTCTCCTCCTCGGCGGCAAAGTTCTTCTCCTTCTGTACCTTTTCGTTCTCGGCACCGACCACTTTGATCAGCTTGTCCGCTTCCTGATTTTTCTTCTTCAAAACCACCTCCTGTTCGGCCAGTTGAACCTGCAATGAGTCGACCTGTTCGGCACACTCCGCCAGCTTCAGTATGCCGCTCTCCAATCGCTGCACGCGATCATTCAACTCGGCATGTTTTTCTCGGACAAACTTCGAGTACAGTGCTATCAACTCCAAGAAAGATTTCGGTGTTGTATAATTGTATCGCCGTTCGTTCTGGAGATAGATGTGCGACATTTCGTTCACGGTTCCGTGCACAAATGCCATAAATACGGCCACCGGTTCTACCAAATCTGCTGGCATAACTTCAACATCCGCTAGAAACCGAGTGGACACCGACTCCAGTGCCGTCTTGGGCCACTCATGGAACCAATTAATGGCGGTGCAGTTCACCAATGCCGGGAATTTCCTAGCTCGAATACGCAACGTTGATCCAACCGGCGAAAAGCACAGCACAATTTTCAACGATTTCCGTACTTTGTCTATGAAATACTTCCAGCAGTTTTCCTTCGTGTCCAACATTCCCAGCTGCTTAACTTCGTTCCTCAAGGCATTCACAATATTGTCAACTTCATCTTCGGCAAACAGTTCCGGAATTTCTCCGGACGCCAACAAATCATTGATCAGTACCAGAAATGATTCTTCCGCCACCTGTGCATCGGTCATCAGAAACATACAGGGAACATTCTTCACCCCCGTCTTCATATACAGCACACCCAAATCCGCTTTCAAATCGGTAATCCCGTAACCCTTTCGCAGTTGAATCTGTGATACCTCCAGCCCGGAAATGAAAGCGGCCAATCGCGAAAGTGATTGCTTTCCGGAGCCACCGACTCCGATCAGTAGCGCGTTACCTCTCGGTCCCTCCAGAATCCGGTTGATCCGACAGACGTGACTCATGGCGTCTTCAAACAGCACCAGATTCATCGCACCGATCATGTCGTTGTAATTAGACTGTGCCTCTCCCAACGTTCTGGTCAAACTTTCCCAGCTGGCCACGGGCATGTACTTTGGATCGACCAACCCGTCGGCAAAGTGACAGTAGATGATGGGTGCCGTAAACACTTTGCTCTCGTCGAAATCTTCGAACGATTTCTTCACAACGTCCGAACGCAACTTCCGGTAGGTTTCGATGTCTCGATCATCCACCAGCTTATCGCTGTACACTCGGGTAGCTTCGTGTACCCACAGCCGGATCAGATAGTTCGGTTCCGGACAAGTGTCACCGTTTGCGAACAGCATTCCCTGGAAAATGTTGGCCAAATCGCGTAGGTTGAAAACGTAGTGGAACTTGATCGCCGTCGGTAGAAACGTTTGTCCCATACGTAGATGAAGATTCAGGGCACAGGAAACTAAAGCGGCGCAGATTTTCTGCGTTTGAATGGAGAATTTATTCAGCGGATTACTGAGATGTTGCGACAGAATCGAATAGTAGATGTGATAGAGTGGATCGCCAGCCGGGAAACTAACGGCAAAGACACAGAAATGACGCTGCAGTCGGGAATCGATGGTGAACGAACCGGCGGTTGGGTTCATGCAGGACACAAACTGACAGTTGTGGATGTCCTTCAGCGTCAGTTTGGTTCGATCGTACCAATGCCGATAGTCCATGAACTGACGGATCAACGTGTGCGGTTGGACTGTGCCGTAGGTGTCCACTTCCGGCATGTTCATATCGTCCACGAAGTAGACCATGGTTTTACTCCCGGGCGGTCCATAGTTTCTACCGGCTTTCTTCTCCAGTGGTTTCTCCAGCACCCGTTGAAGCATTTCCGACGTTGTGTAGAAATTGAACGGAACATTGGTGACGGCATAGTTGTACGAAAGGTTATTGAGTTTGTCGGCTACGATAACACTTTTACCGGAGCCGGCACCTCCGATCAACATGACCGGATGCTTTGCTTCGATCAGTATATCCATAAACCAACGGAGCCGGGTAGTTTCGGCCGTTGGAACCAGGATCGACTGCAGGGGAACGTCCGTGTCTAGTTCGAAACTCGGTACGAGATCCGTCCAGGGGTTAAATTTTTTCGTTTCCGGATCAATGTAGTAGTTGAAGATGGTTCCTCCCGGTGGGAAACGGATGGCTTTGAACTCATTGATCCACCACTTGTGAAACTCGTTGCGCCAATCCACCAGTTGATCTTGATACAGCGAAGAACCAAAGCCCCAGATGACCGCAAATACGTAGTAAATTTCGTACCACTCTTTGGGACTGTCCGGCGGTAGATTTTGCGGCGTCATCAGACAATCCAACAGGTGACAGGTCATTTGGATCATGGCGATTTCCGAAATGGGAGTGATCTTTTTGAATCGTTTGTGAGCCTCGATCAGTGGAGGAATGTATTTGTCGAACAGGACGGAAAGGATGCTCTTTTCGGCTTGGGTTTCTCGCGAATCGATCCAGGAGGCGACGAATCTGCGAATGAGAACAAACAAATATTAGAGGTTTTTTTTTTTTGGATAGACCGTACTTACGGATTCCATCCGAGATCCTGTGGATTAATGTACAGAATTCCCGCTCGGGAAACGGTAGCCGGAGTCGCCGTTCGAAGGTTGGAGATTTCAAACAGCAGTCGCATTTCCTTCGTCAAAGCGATTCGTTCATTACTGGCCAGCGTCAATACTTTGTTGTCATCCATGACGGTGTTCAGACTTTCAATCCACATGGGATCGATGTCCCCATCCAGCACGATCCATTTCGGTCCGTTGCCACCCATGTTCGCTTGATCGCGCATAATCACCGAGAATAGTCCATCTTTCCATTCACGTGTCGCCGGGTTGATTATGCCAAACAGTTCATCGTTGGTTACGGCTTTCGGATCCAAATCGTTGAAATGGGGCTTTCGGCGTTGATTTTGATATGTTTTAAACAAACTTTTCCAAACCTGAGTCTTGCCGGTTCCGGCAAATCCGACGATGAACACCGAATGCCGTACGGCAAATAGCTCTTCCAGTTGAACCACCTTCAGGATGAAGTTATCCTCGGGTTGAAGTTTCAGTTCGATGGTAGACTTACGAATCAATCGTTCAAAATCGGGTGATCGTTTTCTCGGTACATCTAACGCCGGGAACAAATCCCCGATAAGACCCATAAAAACCGGCACGTCATCAGTTACAATTTTTGGGATGTTAAAATCTCTCAGGGCACGCATCAGCACCTGATCCTCTGGTCGTTCGCGATCTCCTCGCTGAAACATTAGACCCGTCAATTTCGAGTCAAAATACTTCGCCAGCTTACCTTCAGTGATCCGGCCACCACCAGGACCGACTTGATCGCACGCAATCCCCAATCGTAGTGATCCTGCTTGGACAGCAGTTCCTTGCAGAGCGTGTACAGCGTGATGAACTTCCGCGCTAACAATCGAGCTTCCTGGAACCCCTCGGCGACCAGCATAATTTCACAGATCAGCTCAAAATCCGGCACCACCATTGCGCACGGTCGGAACAGGGCCTTCAGATTCTCCGGCAACTCGGTACGGCCGGCATAACCGGGATTCATCGTGATGAAGATACCCACCGTCGGGATGAGCGAGATGGTCTCACCCATGAAGTTGAACCGTTCCTTCTTGCTCTGTGATCGGGTTTGGGTTTGAAATGGAAGAGAGTTGTTAGTAACTTTCCACAAAACGTTTCATAATGAGGTTGATTTTGGTGAAGTAAGCAAATCGTGTCGATCTATGTCTAAAGAGAGTGCAACTTGTTTTGATCGTGCGCGGAAAGTGAACTTTTAATTAAGAAAAAAAAACAGTGAGTGAAGCGATGAATTTTACTTGAGTTTCAAATAGGGTTTCTGCATGCCCCCTTAACCGTCGACTGCATGAGAGTGGTACAATTTGTGAAAAGACGCATAATGAAAGTAGATGTATGAAACCGAACACGTATAAGCTTTTCTATGTCAAGGTGATCTTCATATCCTCTAAATTCCGAACGTCGTTTCTGATGTAACTTTTAGTTCATATGAGGCCAATGACGTCTCGTGACAAAGTTTACGGGTTATGCACTACTTATGTGGTATGATATCAGATGCAACAATTCGTTGTAAGCGAAAACTAAAGATTGTGTTTTTCAATACAATAGAAGAATTCGGTGCTCTACACGTCGATCAAATCTGTCCATAACTCCATCAATAAAACCGCTTTGACGTTACAACTGAGACAGCAATTTGTTTTCAACTGCCATAAGCATAAGCCACTGAAGAAGCATCCGTGAATTCACTCCAAGTGCTAAATGACGGATTATTAGTCAACGGCTAAACGACAGCAGATTAAAGAGCTATTTTGCGTCCGAGAGATCTTCCATTAGTAAGTGGAACTAGAAGCACAGGTTTCACGAACGGACGAGCAGAACCAGCTGATAAAATGGGTATGGTGGGTCCCGGGTTGGCAGCTCAATGCATAGGGCACTGGTCTAACAAACCAGTTGTCGTATGTTCGAACCCCGACCTGGAAGGATTCGTAGTGTCAGTAGGATCGTAGCACCAGCCATGCAATGGTTCTGTACACTCTGAATCGGCTGCGAAGTCTGTTGTAACAGAAGGTCAAATTCCACTACAGCAATGTAATACCAAGGCTTTGCTTTGGGTAGTTGATCCCCACTCGCGAATTTTCGATTTCCATTCGGAATTTCAAAGAATATACCATATCGGCCGGTATTTCACGAATAATGCCACCGAGCCATAATCCACACCAAACAGTGAGTTTCTGGGGATGCATTGGTAGTTCTTGCAATGTTTCTGGCTGGTCTTAACTCCAGATGCGGCAATTTTACTTGTGTACGTATCCATTTAACCAGAAATGAGCTTCGTCGCTGAGCACAATTCTTCGATAAAATAGTGAATTTTTTTCTAACTTTACCAGCGCCCATTCATGATTAAATTCTAGACCAAGTCACGATTCATGATTAAATTATAAATCAACACGAATCACGCGTGGTCTGTCAAAAACAGTGTTGCCAAAAAGATGCCAGCAAAAAATCACCCTTTATGTACGAGATTCACTGAGGACTCACCATTCTCGCAAAAAGGATGTCACTTACGATTGACCATGGCGATAATTCTATAGATTTTCATTTTGTTTGATTTTTGAAGCAAAAAAGTTGAAATTTGAAAATATCAACGATTTTTACATTTTTTCAAAATTTTGAAGAAGGATTTCGTGCAAACTTTCGATTTTAATACCATTGCGGATTTATTTCAGTAATAGATGGACACTATTAGGACACTTTGGAGTGCTTCGGTTTCATGTTTTTTTTTTAAATGTGAAAAAACTCAGTATTTGAGTCTTTCTAAAAAAAATTTACAACCCAGCTCGAACTCCAAGTGGAATAAAAACAAATTGACTCAAGTGACACGTTTCCTGGTTATATGGAGATTTGTACCATACATTTGACAGCAATTGCAATCAGAAGAATGATATGGGTTTTGCTTTAAGCAAAAACGCAATCTAACTGTAAGGACAAAAAACAGTCAATCTATGAAATTTACTGGTGACGGAAATCCATACATGAAACAGTTTATAAGAACGTTACTCTTAAAATGACCGAATCTAATTCATTTATTTATTTATTTGGGAGCTGGGAAAAGCCTTCTGGAGATGAAATTTATAATCTGTTTCTCCAAAAGGCACAAAACCTCCTCATCTTTTCTACCAACAGATTACAATATTCAAATGGTAAAAAGTTTGACTTTTAAAATTGCCCTAGCTCAACAAACTAGATAGATAAAGAATCATGGAAAAATCAGAGCGATTGGATTTCGGGATAAATGAAAATAAAAATCCTCAGAGCAATCATTAAATAAACGATACATACTAGAAAAAGGCTCATTAAATCCGTAGTTCGTTCTAGCAGCGGGAATTCTACACAGTTCGAAAAATTCTTGTGATTTTACATCTTATCAGATGCACATCAATGGAGCGTCATATTTCACACAAATTTATATTCAAGAACATGTAAAATTATGTGCTGTTGGGCTGGTAAATCGTGCATATAAACTCATACAGTTTCACTTGCTAGCCGAGTGCAAATTACACTCGGAGCCAGGAAATTTCTGCACGAATGGAATATTGTGGCATTTGAGAAGTTAAGTAGTTATGAATTGTATCGTTTGAAGAATTATGTCACCTGTAAAATTCATAATTTATTTCTGTGTAAGAAACGGGTGTAAACGACGACGACTGCGACGATGAATGTCGAAATTGACCAATCGATTAGTTGGCAGCGATCCTCGTAGCTTGGAAGATTGAATGGATCACTCCATGATAGGCAGGGAACTGCGAATCTAATAAATTTGCGTTGAACACCTTCGACACGATCGACGTCAATTTGATAATGAGTTGGCCAAACAATAGCTGCATGTGCGAGGATTGACCGGACTAGTGCACAATAAAGAGCTTCCAAGCAGTGTATGTTAAGAAAACTTTAAGCAATTTGAAAGATGAATCCTAATAATTTTGAAGCCTTTGAAATTACGCAATCGATGTGATTCTTGAAATCAAGTTTGCTGTATAAAACGGTTCACGTTTAAGAACGTTTTGCGAGAGGTTGTAGTCATATATAATTGATGAGCGCTTTCGAAAGAAGGATATAACGGAACATTTAGAGGTGCTCAGTACCATTCTGTTGACATGAAACCATTTTGCGAAAGTATCCATTTGAGCTTGCAGAAAGCATACGTCATCTTAACCATTTATCAGACGATATAGTTTGAAATCATCAGCGAGTGATAGCTTGAAACATGCTGGGATCGTTGAGATAGAGTAAAAATATAAACGGTCCTAAATGATTTCCTTGAGGCACTCCAAAACAAACAACCAATGGTGTTGTTATCCTGTTTTCTATTTTCACACACATCTCACGATCAGTTAGATATGACTTCATCCATTCCAATAAAGCCCCGTCAAAGTCAAGTCTGTCAAGTTTTGCCATTACTATTTGATGGTGTGTTTTATCAAACTGTGTAAATTGCGTCGACCTGTAGACGCGATTGTAGAGATCGGATGATAAACGAAGTGTAGGATACTAACCTTGTAACTTAGAGACAGCGCAAAGGAAAGCAATTCCGCGATAATTAGTTAGTGCCTAATAATGATTTAAATTTGAATCAAACATTTTTTGGCATTAAAAATGCCTTACTCTTCACTATACGGGGCCG
The DNA here is from genome assembly GCF_030247185.1 of Malaya genurostris. Classification (NCBI taxonomy): domain Eukaryota; kingdom Metazoa; phylum Arthropoda; class Insecta; order Diptera; family Culicidae; genus Malaya; species Malaya genurostris. The sequence goes on from NC_080570.1 coordinate 14,692,162, forward strand.
GGGGTCAATTAAAAGTTTCAAAAATAGCCGCGTAACCTTTTTGTGTCATAATTTTGAACGTTAATAACTCAGTCATTTGTTGATGGATTGACATAATTTAGCAACCAATCGATTCGAAAACTTTCAACTTAAACATGTATGGAAACGTCGTTTCAGTATTTCAATAGCATACTATTGAAAAAAATGGTTAGAATTGACCTATGTTTGCTTTGCGTCATACATAAAAACACCGCATCATTCTGCGTAGTTCGAAGAGGAATCTATAGATATATGCTGCAAATCATTTCTTGATTTCAGTTGATGCTTTACTGCGAATGAAACAAGTAGCTCGTCCAGTGAGGTGATGACTAGATTGTATATGTATTCGCTCGTTGGATTGTCGCTTTTGCTCACTCTTCACTGTACGAGACTTGGGTGTCAATTTAAAAAATGCGAAAATAACTGCGTAACCTTTTTCTGTCATAATTTTGAACGCTTAGAACTCAGTCATTTTGTTGATGAATTTATATAATTTAACTACCAATCGATTCGAAAACATTTAACTTAAACTTATGCGGTAACGTCATTTCAGTATTTTAATTGCATACCCTTGAAATATTAGATTGCATTGACATATGTTTTCGCGAGCCAATGACAGTCCCAGTGAATGATGTCAAACTCTCGTCCGATTTGCGCAGTATGAACTATAGCACAAAAGGGAATCTATAAACATATGCCCGAATACATTTCTGCTTTAGTTTACTCATGGCTTATCTTGATTCTAGTTACCGGTAGCAGGCCAACTTATAATTATCGGCGTTAGATTTTTCGAACCTAATTGGAAACGCTTGTATTTCTGTGATTTATTGATGAATTTTCCTCATTTAACTTGATTCGAAACAGTTTAAAAATATTTTAATTTGTCAACGGGTAGTTTGCATACATTTACTGTAAAATATAGGAATTTCTTCCTTCGGCGACAGAAAGCCAACTAGCCCAAATAAAATCATTTTGTGTATCGTTTCATATTGCTTATATTTTCGAGCATGTACTCCAATCTACTTTTCCGCCTCCTCACTTTCTTTCTCTAAACCTAAAGCACTTCTTTCGCTATCCAGCTCTACACATTTCTATTACCCTGATTATCATTTTCCTACGCTATCATCTTCCATAAACTCACAACAAATCTTTTACTCACGGTACCGAAGCCTTGCTCACTGGACGATCGAATCCCCATCGTCCTTATCCGACCGATGTCATTGTCAGCACTGCCAACAACTATCGTCCGAAGCTCGAAATCGCTCAGTCCACAATCCCGCTACGGCTCTTACTCCAATATTCTGCGCGCAACGCAACGGTAATTAAGCCGCAAGCGCCTGTCTGGTCGGAGATCGATCCGCGACGAAGACCAATTACTCTCCGGCTTGCGATCAGCAAATCACTCACTATCAGTGCGTTGACGTCACGCTCGCACCCAATCTCATCGCACCAATCAAAACTCCTGTGTCTCGCACGAGGCCACTATTCCAAACGCCTCCGTCGGAAATACGATCGATGTCGGTGTGTGACTCACGATCTCGGCTAATCAATCCGGCTTCCAGAACCACAGTGTAATAATTTCGGTTCCTCCTCGTGTTCTGCCGTGTAGTCGCGCTTAACCTCCAAGTAGAAGGGAACCGTCCACGTTGAAGATGGTTGGACCAAGATCTAGTCAGTCGTCGATGACTGATTCCGCAGAATAGGATGAAAAGGAAAAACAAAAACCCTGGAATGGCGAACCAGATGAGTTCTGCCTGCGGCCTCTTAATTTGCTTAATTTTGTCTCACCCTTTTGGGGTTTCCAATGAATGTGTCTGACGTCTTTCTCTTCCGCACTTTGTATGTTCGGGTCCGTGTGCTCCGTTGCGGGGAACTTCTCGATCCGGCTATAAAGACTAGCGTCACTTTGGGTTTAAGATGACCAAAGTTTCCACATACCTTTTGTTTCGTCGTTCCGATTTGCTGACGACACACTAAGTCTCTGCAGTTCTGCTGTGCAGCTGCGGGTGTTCACGCATGCGTGTTTCTTACACGGATGCTCAAGTCAGAAAGACTGTTCCAATTTCTTCTCTCTTATTTTTGTGCTTTTGACAGTTATCCGGAAGAAGGTATCCGTTGGTTCGAGCTGCGTCTGCCAAGGGAGTGGTTCGTAGCTGTGCAGTGAGGCCAGTACTGCTGATTTGTGTTTTCAACTATCCTTCTAATTTAAATGTTTTTTCAGTGCATGCTTATCGTATATTCACAAAAATAATTCAAACGCTACATTACATACGAACAACACGGCGGCGCGCAAATAAATTCAGTATAAAGTTGTGTTATGACGATAACCATAGATCATTCTTTTTCATTAAATGTGGCTAAATACAAAGAACTATCTCTCAGCATAATTCCTTAAGCCCTATTATTGAACTGAACAATAATCGTGTAACCTAATTGCATAGTTAGAAATTTATTTAGTCGTATAAAGCATAATATTTTGGTCTAATCTTGCTTCCAAGAATCTTATAGAAGGGATCCAGACTAAGTGTAGCAAAAATAATGCAATGCAAATCGTTATGCAGTATCGATTTGAACAAATGTTGTCCCACCAGGAATAAAACCCTTCAAAAAATTCGGAACTTAGTACAAATAAGTTGCACAGACTCACATATATAGAATTATCAGATGCAATAAAATACAGTATTAGAGATAAAATTAAGACAAGCTGATCTGCGATTTTACATGTTACATCATTTAAATCCTTACTAAACTCGGGTCCCGCCAGTTTCAGTTAAATTATCATTTACATGAAAACAACAAGTGTCTTATCACTACATGCGTTGTAACAATGACAATGTTCGTTCATGTAATAATAAAATCAAGTTACAATATGAACAAAATTAAGGAATTTGGTTGCGTATGCATTAGTTCCTTAATATGCAAAAGTGAAAATCAATTAAAGTAACAAAATATGTTCTGCGGACTGTGTCACATATTTTCTTCCTTGTATTGTTGCCATTCTATTTTCAGACACTTTTCGAAGATTATCGACGCTTTTTAACGAAGGATCATTAAACTTACACTATTACTGAGTTTATTGGTTGACGGTTATTCAAATTGTTCACATTCACATTTTTCGATCAAAATATTTTAAATCTTCTCTAATCGCTGTTTATAAAATGATTAAGTTTGTACGTTCTCTGTCTTGAAAATTATTATGATATAAAGTCGTTTCATTTGTCCAGATTTATATCTTGAGGTTTTTCGTATACAAAATTGATCTTTTAAATAACTTTGAAATCATCATAATTGACTTTGATTTAAAATGTTTCAAATTTCAATTTTCAAATGTAAAAATTTGTTGAAGGCATAAAATAGAGTAGAATCAATTGTTCTGAAAGAATCTAATTGTCATTATGATCATTCGCCAAAAATGTAAAGACTAAAAGTAGAGCAAGTTTGTAATTTGTGACTTTTAGTGCATCCACCATCATCTTTATTTTTGTATTTATTGTGGGTACCTAAGAATTATTTCATTTTTAATGTAATCGTGATCGGTTGTGTCTTGCATACAACCATCTAATTTTTTTTAGATTACACCATATCTCAACGTTTCATGCATTTCTAAGACATTCGGTAAAAAACATTTACAATTTTGCAAATCTCAAAATTTTTCCAATTCCCAAAGTCAATTGTTTTCAAAAAAATAAAAGATCCTTCCGAGTCAAAAAGTCATTCTGATGCTACATGCGAGGCTGGGAATCGAGTCCAGGTAGGTGACATCCAAATCGATATATATCCATCACGCTACGAGGGATGACCATTATGTTGGAATTGTATTCATTAGAAAATTCTGGAGAGGTTCAAATTCTCACCAACACCTTCTAATAAAGTTACCGATCCAAAGTTTGACTATAATGTATACCAAGATCCTTTCAAATAATAATCTTTCGCTCACGGATACATTTAAGGACACTACACACGGTAGATTTAGAGAATTTGATTAATTCGAAATTCATAACCTGATCTTTTTTGTTTGGGTTTTAAACATGGAATCACAGGTGTCCAGAATCCATCTCTCACAGCTTTTTAAACTACAGCTACTCACAAATTTGAACTGTAAACAAAAAAAAACAAATGCAAAAATGTTATATTTGTTCATGTGTACTATCAATTTTGTGAGTAACTGTATAAGTCGAACAAGAAAAACTTTCACTGCCAAAACACGGTAGCTTTGCAATAAAATTGTTGTCAAAACACCACCAGAACCAATCGTTATTAGGCGAATCGAGCATTAATTGTCCCAGAGGGCTTCCTTGTGCAGCATTCGATTGTTTAGAACCATGCCTTCCAGCATTGAAATTGCTATCAATTCCCTTGCGTAATCGGCAAAAAGCCCGAAAAATAAAGCAAAATTGCATTTTTATCATCATTCTGTACGAAACCAATCACAACAAAGAGAGCGTCTAATCACTGCCAATTACGGTAACTGGTATTGGCATTGAATTCAAAACGTGATTTGATCTACTTCCACTTGATTGAACCATTTTCGGGAAAGCTGTCCCGACTGACTTAAATCCGTCCGTGGAATGGCAACGAACACAACAACCGAGAGAAGAAAAAAAAACAGAACCATTTGTGACATCTCATATGACGTGATGTGATATCTCGCATCCCATAATGGGATGAGATTTCCATCGCCTTTCCTCCGCACATTCGGGAACGAACGAACTGGGCCAGTTCCTTTCGCGAGCCTTGACACGATGCCGGAAAGACCGTGAGTCGACGGAATAATATCGAGTATCGTCGTAATATTTGATCGTTTCCATTGTGTGACTTGCAGGAATCAAAATGTGAAGTTAAATTCAAAAGTGTGTGTACTCTCAAATTGGTTCCGGCTTCCGAAATCAATGTCGCCCGTGGGACCGACCGACCTTATATAGCTCTCTTATCGGGAGAGGGGAAATAACAATTTCTGTCTGTCATTTGCTATTCGGGTGCTATTTGAACAATCTATCGAATGAATTGGGCGCGGTAGCCGAAATTGGTTGGAAGTCGTTTTCATTTGTCTGGGATGTGCTTGAGGTGATTGTGCACTGAATGGTGGAATATTTTATTACATCGAAGTGAATAATTTGAAGCTTTCCAATTTAATCTAATGGAAAATTTTCTGGAATACAATACCCAAAAAACTCCCTCGTCCGAATCAATGAATCATGCCTGCCGAAAATTTCCCAAAGTGCAACGGTGTCGGTGTCACATGATTACGAATGCACGCGGCATGCAAGAGTGCATCAAGTGGATTACAACGGATGAATTTCAATGTTCCCCCTCCCGGGGGTTGAGATGATTGCCGTGGCTGGCTGACTGACAGTGACTGGCTGAATGGTGCAACATCAAACATGCATCTTGGCACGAGAACCAGGCAGCGGAGCGGACACTAAACAAACGTGATTATGCGATGTGTTTGCCATCTTACACTGCGCAGAGAATGTAGGTAGTTTTTTCTTCTGTCGTTTTTTAAAAATTGTTACCTTGATATCACTAAGGGTTGCATATTTCTGTTCACCCTTTGGCACCGATAATTCGAGAAAAAAAAACAGAGTGAGGAAATTGCTATCAGCACACACACACATACGGCACTCGTTACGGTTCCGGTTCAGATCACAGACTAGCTCTGCGTCCGCCGTCTAATGGTTCCCACCTTGAGGAATTGGCCAAATGAACCAAAGATAATTTACCTTGATGGCATCCTGGATCGCCTTCACCTGGACGGCTACCACCGACAGCACCTCCACCGAGATCCGGTTGAACTCGTCAAAGCAACCCCAGGCACCGGTTTGTGACAGTCCCTTGTAGATGTTGCCGCATGATTTATAGTCCATTTGTTCCGAACAGTTGAACACGTACACCATGATGCCGAGAGCGCGACCCAAATCTTTGGTAGTTTCGGTTTTGCCCGTTCCGGCTGGACCAGCCGGAGCACCACCCATGATCAGATGAAGTGACTGGGGGAAAAATGGGAAAAATAGAAACTCCGTCATTCATTAAATCACTACCCGGATTTCCGCCCCCCCTTACCTGTGTCAGTGTGATGTAGCACCGATCGGTCAACGGAGTGATCACCAGCCGGGGTGTATTTCCCAGGTACTCGTAGTCGTACCGAAACTGGGCATCGCAAATGTTGGCAAAGCAATCCTTCACTTGATCATCCCAGCGATGCCGTAGCTGACTCTGCCACTGAAAAGCCTGACCCGTTTCCACCTTCTGCAAGATCATCTTCGCTACGACATCACGCGAGTGGACATCGATCGTACAGATGGTCATGATTTTCTGGCGATCGCCTTGCGACAGTTCACCGCACAGCAAAACGATCAGCGCACTCAACTGAACAATCTGCTTCTTCTGGTAGTCTTTGAGAGCATTTTCGTAGCCTTCCTCTAACCGGGCAAAAGCCACGTTGACTTCCGTCGTCCACCAGATTTGCGTAGCACAGAGTGCCGGTTGCGCAGGCCAATCGAAGATCCACTGATCGCGTGGTTTTTCCTCGTACGCGATCACTGCCTGTTCGAACAGATCATGCAGCGTCATTCGCATCGAATCCGTCACGCGGTTTAACCAGATTTCCACCTTTCCGCTGCAGTCACAGTTGTCCTTGAAAGCCACGTACTCTTCGTTCTCCTTGGAAATCATTCCGACGGCCACTTTTTTGGAGAGTTTGGAAAACACCAGCTTGGCAATCGAATCGTACAATTTCGTCAGATGTTTTGCCACCAGCTCCGGTTGGTTGCCGTTGGACAGAATGTCCAACAAATCAGCCGACGATACGAAATAGAACCGAGGATATGCCAATCGCTTGGTCTCCAGGTAGTCATTCAGTGCCTTTTCACACATCACCAACTCCGACTGCAGCACTTCCAGCTTATCAAACAGCCCCTCTCGGTTGGTGGCACGAACAATATTCGGACTAGCCGTAATTTCCCCCAGTAATCGTTTAAATTCCCGATCGATCCCGTCGAACCGTTTGGAATCCTCCGGCAGTTGATTGCGAATGTCCTCCGAACCGATGAAGATACTCTCCAGATACATCCACTTGCGCTGAACCTCGAACCACGCCGTTATCACCTGATCCGCATTGGACAGTGCCAGTTGCCATTTGGAAACTTCCGCCAGGAAGAAGGCAATGTACTTCGATGACATCAGGTTCTGCAGTTGCACCTGATTTTCCTCCAGCATTTCGATGATCTCCTCGGAAACCTTCAACAGCTTCAGTCCGGTCCGTTCGTGCGAATCATACTCGAAAACCAAATCCTTCCAGGCCACCTCCAGATCCCGCAGCACCTTCTCCATTCCCATCTCCTTGACGGATTTGTCGACGATGGTTTTTACCTCCTCTTCGTAGTTGTGCAGATTCAGCTCTAACAGATCGGCCAACGTCGTCGAATCGTCCATACGGAAACGGACCTGGCGGGTGGCAAAAACAAAAAAAAAACTATACAATCCGTAATGAAAATCCCTAGGGAAATTGGAACAAGTGCAGAATAAGTTTTGGGAAACCGAAATCTACTCGGAGTTTGTTAACCGTTTAACGTGTAATGTACTTTCAAATGGCATAAGTGCAGGGGTAGCAAATGTTTCAAAAAAAAAAAAAGCAGCAACAGCACAAACCAACATTTCCCTTCCATAAGTTTTCAACAGCTTAATTGCAGCGTAAAAAACGAGTGGGTGGCGTGTGTTTAACGGTCCGCATGGCAGTGTCAGCATTAGTGTGGGAGAAAGATAGGAAAATGAGAAAAGAGAAAAAACAAAACGAAGAGAGAGAGAAAAGGAAAGTATGTTTACACACGAGCAACTCTTTATATATGTATGCAGTCAAGCAAATTTTTATCCCATTCTAACCCAAAGCCCCTCTCCTCCCTCTTCAGTATAGATGAGTGGTGGCGAAAAGGGACAAAAGGAGGGGGTGTAGATGGGGGTTATCTGTTTGTCGTGTGAAATTAAATTCTAAATAGTTTTGCTGGGAATGGAAGCGCGCCGAGTGCACCGGAAAAGCGACGACACAGACTCGAAGAGCACGGCTGGAATTGGCTTCACGTTAGTACATTAGTGCATTTACGTAGTTGTTTTTCTTTTTTTTTAATCTCTAAAGGATTATGTAGTTCGTTGTAATACACGTTGAATGTACTGTGTTTTTTTTTGCGTTCGTCGGAACTATAGAAACGTAATCGCTAGAAAAAATATTACCACCACTTTAGAACAGCGGTTGAGTTTATTCGAAGCGTTTAATCGTTTTGAAAGTTGTTGCCAAAGTATGCAAAAAATCGGAGCACCGGTTTCACTGAATTCCATTCTCGGTTATGAAGATATACTCATTTTTCTACTCTGCGACACTTATTCTGAATACACAAATAAAATGTTCGGATTTTCGCAACATAAGCATCAAATCTAACCTTACTGAATCGTGACGATTTTTACAATAATACTGTACCACTGTATCTATCGTATGAATGACAACAGCAATATATCATGTCATGGCAGTAGACACCAAGCTTTGTTTTAAGTAGGAAAATTGTATTGCACAGAATGTATAGTTTATAGATCAAAATACCTCCGTTACCCTGCCACTTGACAATCACTCTCTATCAACAAAGAAGAATCCTCAAATGATAGCAACTGATTCTAATCTTACTGTACCATGAAGATTACTACCTACAATACTGTATCTACCTTGTGAATAAGAATGGCATGAAATCATTTCACGGTAGTAAACACCAACCTCTGTTTTGAAGAGGAAAAAGCGTATTTCTATGAAGGGCCAAAAAGAAATGTAGAGGGCGGAAAACAATCAATTAAACAACGGGAATATTCAAGAATTTTTTATGTTCGGGTCAAACGTATTGATTAAAGATTTACTACCGAGCAACAGTCAACCAGCGGAAGTGGCAAATTTGTGCGGAAAAGAGTCGCCAAGAGGAATGATTACAGTATTCACCCTTCTCTTTCCCCGGGAGACGTTCTCTCTACTCTGGTACATGTGTAGAACACGCTTCATAACTCAACAGATGAATTAGTGCTGAACTTGTGCGTGATACCGCACACAAGCCGAGTGAGAGATTCAAGGTTGCTTTGGGATTTCTTATTCTATCCTATGTCTTGCTATTTCACACGAAGATTATTGATCTTTAGGAAAATAGTTAATTGAATTAGAACATAATATATTTAGTCTTTGCGTATTTTAGCTCTAGGCAGCCGAGTGCCGAGAAAAGGAATTTGTTGTGCCGAACAAAAGTAGTAGGTAATAAACCGAACTTTACAATACGTCAAGCTTTTGAATAATTCGTGTTTGTATTTCGTTCCCACGTACCCCGCATTGAAAACAGTCTGAAGGATGATGCCAAGCTGTTAAGAAATTTCGTGTGTAATAAAACAACTAGCCGTGGATTTTAGGAATGCGTTAATCGTCTGCCAAGGAGTCAGCAAATCTGTTCGTGTCTTCCTTTCAAATACTCAGGGTTGTCACGCAATATTTCAAAACCAAAACGTGCGAAATCCACGCGAAGTTGAAATAAAAATGGTGTGAAATCTTGAGCGAAGCATATACAAAACTATTGACGTGAATACGTCTTACTTTACTATGAGGAGCCTTTTCAAAATTCGTCCTTTGGAAGAATGGGCAGAAATTAGTCGTGAATATCTCGAGTTGTACAAAACACAACAACATAGATCTTTCTCCTACCACTAGAAACATGGTCAGCAATTTTTTATTCAATTTTTTGCACTCGGGCGACGGTTTTATGCTCAATTTAACTTTACGAGTATAAAAGGTAAACCATGGTCGAAAACCGATCAACTCTTCTTGTGCGTCTGGACGGGACTAGGCGTGTGGGTGATTACCTTCCAACAGGTAATTTTGGAACTGAATTCTGAACCTGGACTCTGATTCGTCTGAATTCTGAACTCAAGGGCTGAGGCCAGTTGATCGCGTAAAACCACGTGGCTCGCTGTGCGTATTACATTTCTCTTCATCCTCTCTCGCAAATGTGCAAAATTACTTCTGTGAAAATTTCAGAATGATTCATTGACTTTAGCGCTCGGGAAAGTCTTTTTTCTGAAGGAAGAATTGCATAGATGAAAACGGCCACTTTCAACTTGTTCATTGAATATCTTGCCTTCAAAAGCATGGATCAAAAATCTATCCTGACAATGTCTTGAAAATTTAATTCAGATACGATTAGTGCATAAAAACATAGGGGTTGTCGCGACAAAAATTAAGTTAATGTTATTTTCGTGAAGGTAAGTCGATTTCTATAGACGCACCATTTTTTCTGCTCTTGCTACCTGGTAACGAAACAAGACATGAGAGAGAAATAAAATCGGCTCAGAAAGGCTGCCAAACAAGCGGTAGCTTTATTGAATTTTATGTGATGTAGTCAAACTTGTGACCGAAAATATCAAAACTTTCTGGGCCACATCGCGAGTCATTTTGCACATTTGCGAGAGAGCATGGAGGGAAATGCAATACGCAGAGCGAGCCACGTGGTTATACGCGACCTACTGGCCTCAGCCTTTAATTTTAGGTTTAGAATTTAGTTTCAAAATTCAGTTTCAGAATGCAGTGTCAAAAGTTAAAACTAGTTCTAGATTCTAAAATTCGTTTTTCGACTAGTTTTTGGAACTGAAATTAGTACCTTAATTTGAGTTCGGAATACACATCCAAAAGTAGTAAGTACTAAGGAGCATTGGAAAACGTAACAAGACTCCCTTGTTTTGGCTATACTGCAGGTCTATGCATAATTGTCCCATATTCTAAAGGATTTCTCCTATATGTGGGACAATTATGCGTAGAACGGCAATAAAGTCAATATGGAGTATTACTTCTTTAATGAATTGAAAACGTTACGAAGCGTTAAATGGTTTACATTTTGATTGATTAAAGATGTGATGGCAACAAACGTCTTATGGTATGTAAGCGGCGATATAAAAACGTTACATGTCTATTTTTTGTGTGTTTATGAGTTCTGGACCTGGATTCTAGCCCTGAATTTTGAATTTGGATTCTAACCCTGAGTTCTATACCGAGACTCTGGACCTGGGTGTGCATTTCGGACCTGGATTCTGGATCGGTATTCTGGACCTAACGAAGTAAGTTAAAGTCGTTGTGGAACACTACAAGCCTTCATATTTCGTAGACTGTAGTCCATACGGTCCATCCCACAACTTTCGTTACTTGGCAGCTGATGAGGGTCATACCAAGGCAAATGACGAAAGAGTAAAACGAACAAATCTGCGCTGTATTGATTCAAATCTTAGAGCTCGAACAATATTCTAGCGTTAACCGTACAAGCGAGCACTCGAAAGCCTTCAAATAGTATATAGCTGAGAAGTGATTAGCAGTTTGAAGCCTTTGCCACGATGTACGAGATATGCTGCTTGAAATGCAATTCGTCGAGAAGAACGCCAAGATCTTTGACACAATTGACTCAATCAATTATTGATAATTTGGAATAAGTTTAGGTCGTCAACAAAAGATAATCGTGGAATTTTCAGTGAAAAGTTCACATCGTTGAAATACAGTAGAAATATCAGTGGTCGGAGATGACTACTTTGTGATATTCCAGAAAAACCTAGAAAAATCCTTACAAATATATTCATTGATCTTGACCACCAGCTGTCGATTGCAAAGATACGATGGAATCCACCGAAGATGAATGGAATGGCGCTAAGAGAGGTAATACCACGATAGTTGTCGATGCTCTTCCTGTCTCCTTTTTTGTACACAGAGAACATATAAGCAGATTTCCACAGTCACGACAGTCAAACAAAATTACTGCCGGAATATCGTCGGGTCCAGCAGAGTATGAAGACTTCGACTGCTCTTTTTACGGAACTTGCGCTTATGTTGATTTACGGGAACGTGAAGTGCCGCCTGGGTGATTTGGTAAGGTGCTAAGATTTCTCTAAAAAATATTTCAGAGAATTTTTTCAAGAACTTTTCGCAAATTTCCTGCATGCTAGAGCTTGTCTGCTTTTTGTAAAACATAGATGGAGGAAGATCTGACTCGCTAACGTTAACGTGCTTCCAGAACGATTTTGAATTGAACTTTAATCTCCTCTGCACACACTGCGTAAATAGTTGATATAGCAACGTTTGGCTGTCTTTTTGTAGACTTTGTTGATTATCGTTGATATGATGCTATTTAAAGGGTTGGAAGCATGGCCAAATGTGACTTCTTAGTAGAGACGTTATTTGAATAATTTTTTTTCGTAGCGTTGCATCAAAGACATTATAGTAACAAGAGGTTGCATGTAACGGGTGTTTTTATTTCGAGAAATTGACCGCAAAATTGGCCTACGCGTTCGTGTGATTTGATGCCATTCGATTATACACAAATCCTTGGAAAAGTGGTCAAAATTGGACCTCCAGAATGACCTTTGTGTAAAATAGTCGTGGCGGCCATATGCCCGCAATCATATTTAAATGTTAAATGCCAAAAAATGATCTACCAAATGAAACAAATTTTGGCCATGTCATAATTTGGCATGTGTTTTATTTAAATTTCAAATCAGCGAGCTCTTTAAAAAAACACCCTTCTATTACTGCAATTACACTATGACTGGCCTTCACTTCTAATAATATTGACTAGATTTTTAAAATCCATTTCTGCTGTTGCCATCGAAAACAGTGGGACAAAATAGTAATGAAAACACTTGCTCTTGTCAAGCGATTTGAAGCTGCGGTTAAATAATCATTTTCTTGTTAGAAATACGAATACAGAAAACGTTTTACATTGTTTCAAGCATAGAAACATTTCATAGAAGAAAAAGTTAGAATGTCATAGAAATAAATTAGTCTCTGGAAATAAGAACAAATCTGAAAGAGTTTCATCATCATCAAATAGAAAAAAAATCCATTTAACCTTTCGTAACACAACTCACCTTCGTCGCATGCATCAGTTCGATCCAGTGTCGTTCCCGAATGGCCGGATTCTGCAGCTCGGTGATAGCCCGCAGCGAAGTCAGCAAATTCTTTAGCACGGCTTCCACATGCTGGTACGGATTCCACGAGCGCATATCCTTGTCCAGCTGGCGGATCTGTTTGCCGTAGTTCTTGCACTCGACTTCCATCGCTTCCACGTCGATCTTCTTCCACGGAGTTTTCTTCCAATCGTTAACGCACGATTCGACCGCATACACAAAGTCCCAGACTTGTTTGACCATGCGAATTTCCTTCCGACACTGCCGCAGCTTCAGATCGTCCGGAGGGTTCAGCTCGAACAGCGCAGCCGAATCGCACAGATTTTTCATCTGCGTTTCCATGATGTTCAGCTCCAGATTGACCTGATTGCACATCTGGTACACGTTTTCGCAGGGAACCTTGAAGAAGGGCAACTTCTTGAAACCTTCCCTGTACAACTTGGAACGGATGTCGAACAGCGTGATACGCTTCTTGATCAGATCCACCTGGTAGGACTGCGCCGGAGCTATCTTCTCGCGGACTTTCGAAGCCGTTTTCTTGATATGAAGCCACCGTTCCGGCAGTTCGGCAAACTGTTTGTACACATTCTCGTCGAACTCGACGTTGTAGCCCTTCAGTAGGTCGACCGTGGCTTTCAACGGTTCAAACATGTTGTCGTAGGTGTTTTCACGCTCGCGGAGTTTATTCAACACGGAAAGAATCTTCAGCAGTGTCGGGAAGTCATCTTCGGCAGCTTCCAGAACGAAAATTTCATCACATTCGTTGGCAAAGTCCTCCAGGTCCTGTAGACTGACAACCACCCGGTCGATTAGGTTATTCTTGAACAAATTTGACCATTTGCTAATTTCCAACAGTAGAACGGTTTTGAAATGGCGCAAATCTATCGACAGCCACACGTCAAACACCGTGGAAATGTCCATGTTCACAAAAATCTTGTCGTACAGGTCGTAGTAGCTATCGATCTGCAGCTTGAACTGTTCCAGCGTTGGAGCGACCTCTCGGAGTGGGGTATCGGCGGAAAGCAACATTTCCATTTCGTCCGCCGTCAAAGGGCGACCATATTTCAGAAACTGTTCCAACACGGACTGTTTGTCGTCCAACCAGAGATAGTTGTAGTCGTCGAATCGCTGGATGTACTCGTCTGCTTCCCGCACCGTCTGAATCAACCGGTTAATGATGGAATCTTTCATCCGTTCTATTTCCAAGTCGTTATCAAGGTGGTCTAAAGCAAAGAAGTTAGGACTGTTAGTGGTGGGTGGCAGTTTTGCTATTTTGAATACTTACCAAGATAAGTGGCCAAGGTCAGCTCGCCATTTTCGTCGGTTCGTTCAGCCTCCGGCGGTTGAGCAACCCTTGCAATCGTACTCATACAGTAAATATCGGTCAGAAGACCCTCGACCAATGCCAGGAATCCGGTCGGATCGAAAGGATCCAGTGTTGGTACGAAATAAGTTTTCGGTGGGTGTAGTTCATATTTAATCTCAAAGATCGGAGCATTGTGTTCCAAGCGATTTTCCATTTCGAATTTTATGTACCGAATGCTAGTGTTGATAGCTTCCAGGATCTCTTTCGAAACCAACGAATCAACGTACTCCTGGTAAGGCCGGAATAGAGCCAACTGAGAAACCGTTCGCTCTAGCTCGGAGGGTTTTCGAGAAATTGTTTGATCCAAAGAACCGACTTGTGATTCTTCGTCTGCATCTTTTTCCTCAACGGATGGTCCTTTAACTACCGGAAGAGATTCCACAGTGCCGGACTTTTTCACAGACATGTCAGAGACCGTACTTTGTTCTAGCTCCGCCACGGAAAGAGCAAAATAATAGCGAAAGTTTTGCTCCATAGCCTCATCGATCAGTTTTTTCGTATCGCGACAAGCTTCCAATCTCCGCTGAACCTTTCCGGGACGATCGTCTATGTCCAGCAGAGCTTTCGTATCTCCGTTCTTACGTTGATACATCGGAACCTGTCCCCAGCTGCGTATGCTGTCCTGAATCCGACTGATGTTACGGTGGGCCTTCAATACCCGATCGTGCAGATTTTTAAGATTATCGTAAAAACCTTCGATGAACGCGACCTGAAAATTGTTCCAATCGATTCGACCGGAGCAGGCCTGCCCGATGGTTTTGTCGATTTCGATGATTTCCTTGTGGATCAGATCACGCTCGCAGGCGACGCAGCTCTCGATGATTTCGTTGTACCACTCGACAATTCGCATCAGTTTCATGCGGGCTTGCTAAAACTGAAGATTAGATCCGGAAGAAAATTAATGCATACGGCACACAACTTACCCAAAGAACTTCCTCCAAATCGGAAAAATTCAGCGCCTTCTCCGGGATGTTCAACAATCCCATTCGTTTCATATATCGTATCTCCAGCAGGATCATGACCAAAGCCTGATTGAAGTTCATCTCTAGGAGACCGCCTTTATCCTCGTTACGAATCAGCAAAGCTTTACCCATGTGCGTGACGATCGTTTGAGCAACAGTCGATGACCACTGGCGAAACAGTTTCCCCTCAAACGCTTCCAGATGTTGCATCATTTCGCGATAATTCTTCATCACAAATTCGTCGTCTTCCTCTTTGAAGAGCCTATCCGGTTGTTGAAAAACAGATTATTTGTCAAGAAGCGGAAAGAGCGATACTAAAAACTTACGGATACTCGACCATGCTCAGGTCATTGATCGGTTTCGTGATGCGATCGCGCATCTTGTGAACCCAAAGAATAGCTCCAGCCACCGGAGGAAAGCCCCGATCGATTTCAATTCCCTGCAGTCCATGTTTGGCGTATTCGGCGGTGCCATGGTCGAAGATTTGCTTCACAATGTTCAGATCGTTGTTATACATATTGACAATGTTTGTGATCTTTCGTTGAACGTCGGGTAAAATCAGGGGTCGGTTCAGCAGAGTTCCAGCAATCTGTACCAACTTCATGAGCTGTTCTACGTTGTTGCACTCGTCGAATGCCAACACGAATTGAGCCGTCAACTTCCGCTCCAACACGTCCGATCGTTGCTGATACTTACCCAGATCACGCTCGAAATTCTTATCACTGGGATCCGGATCCAGTGGGTCGTACTGAATGTTTCCCCAGCGTAGGTACAGTCTGTTAAAGTCTTCGTAAACATCCTGAATTTTTCGGCTGATGGCACGGCCTCGCAGTCCACCGATTTCGACTTTCTCCAGTTTGCGAAACTCCGTTGCCGTGTAGAAAATGTCTTTGATCTGGTTCAGTCGGGTAAGAAACCGATCGAGCCGGTCGAATATCGTTTGCAGACGAAACGTCCAGTAGGTCGGCTGAGTGTTGAACTGAACAAAGTCGTTCAAGCGACTGTGGAAATCGTGGAACTGATCTCTACGGTACAAATCAACAAATGCGGTCAGCAGTTATGTCTGTAGTTAGTAAACATTGAAACTCAACTTACTTGTAATACATCAAAATTTCGATCACTTTGTTGATCTTGAACAAACACTCGTCGGGTTCACCTTGGAACAACGAACCCGGATCCAAACATTTGCTAGCCTCGCTGATCATCATGTTGCTGATCATCTTGAACAGAATCATCATGCGGTTGTTGGTACCGTAGTAGAACGAATGTGCCCACAGCAAACAGACGCAGTGAAGCATCGGAGCGATCAGTTCCAGTGAGTCCGTGAAATCGGTACTTTCAAAGGTTTCGAAATGTCTTTTCTGGAATGTTGAATATCTCCTCAAACCGGTGGTCATTCCACATAGAAAAAAAAAACCAAACAAATTACCAATGGCTTCAGAAACAAAGTAACATCATCGGCTTCGTGAACGGCTTCTACCACACTCTGAAACGTTGACTTGAACGAGGAAAAGTACACCGAATCGATCCCCTCCAGGATGACACCAATCTGGCGCACCCGGGGTTCCAACAGTTGCCCGTAGATGTTGCGCATATTACTTTGCCGGGCATCCCAGAAACTGATCTCCTCCAGCGGTGACGGATGATGGCCATCCTTGAAGATTGCCGTCGAGTCCTCTTTCAGTACGTCGTTGATTTGGTAGGCCCACTTGATCACGATTCCTTCGAGGGAGTTTTTCATTTTCAACGAGCATCCGTCGGGATTGCTGGAATTAATTGGGGTTGTAAAAATAGAAAAAAATTACGATTTTCAAATAGTCGAATCGAATATTGCCTTGGGGCAAAGTGTGCCCCCTATTCACCTATTTTGTAAATTTGGATAATCGGGTTGATTTCGTTAATTATAATAATTGTGTTTTTTTTTGTTTTAACTTCGGCAATTTTGTTAATTTCAACCAGTTTTGTGAATTTCGGTAAATATTGTAAATATAAGAAAATTTTTGATAATCAAATTTTTTGTACTCGTTTTACTATGTAAATTTCAATACATTTAGTGAACTTTGATCAAATTTATCAATGGCGACTTTACGTCTAAACAAGATTAAAACAAATCATTGTCGGTATATTTTGTAAACGTGTATTTCAAAACGTCGGTAAATTTTATAGGTCGAATTTCCAAAAATCAGTGAATCCAATGAAATATACAGAATTGAAGGAACTTTATCGAAATTTCCCAATTTAGCCGAAAATTTACGAAACCGAAATTTAGCCGAAAAATTTCACAAAGAAAATATACCGAAATATTCATCACTTTCCATGTATTTGTCATAATCTTCATGCAACGTCTTCTTAGTCGACTTTAGGAGATAAAGGTGTTAAATTGTTGCTATTTGATATGCGTCTGTGGTAAATTTTATCAATTAAGCAAATTTTATAAATTCGGAAATTTGTTAAACATTGAATATATTTTGTAAATTTTGCATTTTTTTCTTCTAAAATTTTGTAAATTTAGTAAATGATGAAAATATTGTCCAGTAATCTTGCAAATTTTTCACACTTTGATAGGTTTTGTAAATTGAGTAAATTTTATAAATTCGGGAAATTTTGTTAACATTAAATATAATTTTCAACAAATTTTGTAGTCATTAACTTATCAGCGTTTAAGTGTTTGAACAGAATAACTTCACAAGGATAAAATATTTTTTTTATATTTAAAATTTTATCTTAATTTCAAGTTTTGTAGTTCTTCTTCTCAAATTCTGTAAATTCAGAAAGTGATGTCAATATTATTAAACCTGTAATTTTGCTAAACTATTCAAAACTATTATCAAATCTCCAAATAACTATGGGAACGAGCCACTAGAGCCAATTAGTTCTGATAAATTAATGTAATTCGGGCAATATTTTTAACTTTGGCAAACTTTGAAAATTTTGTATTTGAGGAAATTTCCTAAATTTGGGCATGTTTTGTAGATTTGGGCATAATTCGTAATTGTATTTAGTTTCATATCTTTTAAGAACTGTGTGGATAAATTTCGGTAACTTCAGAAAATTTGGAAGTTTGGTGAATTTGTTGTAAATTTCATTAAATTTTGTAATTTGTATATCTTGTAAGTTTGCATTTTTTGCAAATTTTAGTATTATGCTAAAATGCAGTACATTTTGTAAATGTAGTCAATTTCGGTTCTTTTCAAAATTTTGGTAATTTCGGTACATTTCGTAAATTTCGCAAACTTCGGTGAATTTGATAAAGTTTGGAAACTTCGGCGCATTTTGTAAAATTCAGCAAAATTAGTAAATTTGAGCACAATTTGTTAATTTTGTTCATTGTAATGTTTTTTTTTAAATTTAGACAGATGTTTC
Organism: Malaya genurostris; assembly: GCF_030247185.1. NCBI lineage: Eukaryota > Metazoa > Arthropoda > Insecta > Diptera > Culicidae > Malaya > Malaya genurostris. The sequence goes on from NC_080570.1 coordinate 14,710,825, forward strand.
ATTAAATTTTGCAGAAGTATTTTTTTAGACGATTTTAGAGGTTTCAGCCTTAAGTTCATTCACCTCTTCGAGACAGAGAAATTTTCCTACCCTATGTGCGGGGTTGGGAATCGAACCCAGGCGTCAAAGGCATCGACTTACCCTTACCTAAATTACACTTACCTGTCCACATGACTATATTTAATTTCATCTATTTTGGCAACTTAAGTAAATTTAAATTTGGTGGTTTTAAAAAATTTAGCAATTTCTTTGAATTTTGTAATTTGTAAATGGTGAAAATTTGTAATTTATGTGAATTTTGGTAACTTCGTTAAATTTTGTAAATTTCAGCATATTTCGTAAATTTCGACAAAATTTTTAAATTTGAGCACAATTTGTAAATTTTGTGATTCGTAAAATTTGGTACGTTTGGGCCAATTTCGGCAAATATTGTAAATGCATTTAATTACATATATTTTGAGACTTGTGTGAGTATAATAAATTTAGATTACTTCAATAAATTTAGATTGGCTATATTTTTTGAAATTTAATTGAATTTTGTAATTTGTTAGTCACGAAAAATTTAAAATTTTGTTATTGTATTAAACTCAGTAAATTTAGTGAACATCGGTACATTTTTGAATATTTTCTAACTTTTGATAGTTTCGAAACCTTTTTTAACTTTGATAAATTTTGGAAATTTCGGTAAATTTGGAAAATTTCGACAAAATTTGTAAATTTGAGCACAATTTGTAAATTTTTTTAAATGCTTCACATATTTTGAGAATTGTGTAAGTGTAATAAATGCTGATAACTTCAGTAAATTTAGATTTGGTAAGTTTTCAGAAATTTTGCGAATTTTTGTAAATTTAGTGGAATTTAGTAATTTTTAAATCATGTAAATTTGTAAATTTTGGTATAGTGTTAAATTCAGTAAATTTAGTGAACATTGGTATATTTTCTAAATTTTGGAACGCTTATACATTTTGTAAACTCCGGTAAATTTTGAAAATTTCAGCACATTTAGTAATTTTCGACAAAATTTGTGAAATCGGGAAAAAATTGTAAATTTCGTGGTCGTAAAATTTTATAAACTTGAACTAATTTCGGTAGATTTTGTAAATGCATTTGAATTCATATATTTTGAGAATTGTGTAAGTATAATAAATTTCGATAATTTCATTAAATTTAGATTAGCTATATTTTTAGAAATTTAGCGAATTTGTGTAAATTTAGTTGAATTTTGTAATTTGTTAGTCACGAAAATTTTAAAATTTTGGTATTGTATTAAATTCAGTAAATATAGTGAACATCGGTAAATTTTTGGCATATTAAAAAAAAATTTTCCGTGTGCTTCATAAATTTTGCAAACTTCGGTAAATTTGGATAATTTTGGTAAATTTCGACAAAATTTTTAAATTTGAGCACAATTAGTAAATTTTGTGATTCGAAAAATTTTGTAAACTTGGAATAATTTCGGTAAATTTTGTAAATGCATTTAATTTCATATTCTTTGAGAATTGTGTAATTGTAATAAATTTTGATAACTTCAGTAAATTCAGTAAGTTTAGTGAACATCGATAATTTTTTGCATATATTCAAAATTTTGATAAATTTGGGCAAAATCAGTAAATTTAAATTTGGCAAATTTTTAAAAACTAAGGGAATTTTGAAATATTTTGTTCAATTTTGTAATTTATAAATCATGTAAATTTGTAAATTTTGATATTGTGTTAAATTCAGTAAATTTAGTGAACATCGGTAAATTTTGGAATATATTCTAAATTTGGATAATTTCGAAATCTTTTGCAATTTTTTAAAAATTTCGGTAAACGTCGGTAATTTCTTTTAATTTCTATATATTATATGAATTTTGGTACTTTCATAAATTTTGCAAACTTGGACTAATTTCGGTAAATTTTGCAAATGCATTTAACTTCAGTAAATTTAGATTTAATAAATTTTTAGAAATTTAGCGAATTTTTGTAAATTTAGTTGAAATTTGTTATTTGTAAATCATGCCAATTTGTAAATATCGATAATGTATTAATTTCAGTAAATTTAGCGAACATTGGTATGTTTCGGAATATTTGGAATGCTTGCAAATTTTGTAAAATTCGGTAAGTTTGAGAATTATCAGCACATTGTGTAATTTTCGACAAAATTTGTAAATTTGGGAACAATTTGTATATTTTGTGCTTCGTAAAATTTTGTAAACTTGGACCAATATCGGCAAATTTGGTAAATTCATTTAATTTCATCTAATTTGGGAATTGTGTAAGTGGAATAAATTTCGATAACTTCAGTTAATCAGATTGGCTAGATTTTTAGAAATTTAGCGAATTTTTGTAATTTGTAATGCATGTCAATTTGTAAATTTTAGCATTGTGTTAAATTCAGTAAGTTTAGTGAACATCGGTAATTTATGGCATATTTTCAAAACTTTGGTTATTCCGGTAACCTTGAAAATTTTGGAAACTTCGGTAAACTTGGTCAAAATCAGTATATTTAGATTTGGCAAATTTTTAGAAATTAGCAAATTTTCGTAAATTTAGTTGAATTTTGTAATTTATGAATCATGTAGATTTGTCATTTTTGGTTTTATGTTAAATTCAGTAAATTAAGTGATCATCGGTAAATTTTGGAATATTTTCTAAGTCTTTGTAAATTTTGTAAAATTCGATAAATTTCGGAAATTTCGGTAAACGTCGATAATTTCTTAAAATTTCGATATATTACATAAATTTTCCGGCAAATTTGGAAAATTTTGGAAATTTCTACACATTTTATAAATTTTGAAAAAAGTTATAAATATGGGCACAATTTGTAAATTTTACAAATTTTCGGTAAATTTTGTAAATGTATTTAATTTTATATATTTTTGGTATATAATAAATTTCGTGATTACAATAAATTTCGCAAAGTTAATAAAATTTTGATTTAGTAATTGTTGTAAATTTCGACAAATTTTGTAATTTGTATATCGAGCAAATTTGTATTTTTTTTTGTAATTTTATTATTGTGTTAAATTCAGTAAATTTGGTAAACATCGGTAAATTCTATAAATTTTGGTATATTTTAAAAATTTTGCTAAATTCGGTACACTTCATAAATATTGCGTTGATATTTTGGTTATATTTAGTAAATTTGGAAAATGTCGACACATTTTGTAAACTTCGGTAAAATTTGTGAATTTGGGCAAAAATTTGTAAATATTGTTTAAAATAATTTAGTGAACTTCGATCAATTCGATAAATTTAGGGAAATCTTGACATACTTTGTAATTTTCGGCAAAATTTGTAAATTTGGACACAAAATTTAAATTAATTTGGTTGGAAATTTTGTTAATTTGGTCGTTTTTCGGTGAAAATTTGTAAATGTATTTAACTTCATATATTTTAGGAATTGTGCAAAAATAAATAATTTCGGTAACATTAGTAAAAAAAGATTTGACCAATTTCGAGGAATTTAGCAAATTTTCGTGAATTTCGATAAATTTTGTAATTTGTATATCGTGCAATTTCGTATTTCTAGTAAATATTTGTATTGTATGAAACTTAGTAAATTGGATAAACATCGGTATATTTTTAAAATTTTGCTGAATTCGGTACACTTTGAAATTTTTCATAAATTTTGCGTAAATTTTTCACGTATATTCAGCAATATATTTGGAAAATATCGGCAAAATTTGTAAATATTGTGCCTCGTAAAATTTTGTTAATTTGGCCGATTTTCGGTGAATTTTGAAGATGTATTTTATTCATTAGATTTTAAGAATTGTGCAAATATTATTAAATTCGGTGAATTATGGAAAATTTTTGGTAAATTTTGTAAATGCAGTTAATTTCTTATATTTTTGGAATTGTGCAAATATAATTAATTTCGGTAACAGTAGTAGAAGAAGATTTGGCAAGTTTTGGGAAATTTAGCGAATTTTTCAATTTCGTTCAATTCTATAATTTGCAAATCGTGTAAATTTATAATTTTAGTAAATTTTGTTATTGTGTTCAATTCAGTAAATTTGGTAAACACCGGTAAATTTTGGTATATTTCCTAAATTTAGCTAAATTTGATACAATTTAATTTAGCATAAATTTTGCGGTATATTTGGTAAATCGCGACACATTTCGTAAATTGCGGCAAAATTTGTAAATATTGTGTCTCGTACAATTTTGTTAATTTGGTCGACTTTCGGTAAATTTTGTAAATGTAAAATACATTCAATATATTTTGAGAATTGTGCAAATAAAGTTTACTTTGGCAATTTTATAAACTTCGATAAATTCGTTAAATTTAGGGAATTTCTCGACACATTTTGTAACTTTCGGCAATATAAATTTTTCTGGTTTATTTCGTAAATTTGGAAAATATCGGCAAATTTTGTAAATGCAGTTAATTTCATATATTTTGGGTATTGTGCAAATAAAATTAATTTAGGTAATTTTGTAAACTTCGATAAATGCAGTTAATTTAGGGAAATTTCGACACATGTTGTAATCTGTAAATTATGGCAAAATTCGTAAGTATTGTGCCTCGTGAAATTTTGGTAAGTTTGCCGATTTTCGGTCGATTTTGTTAATGCAGTTTATTTCATATATTTCGGGAATTGTGCAAATATAATTAATTTCGGTAACATTAGTAAGAAAAGATTTGGCAAATTTAGCGAATTTTTCAATTTTGTTAAATTTGATTATTTGCAAACCTTGTGAATTTGAAATTTTAATAAATTTTGTTATTGTGTTAAATTCAGTAAATTTGGTAAACATCAGTGAATTTTATAAATGTTCTAAATTTGATACAATTTAATTAAGCATAAATTTTGCGGTATATTTGGTAAATTTCGGCACATTTTGTAACTTCAGCAAATTATTTTGGCACAAATTGTAAACATTTTGCCTCGTGAAATTTTGGTAATTTTGCCGATTTTCGGTCGATTTTGTAAATGCAGTTTATTTCATATTTTTTGGGAATTATGCAAATATAGTTAATTTCGGTAATTTTGTGAACATCGATAAACTCGGTGAATTTTGGGAAATCTCGGCACATTTTGTAATTTTCGGCGAAATTTGTAAATTTGGGCACAATTTGTAAATATTGTGCCCTGTGAAATTTTGTAAATTTGGCTTTCGGTACATTTTGTAAATGCAATTAATCTCTCAATTTTATACTTTGCAAATCGCGTGAATTTATAGGTTTAGTAAATTTTGTTATTGTGTTAAATTTGGTAAACGTCGGTAACTTTTGGTATATTTTCTAAATTTGATAAAATTTAATTTAGCATATATTTTGCGGTATATTTTGCCGAAGTTACAAAATGTGTCGAAATTTAATTTGTTAACTTCGGCAAAATATTTTTAATTTAACCGATTTTCGGTAAATTTTGTAAATGTGTTTTATTCAATACATTTTGGAAAGTGTGCAAATATAATTAATTTGTGAAATTTTGTAAACTTCGATAAAATTCGGTGAATTTTTGGATATCTTGACACATTTTGTAATTGTGATTTTCAGTCAACTTTGTAAATGCGGTTAATTTAATATATTTTGTTGGGAAATGTGCAAATATAATTAATTTCTGTAACATTGGCAAGAAAAGATGTTGTTAATTTTTAGAAATTTAGCAAATTTTTGTAAATTTCGATTAATTTTTGTGTTCTCTATATCGTGTATATTTGTATTTTCTGTGAATTTCGGTATTGCATTAAATCCAATGAATTTGGTAAACAGCGGAAAATTTTGTAAATTTAGACATATTTTTTAAATTGTTGTGATTTCGGTATAACTCTTAAACTTGGGCAAATTCGACAAACTTCGGTAAATTTTGAAATAAGTATTATTGTCAATATCATGTATTTTACTCCGTTGGAATAAATAAGTTTCGGCCTGATTTGTAAAATTTTGCTAGTTTCGGTAAGTTTCTGTAAATTATGTTATTTTCGGTAAATTTTGCGATTCTTTTGGACACCGCAGAAATCCCGATCCATCACTAAGCCGCTAGAAGATTGGACGCATCGGAAAGGAGAAAATATTGCTGAGTTTGTTCAAGGATGCCAAGCTTCTTATTTGACGTGACAGTTTCTCGCTTGCAGCTCAAATCATGCGAATGCTATTATGATGCTGAAGTGTCAATAGAAAACTGCAGAAGCATTCGAGCGTACCCCGCCTGCCTGCCGCGACGTCGATAATCGATGAAATAATGTGGAAGTCGTTAACAGTCGAAGAAGCACACTGAACAAAGAAAGATACGGTGTGAAAATACTCACCCCTCGGCAATCTGCTGACCGACGCTCTCCACCTCCCCGATCGATATTGGCATGGGTAGAAGTGTTTGATTAATGATGTTGCCCTTAACCTGATGGGGAATAAAAGAAAGAAAAAAACATCGCTGAAATATCGCACATCACTCAGGATATTCGTCGAAATTTGCATATAAACCCGCCATCAGCCATCACCCCGCAGTGGGAAGAGTTTCCGACCTTCAACCGCACATCGAATAGCACCTGAACACTTTTCCACAATCGAGAGTCGATTATTTCCGGTAATGTCTTCATGGCACGAAGCCGAACAAAGAGAAGATTCCGTCGCCTGGCGCGATTATCATGTTTTATGACCGCCCCTGGGTTGCGCCGCCTTCCATTGGTCACGGCAAAGTGCGCTAATCGCAATGATGACGACGACGTAATGATCAACGATTGTTGCCTTCTTTTGTTTTGTTTTATTGTTGTTGGTGTGATTTGTTTGCCGAATAGAACAATTAGAACAACGATGACCGGCGCTAATTACCTCGGTAATGATGTTCCTCAGGTCCTGAAAGTGGCTGTCGACGTCCTTCTTGATTACGTCCGGCCAGCCGTCCTGGTTTCTCGGGTTGCTGATGATTGGATAGAATATTTCGTCCACGATGGTGGCAAGGTCATCGATTGGATTCGCCGATAGGTCTCCGTACATGATTTGCTGTAGTGGCCGGCCGCCACAGGAGAACGATAAAAGCAGCAAAAAAAAGTACAAGAAAAAACGGTTTCCGGGAGTTAGTCAGGGAGTCTAGGTGGAAGATGGGGGATGAAACATGCGCTCCTCCTAATGGTTATGATGATGAGATGAAAGGTGATGCGTACTGCCCGGCACTCACACAGGAGGTTAATCGGTCAGGTGCAATCTCGGAAATGTTTCCGGAATGGCACTGACAGCTACTGCTGCTGCTGCGGTTGATCTGAGAGTGGTTTCTTTTTTTTTTCTTTGCGTCGTTACGTGAACGAGATGTAGACGGAGAAGAATCAATTCCATTAGTGATTGGAATAGAAATGTGCCATTGTCAGTTGTTGTTTTTTGTAAAGGCGTAAATTATGTGTAGGTAATCAATAACCTTGGGCAGAAAGGTGTTTCATTTTACACTTGTTTGAACGATAGAATATACAGAGAAAAGCACAACCTAACCTGAAAAAAACCTACCTCCCGAATGTCGTCCACATTCAGAACCGTTTCCGTGACCTTGACGAAGAAGCACCGTTTGCCCTTGCCGGTCGTCGGGAAGAAATGGGTCGGAATCAGCGCACCGGCATTGTTCAGTGTCACGATCAGCCGCCGGACGTTGGCCCGCTTGACCCACTCCATGACGATCACTTTGAAGTCTTCGTTGCCCATCAGCTTCTGCCACTTTTCCTCCTTCAGGCGCATCGTCTTCAGGACGTAGCTTCCGACGAAGGCCGCACACGGATCTTCCTTTTCTTCTTTTTTCTTTTTCTCGTCGGTCATGGCGATCTTTCTTCCGAGCGGACCGCAAACAGGAAAAAAATAAGATAGAATTCAACTTGCAACTGTCAGACAGGAGCAGGAGAAAAAATAAACAAATTTCAAACGCGTCTGAGCACAGCCAACTGCGTTGGCAAAATGAACCTTCAATGTTTCCAGTGGTTGGCAGGAACTGCCTAACTTTTCGAAAAATAAACCACCACGGAATCGATCATACAAGAAAACAAAAAACAAGCGGGAACTAGTATTCACCCTCGCGTGGTAACTAACGCGACTCCGGCATGTGTAGCCGGAAGGTGCTAAGTGCGGCGGTACTGCCGTTACAAAAGCATAAAAAAGCAACTATTAAACTTTCCCATTCAAACTCATTGGTAAAGTGCAACACCCCCGCTGACGACCGACCTCCAACCCTCCGCTTTAAATTGGAAGTAAGCTAATTTATTTCCACACATCACCAAACTGTTTCATTTACCGCGATTGAAGTGTATTGGGTGGGTTCTGTGCTGGGCTGGGCGCTTCCGGATACAGTGCCGACGGAATAAACTTTACCCACCGGGGCGCTCTGGCTTCGAACCGGAACCCGTCAATTTCATCGCTATCCAAAACAACAACAACAATAACAAGAGTAACCTTTGATGAGAAAACAGTTGCCAGTGTGGTTCTACGAGCACTCGGGACCGATTTCCTGCCCTGGACTGATTGGAAAAGGTCAGGGTGCGGGGTTGTTTTGGTGATCGGTTGGCAGGAAGAATGTTTTGAATTGGTTCGGTAGAAGCAACCGTGGTCAGGATTTTACGTGTTGATCACTTTGTTACGAGCTTGGATTGAGACCTGGATGGATCTGGTTGAATAGAAATGAGCTATTGGATATCAAATCAATAAGGTTTTACAACATGACATCAAGAATGATCTACACTGATAAAAATCGACACGTTGGACTTAGGTGTTTCACACTTAATTTGGCCGGATTTGATTCGACACTTCGACGAACTGAGCAAATGTCTGTGTGTGTGTGTGTGTGTGTGTGTGTGTGTGTGTGTGTGTGTGTGTGTGTGTGTGTGTGTGTGTGTGTGTGTGTGTGTGTGTGTGTGTGTGTGTGTGTGTGTGTGTGTGTGTGACAAATATTGTCATTCACTTTTCTCGGAGATGGCTTAACCGATTTTCGCAAACTTAGATTCAAATGAAAGGTCTCATAGCCCCATACAAAGTTCCAGAATTTCATTTGGATCCGACTTCCGGTTCCGGAGCTACAGGGTGATATGTACAAAAATTGTGAAAAAAATGTCACTTACTTTTCTCGGAGATGGCTTAACCGATTTTCACAAACTTAGATTCAAATGAAAGGTCTCACGGTCCCATACAAAGTTCCTGAATTTCATTTGGATCCGACTTCCGGTTCCGGAATAACTGGGTGATATGCACCAAATATGTGAAAATAATTAACTTTTCTCGGAGATGGCAGAACCGATTTTTACAAACTTAGATTCAAATGAAAGGCCCTACGGTCCCATACAAAGTTCCAAAATTCTATTTGGATCCGACTTCCGGTTCCGGAATTACAGGGTGATATGCATAAAAAATGTGAAAATAATGCAATAAAAATGTGAAAATAATGTCACTCAATTTTCTCGGAGATGGCTGAACCGATTTTCACAAACTTAGATTCGAATGAAAGGTCCTGTGGTCCCATACGTAATTCCTGAATTTCATGCGAAACCGACTTCCGGATCCGGAAATATAGGGTAAAGTGGGTTAAAAATTGTATACCATCACTGAAAATTAGGAAAAACCTTAAAGAAATTTCTAAATCGACCTCAAATCTTTTCCAATTGATAGTTTTTATCAGTAGACGGTCAAATAAACCGATTTCGGTTATTCTTTTAAGAATCGAAGACAATTATTTTGAAGAATACCACAGTGTTATATATGATAGTATGATTGATATGAGAAAGGCATCAGGTTTTTTTTCATTATTTTCATTCGAAAGTTTGACTGAGTTTGTAAAATTCACACATACAATACTTTTTTTTTGTAGGAATTGTCGGTCTTCGACTAAAGCCATTTGAAAAAATTAGTTAGAAAAGTTTGGCCCTTTTCAAAAGACATTCTAGACCAGTTTTGGAAAAACGAGGTATGCAAAGTGGATTTTTGTGACACAGTCAAGTACAGCAAGTTTCATTAAAATCTGAGAGGGTGCTGCCAACATTTGTTCGCGAAATTCGTGATATGGAACTAATGTATAGTTCATATGAAATTTCAGCAACATTCACCTTAAGTCATGTTGTTTTCTATGATAAGTAATTGAAATTCAAACAAAATCTTATATTTATTCACTATTCGAGCAATATATACTTTCGCACATTTCCATCTGAAATGAAAGTATTTATACTATGAAAAGCCGGTTTTAATCCATCTTGTGGTGTAATGATGCCTTACTCATATATCTCTCGTATTCTCATATATAAATGTGTAGTTTTTTTCAAACAATAACTTTATATGATTCGTGAAAAACGAAAAAGTAGCAGAGAGGGCTGGGTTGTGAGCCGGGTTTTATTTTTGATCTGTAAGTTTTTATAGAATAAACATGTCAAAAAATACAAGATACCATTTAAAAGCGAACTTTTTTATCATAGTTTTTAGTGATTTTTGGTTGTTTCACGTGTGCCTGGATTGTGAACCATCGGTAAAATCCGGACGGAATTCAGAAAAACCGAATTGAAACACTCATAATTGTTTGGAAAGCGAAAAGAGCATTTATTTACAGGAGGCTCGATTTTGGGAATTTATTTTAGAGGTTCGTTTTCAGCAGTTTTAGGATTCTTCATCCGATAGTTCTGAAAATGTTTGTTTTTTTTTTGTCTCGGAACGCTTAATTGGTGGTGGTTGTGTCTTTCCTTTGCAGCCTTTCCTGGTGACTTAAACTTTGTGACTTCGTTTCGATTTTTAGGGAGTACGGCTTCTTGTAATGGTCCAATATCGCCCAGAAGTAACAAAACATTAGTGCTCGAGTGGCGAGATCACACAGAAAATAACACAAGTAGAGTCAAATTAAATAAAATTTCTTGAATGATCTAATGATATTTGACAGATTTTATACAACTCTAGCATGAAATACGGATGGTTCATAACCCAACTACCGACACGGTTCACAACCCTGTGATGATGCAATTTTGTGTAAGGTCAAAAACGAAATACTTATAATCTCAATACTACATAACAAAAACTAAAAATATAATTAAAACATTGATCAAATATGCAAAACATTTACCTCTTTGGCACAAATTCAGCCACTTGGATAGAACTTTAGAGACAATGAAAAAAACCTATTCGCGATCAATTATCAATATCACGTCTGCAGCTGTCATGAAATTTTTAGTGTTAGCAAAAAAAAAACTGCCTCATGACCAAGAACAAGCTTACTCAGTTTGCTGGCGATATTGGTCAATTAGCCCAGCCCGGTTCGTAACCCAATCCCCTCCCCTACTTCTGAAACCGGAATCCGGGAACCGGTAGAATCGAATTCGTGAAAAGTGAGTTACCTAGGAAAGCTACCAATTGGAGTAGTTTGTTTTACTTCAAGCGAAATCCTGCGCTCCTGTTACTTTTGTGTATGAAATTCATACAATACAGGGTAAACTTTTGAACGTGCAATATATAATATGCTTTGTGGTAAAAATTTTCTTATAATTGTTATCATTCTAATTATACCGGTTGCGAAAATTTCGCGAAACATGGGAGTCCGACGCATATTTTTTCAAATAAACTTCAATCTATTGTGACGCACCCGAAAATCTGCTGCGCATCAGCCGGTGTCGGTCTTCGTTTTCGAATCATACGACCTACCTTTTTTTCGAATCATACGACCTACCTTTTGAAACTAATTTTGCGGAAATAGGTCTAGCCATCGCAGACAAAATGGAAATCGATTTTAAAGTTTGTGAACAATATTCCCGGTGTTCAGTAGAACTAGTTCTTTCATAAGAACTCTGCATCACTGAACGGTTCTCTGGAATGAACCGTTTTGCCCATCTCTACTCTGTACCTTCTGATCAAAATTGATCCGGGCTGAATAAAAAAAAATTTTTTTTTAGATTTTAGTACAAAATAGGCTCCTTTTGAACCAACACCAATACAGCATACCAGCGGTCAATCCAGTTTCCCATACACTTGCCATAGGCCACGACCGGGATGGCCTTCAGTTCCTTTAGCGAATTACTTTTTATGTCCTTGATCGAGTAATGACGCGTTCCCCGGAGCGGATGTTTTAGTTTAGGGAATAGGAAAAAACCACAAGGGGCCAAATCTGGCGAACATGGTGACTGAGCGATGCCTTACGGATTTGTGTTTGGCCAAAAATTCTATCACAATAATGCTGGAATGCGACGGCGCGTTTTCATGATGTAAAACCCATCGACATGTTTCATACCCCAAAAATTTAACAAAATGTGCTGAATCGATCCATAAGAGATACAAAGATCCTCTGCTATCGATCTAATGCTAACACGACGATTTTCTTCACTTTTTCGATGGACGAGCAGCACGATCTCACGACCCTCACTGAATAAGGCAGAGATAGAGTAGACTCCCTAAAACACTTCTGCCACATTTTCAATGATTCCGTAGTCGAAATTCCATGGTAAAAATAGTCAGACAAATTTTTCGTGTCGTGAACAAACAGCCGCCAAACACACACCAATTGACATATTCCGCTCAAACTGAACAGGAATGTCAAAGAAGGTTGTACCAACCTAGGTAAAAAAGACGGGTGGGTAATGTCAGAGATATAACTGGATGACGTGAATGCGAATAAAACTGACATGCTTTTTCACACTTCGGAAATTTTTTCTTTAGTTTAAGCAAATTCTATTCCTATTTACTATAAAAAATGTCGAGTCTTACCAATAATTTGGAATAATTACATTTTTTCATGATACTGTAAGTAAAATGATGACGACGACCAACGTATAATATGTAAAAAGTCAAATGAAACCAAACATTTTCAATTATCATTCGTATTTGGAATCCGAAACATATAGCAATGTACAAGTCATAAACTAAAGATTAGAGGATACAACAAAATAATATTTATTGGAATCTGTTCGGTTATGGCTGTTTGAATTAGGAAGCAAAATTTTTTATTTGTAACAAAGAATGAACAATTTCGTTACAGCCGAGAAAATCAATTATAAGAGATTTTTGGTTATAAATTGAATGATTGAATTGACCGTCTCAAACAACATGCACAAATATGTCTCCCTTATATTAGTCACTTAAAAATATTCATAGTTTATAAGCACCTATAGACTAGTAATGGTGTCTGTTGTAGTAGCGATTTTCGATGGTATGGAGAAAAAGTTATGTTGCTATGTTACCTTAAATACAACAAGCGATATTCACGATTAAGTTCTACCCAGTCTTCCACAGGGTCAAATTTGTGAAATGTGTCCCATATTAAAGCAAGTCGTATTCACATCAAAAATGCGCGCGGTTCAAATGGACAAGTCCGGGTCAATTTTGATCGGAAGGTATAATCCTGTAAATCCGGAACAGGAAGTCGAAACCGGATGAAATTGGGGAGTTTTGTATGCGACCATGAGACCTTTCATTTGAATTTAGGTTCGTTAAATCGATCACGCCATATCTGAGAAAAATGAGGAAGTGATTTGAAATTAGAATTTTTACACTAATCATCCTGTAATTCCGGAACCAGAAGTCGAATCCATATAAAATTCAGAAACTTAGTATGAGACAATAATAGTTTTCATTGAATCTAAGTTTGTGAAAATCGATTCAACCATGTCTGAGAAAAGTAAGTGCACTTATTTTCATTTCTTTTGCACATATCATCCTATAATTCCGGAACGGGAAGTAGGATTCGAATAGTATTCAGGAAAATTGTGTGGGACTACAAGACCTTTCATTTGAATCGGCTCAGCCATCTCCGAGAATATTGAGAGTCAATATTTGTCACACTCACTCAGTTCGTCGAGTTGAATCGAATGGTAAATGACATTCGAGCATCAGTTGAAAAGTCGGTTTTAACAGTGATTGCATAGCCTTTCAAATTTCAAACAAACAAATTTCAAATCAAAAGAAATCATGGGAACAACTTACTTTAACACAATTCTAAAAAAAAAAAACAGAAGACTAGAAATAGTAAAAAATCAAAAACTAGCAAAAATTTACTGATTTACTGATGCGATATTTATACTATACTCTTTATATCAAAAAGCATCCCGAACCAACTGAAATGTATTTCTTTTAATTATATAAAATTTTTAATTTCAAATCGTATCGCCACTGTATTCATTCTCATGAAAGTTGACACCGAAGAATACAAAAAAAAATCCAACGGAAGAGCATCAAAGCAAGCTTTCATATCAACGCAACACGCCCACCGACGCCGCCTGCTTTGAATTTGTATATCGCAGTAAAATCCCCCAGTGAAAATACCTTTCGTCTCGCAACCTTCAACTTTGCTAATGCTAATCGTAGTGATAATACTCCAGCGACAGTCGGGTAAAATCCCCGAGAATGTGAACAAGTTTATGGTCTGGTCAGCTTAACGAGTAGAAACATCCTGCCTGGTTGGTTACGGAGGTTAGTTTGTTTGAAGCTTGTCCTGCCTGCCTGGGCGTGAGTAGCAACCATCAGCGGGCTAATTATGCCGCGCAGCACATTGGGGACGGAGATTTTAAAATTTTCATTAGTTTAAAAGCGTCGGATGACTGTGACCTTGGCGGAGGTGGATCAGAAGCTGTCGACTCTGTCGATCGATGACGGCTGATGTCC